>NC_090933.1:287060200-287369876 GCF_040938575.1 Ambystoma mexicanum | reverse complement strand
GAGAAGAAAACATGGGACCCGAGGAATTAATGGAAAGGTCTTTGACACCAAGCAAGAAAGTGTGATCAAAACTGAGCTCTGCTCCAACCGGCCAAATCGACGATGCAACACCGTCAAGGGGCGATGCGACAGCCCAAACAAAAGCAGGCCCACAGACAACAGAGGAAGATCTTACCACACTCGTAGCCCCTAAAGACTTATCTTCCATAGCGCCCCGCACGGAAAAACGCAGCTGCGAGGAAAACAGATCGACAGGAGCAACCACAGCACCCTTCCAAAGCCCAGGTCCTGAAAACTTGAATTCACCTCCAGTAAGTCAAAAAGATCTTGCGATCATGGCACAAAACGACAAGCCCCTTACAGAAGATCGAATTGGTGAGAAAAACATGAACACAGGAACAAACACAACACCTGTGAAAAAGTCAGTGACGAACAAGGGGACATCGACCCCAGTAAACTTAAAAGACCCTGCAAGCTTGGAGAACCTTCAACAAAGACCTCAAAAAAGTAGTACAGAAAATGTAAACTTACCTTCAATAAGTTCTTCAACCATAAATGAAAATGTACGACCACAGAATCCTCGAAGACATTCTTTTGGGGCAGTGGGGAGCCAGGGCATCTACCAACCGATGAGACAGCCCAGGATACAGGAACTCCAAGAGAAAACAAGAAGCAATGGCCAACAAAACCTGTCACCTCCAGACACACCAACGAAGAAAGGTGACATGCTTTCGACAATGTCAGCAATTACAATAGCTTTAAATCCCTTCTTAAAGCTATATGAAACAATCAGTGACAGTTTAAATGACCACACTAACATTCAAACTACAATGAACAAAAAACTAATCTGCCTGGAGGCTCATATCCTGGCACGAGAGCAACTGGAGGCAGCGCTGCTCTCAGGTAGGCTAGAATCATGCTCCTCTGACATATCCACACAAGGCGATCTGACACACCTGGAAACTAAAACATCTAGTAGCACTCAAACAGAAATAAAAATTGATCTGACTGAGGAGACTAACAACGTGTGGACAAAAAACTCAAGTATCTGTGGCCCGTGCATTAGCAATATGAAGGAATGTATTACAGAAGGGTCGACAAACAACAACCTAAGTGCAATAAAGTCTAGAAAAGTAACATTGGGACAACGTGATCAAACTACCGGTGAGAAAACAACAAAAGCAATTACGAAAGAATGTATAAATACGATCGTGCTGGCGGGTAATGAAACTCCATTGGCCCCAATGTTTAAAAAAGTGCCCATCACGAAGGCTACTAGATCCTCTACATCTACAGCTTGTACTTCGAACAAAGGTGATCCTAAACCGACCATGGATGAGAAGAATGAAATTGAATCACAAATTGAAAGTCCCAAGGTCATTCTTAGACCTGTAGGCTCCCCAAGGTCGGTAGAAGAGTTCCTGGCAGACAAGGAAATGATGAACTTAAGCCAACATATAATGGATGAAAATAGAGGGGAGGCTATTTCATCCCCCACACTTGCGACCGCCTTACAGAAAAAGGAGCCTAGAGAAAAAACTAAAGCTGACGGTTTCTTAACATTGGAAGATCGATGTAAGAAGACAGCTAAGAAGGATGGATGGACTCAAGGCACATCAGAATACTGCAATCGCATGCAAGAGGCGAGACCACAAGAACCTATCCCGAGGGAAATCAGGAGGAAGTCCCGGGAATTACATCAAAAGGAGAACCCTCGAGAACGGAAAAGGTCTAACAGCGCTTCGCCAAGTATTTATCACACGCATAAAGTAACAGGTGAAAACAGGAGACAAAATAAAGGAGACTGACCCTGAGAAAAAGAGATGGGTGATCAAATTGGAACAGATCCCAGGGAACGAAGATGACGTGATTCTGAATAGAGGGTCAGTTTTAAGGCTCTTTGCCTTTAACCCGAAACTAAGATCTATTAAAACGGAGGACCTATTGATTGTCGACCCCAGCAAGATACATCAAAAGGCCATATCACACCTATACCTCTCTTCCAAAAGGGTGCGCAACCTGTTAAAAGAAGAGACCAAATCGCTGTTACGAATGGGCTATGACATTGCCGACTCGTCAAGGTCGATAGACTTGATGCCAAAAAATAGGCGCGACGAGGAGCTTAAATCAAGAACAAGAAACTCCAAGTCAGCTCAGCGAGGGACTCGTTATGGAAAAAGGTCACCCACCAAATCTGGAAACCAAGAGGAAGAGATCCCGGACCAAAAAGACAGAAACGAAACAGTACTTCGTGGACATATCCAGGATCGTCACTTGTACGATTCTCAGAAGAAGATGACAAGAGCGTGGACAACAACAAGCATGAGACGCAAGAAAACAGAAGTACCAGAAGAGGGAGTGATAAAAGCAAAGTCATTACGATAACGAGAACTATAACGAAAGTAGCAGCCAAAGACAACAATGGACCTAATTTAGAGTCAAAATCATCGCACAGCATTTGGTCTTGGCTACCTAAAGCCCTCCAAAGGGAATCTAAGAGATAGCAATCCAACGATCAAAATCTAAAGAGTGGCGTCAACGACAAAGTAGCAACACACAGGCAAATTTTCCGTATAGGCTCATGGAACACCAGAGGCCATACTCATTTGACAGCACAAGGACCTATAAAATTAGCAGACTAAGACCTACTGTGCCTCCAAGAAACGTGGTTAACACAAGCACCAACATTGGATGGCTACGAAATAGCGTTCTCTCCAGCAAAAAAAGGACCAAGGGGACGACCATCTTTGGGGCTTCTGATAGCCTGCAGACAGGGAAGTGGCTGCACTTTGGAAAAAACCTTGATCAGTAACCCTTCTTTGCTATTGGTCAAGGCCATATGGCTAGAGGGTATCAAGAAAGGAGACAAAGGCAAGCCACCAGTAATTATAATTGCAAACACCTATTGGAACCAGGCGACCCTCACTGATTTAGAGTACCTGGAAATGCTGGAAAGTGCAATTGACGAAGCCATAGGTGTCCATTTGGCACCCTACCTTATGATTTGTGGTGATCTCAACGCCACGTTCATACAAGATTCAAACAAGCTAGCACCCCACGATTCCATGAGCGCAACAGCTAAAAGAGGTATGGCTTGGCTCAAATTGATGAAATCTAGAGAAATGCACAACATAGACAGTGTTTTCCCAGACCCCTCGCGCTTGCCAACTTGGAAAAGAGAGTCTACAAGGGCCACAATAGATTACATTTTCATATCCACAACCTTGCTATCAGTTGTGACGGCATTTGAAGTAATCGAAACAGCAGCAAGTGACCACAATCTCCTCTGTGCAACGTGGCCCAGAAAAAGGACGGTAAAATCTACGGGGGAATTACCATTATGTATCAACAATCAACGCTCAAGACTGAAGCTATCAGCAACAGCGATCTGTGACCTCAGGTCAAAGTATAACACCCAGTCAGAGCTTACCTCTGAAAAACAGATCGACTATTCTCCATTGCTACTCGTATACAGCCATAAAACTGGAAATAAGGATCCCAAAAGATCACATGTTCATAGGTATGACCTAAAAGTGGCAACTAAAAAGAGAGAAATGCAAAAATTGAAACGACAAGCCAGTAAACTAGGTACACGACTCGCAATCAAGGCAGCGAACGAAGGTCAACGAGAATATAAAATCTAGGTTCATAACCATCGTTTGGCCTTATACCAACAAGACGCCGAGAACATCATAACTGCAATAACAGCTAACAATACCCAAGAGTTTTGGTCTCTCTTAAAAACGGCCTCTTCTCCATCTGTGCCAGCGTTTATCTCAAACATCGGAGAAGGGACATGGGTGAATTTCTTCCAAACGCTTTTTGAGAAGACGCAAACACGGCCAAGACCAGCTAAAGAGACCATTCCAACAGCGTGGAGACCTCTAAATGACAAAAAAGAAATAACAAGACAAATAATGAAATTGAAAAATTCGAGAGCTCCGGGTCCAGACGGCGTAACCAACATAGATCTTAAAGCCTTTTCAGCGGAGTGGGCAAGTCTCTTGAGTGATATTTTTAAGAGATGTGCAACATTACACTCTATCCCACCCTCATGGAAATCCTCAATTGTGGTACCTGTCTACAAAAAAGGGAACAAACCCGACCCGGCAAATTACAGGCCAATAGCCTTATTGGACTGTATTGGAAAAGTCTTTGGTTCCCTGCTCTTGGAGGAATTTAACTTATGGGCAAAATCAGCTCCGTGCAGCGATTACCTTCAAACGGGCTTTAAAAAAAACCTGGGGACTTCGGCTAACATTTTGTTACTGAGCGCCCTAAAGAGCAAAGTCTTAGAAGGGGGCCCAAGGCTGTTTGTCATTTTCATTGATCTTACACAGGCTTTTGATCGTGTTGACCAAATTCTTCTGTGGAAAATACTGGAAGCCTGGGCAACAAGATATCTTGGACCCAATTAAGGCGCTATACACAGATACCACCATGAAAGTGAAGTTAACTCCACAAGGCCTCCTTTTTAAAGCTATTCCAACGGCCTGAGGAGTCAAGCAGGGGTGTCCCCTGGCGCCTGCACTCTTCCTGGCCTTCTTGGGTGATCTACAAGAAGTAAATTTGTCGACTCGATGCTTTCCGCCCAAAATAGGAAGCGCCCACATAAATAGACTGCTATACTCTGATGATCTAATCTTAATGATCACACTCCAATTGGATTGCAGCGGCAGCTGAACAGTCTGGAGGAATACATGAGGACAAACAATTTGGAGATAAACGAAAAAAAAAAAAAATTCATGATTATCTCAATTAGCTCCAAAAAATCGGAAAAGATATCACTGCACCTGACGAAAGAACCAATTGAAAAGGTGCCGGAATTTAGATATCTGGGAGTGATCTTGGACAGCTCGAAAAAAGAAAATGCAATGCAGATGCACTTAAAACTGAAGGTAAAGAAACTGATTGGGCAAGGCAAAGCCATTAACAGGAAATTTGGCCGCTTTTCGTTACTGCCTGTGTTGGAATTTTACAAAAAAAAGGTTGTTCCATCATTAACATATGGGGCAGATGCAATGCCAACTCTTCCAACTACATTTTGGCTGAAACTTGAAGCACAATTCTGGAGATCAATACTAGCCCTGCCGGATTACACCTCTATGGCAGTGATAAGAGAGGAACTAAGTTTACTATCTCTGGAAGGCACAGTAAAAATCAATTGCTTGATGCTATTTCGCAAATGCAGAATGGCAGAAGATCAGTCAATTCATAACTTGATACTTTGAGAAATTAAAAGTGGAACCAACAAAATGTTAAAGGTCTGGTGTACCCGGAATTGTGAATATCTAGCATCAGTGGAATGCGACGAAGAAACTCTGTTCGTAAATCCAACAAAAATACAAAAGAAATTGAAAGAACTGGACTGGATCAAAACTAAAGAAATAGCATCGCAAAACAAACTAATCCAGCACTTGCCACCAAATACAAGGAGGTTAAACGAAGTGCAGCCTTACATTAAGAAATTTCCATCAAAACCAGCGAGAGACCTGATTATGAGAGCGAGATTGAACCTCTTACAAACTAACGAAATCCTATTCATTAGAGGCTTATCATCGAAAAAAGAATGTCGTTTTTGTACTGATCAATCAGTAACGGAATCAATTCGTCACCTGATCCTTGAGTGTCCCAGTACCAGAGGTTTAAGATCATCATATCTTCCGGACATTCTAAGTGAGTTTGCTTTAAGCGACCAAGAAAATTGTTGGGCTAAGTTAATAGGGGGGGACAGAACACGATGGCAACTGGCAACCTTTAATATCGTAAAATATGTAAACTCTGTACTACTGCCACAAACCCCCCTTGTCAGACACCTAGCAACTAAAAGTACTTCTCTTTTTCTTAAAGAATCCGTGAGAAAGAGAATCTGTTTCTCAACATGATCACTTTGTAAAAAATCTTAATGATTAAACACAAAAAAAAAAAAATCAAATTAATTATACAACACAATACTTGGGAGGGGGAAAAAGGGGAAGGAAGGGATAGTGTTCCATGAGAGAATGTTACACTGAATTGTATCAACTGATTATCGAAAAGAAGGGAGATCCTTCCTCTCTTCTCTTTGGATTAGTCAAAACCCAGCAACTCAAACAAGTTGCACGAAGCAAGCACTACAACAACAGAGTAAGGTTCAGAACATAATAGGAAGATTACCTTCCCTAACCGTTAATCAAACAGTCACCAATAACAGCTGATTGTTTGTATCTTGGGTTATTTTCATTCTAACAGAATTTAATATCATTCAATTGGTAGAGATTAGGGACAGTTTCTCTTCCACTATCCCTGTTAGATAGGCGGTGCACCTTCTGCCACCTAGGGCCAGGCACTCCTGTCAGGGACAGGGTTGTCTTCGATTAGGGACAACCAGGACATTGTTTATACCTGTCCTCTCTGAACCATGTGACAGTATAGTCAATATCAACTCACTTTTTCGCCTGAAGAACTGTTTTTGTTTGTTAAAACTCTGCAGATGGCAACACGTGCCGGCTGGGTGGAGGATCCTAGCTGAGCATGCCCCCGAATGCCTGGATGCAAAGGAGAGGCAGAGGAGTGGCATGTCAGGGTGATGGGTTCCTGTGCCAGCTGCAGAATGCATGCATTGATCAACAGAATACTTCACGTCGTTCAGTGGGTAAGTGTGCTGGAGTCTGCAGAGGGAACACAGACACCGCACAAGGCCTCCGACCAGTGATCAGAGCAGTGGAGGACATACTGAACCTGACCGATACATGCCCCATAGGTCAGAGGGTGCACATGGCTAAACAGACCAGATTAGAGCCTGGGCCTGACTCTGCTGCTGGGAAACAGTAGAGAGAAAGGAGGGGGACATATGTATCCCCCTCACCCTCTGGGCTGCTCAAAAGACACCATTGGAGCACGACAGCACCTAAGCATATTATGATCAGAGCAATGCACGGGACACAGCTAGGTACGCGATTGATCATGACTAAGGGAGATGGAGGAAACAAAAAACATAGCAATATGGAGGCATGTACACATCAGGCCGCCAGGCCGTGGACCGAGTCTAGTTCCACAGCTGGCGATATACCTGCCCAGCAAGTACAAGAAACCCTGGAGCTGCGTAAAATTTTGCACAGCATGCAAACAGGATTTGCCTCCAGGAACGGTAAACTAGACGAAATAACAACCAATATAGGCTCCCTCAGAAAATGGAGCAAGAGCAACAGGATAACGTAAGCTGAGGTTAGAAAAACACGACAACATCCATGACCGTCAAAACCAAATGGCCAAAACAACCAAGGTTATTTAAAAGGCTCTTCAGAAGTGCAATGACTTGGGGAGCACGTTTGAGGTGCAGTAACATCCATATTATTATACTCCCCGAGAACATTGGCCAAGTACCTATGGAGAAGCTAGTTGAACAGCTTCTCTGCCAAATCCTGGAAATCCAACTTTCTCCAACACTTTCTTAGTTGAGCAGGCACACCATACGTCTGCGGGTAGACTTAGACCGCGAGCACCACCAAGACCCAACATCGCCTGGCTGATAAACTACAGAGACATGGATAACATTTTAGTATGAGGCAAGTAAAGTGCACATTTACCCTCACGGCAGTCCGGATGGAACAGAGATCTTTTGTGGGAATTGAGAAGCTGCTGAGAGAGAGGGCTGTCCAGTATGCTATGCTCTTCCCTGCCAGATTGCAGATACAGTATGAAGATAAACTGCTTTATTTTCACATTACCAGAAGAATGCTGGTCAGGTAGCACAGCGAGCAGAGCGCTTGCTTTGACATTTGTTTCAAACCTGCCGACGCAGGTTTGAATCCCGGCAGGGCCACACTCAGCCTCTCATCTTTCCGAGGTTGATTCAATGAGTACCACCCACCATGGGTAATAATAAGCAGCTCTCAGATGGCTGAGTGTTCGTAGGCTATATAAATGCAAGTTATTATTATTGAGAAGCAGCAACATGTATCCCCAGTCCTCGTAGTGGAAATGAGGCACTGGAGAAGGGACAGGAGGCAAAAGCTGAGAGAGTGGTCAACTAGACACTGCACTAAGGGGTAGGGGTTATCCTTAAATCACTTGACAGGGTTGGAGTTACCTAAAGTTAATGGTTATAATATGTCTTAGTACATATATAACCCCTTGTTCCCTGTTTAGGTGCATGCACCAACATTGATGACTGAGGATCCTTCTGATGAATCGGTGGCCAAGGGAACAAGTTGAGGATGCAAGCATCGGTAGCGGTCTCCACCCGTGCTAGGATGCTGGGATTTGTTGTGTTTTTTTATACAGTTTAGGTGGGACGACATCGACCTGATTGGGAAGGGAATGCGGGTGGATTGGGAGGGTGTAGGACGGATGAAAGGTTATCAAAATCTGCATTTAGCTACGTTATCCTGCATTGATAGGCTTGGCATTAACGAAACAATGTATAGAAGATGAAATGAGATTTTACTGGGACCCAAACGGTATACCATTAATAAATTACTGATGTTAGCATAGTAAGTTAAAATATTAGGGTAGTTGGGAACACAACTAAGTCATGTAAAATGATGTCTTAGGTAAATAGACATAGGGCCTCATTACACGGTAGGCGGTAAGGGTTAACAGTCACAGGTAATGGTACCGGTGACCGTTAACCCTTACCGCCTTACTACGAGGTCCCTTAGCGGGTTGGTATTTTAACGCCTGCATTTAGCAGGCGTTAAAAACCAACCCGCTAAGGGACCTTGGTGCTAATTACGGCACCGCAAATTTGCGGTACCGTAATTAGCACCTTCCCCATTCCCATTATGCACTATGGGGCAAAAATGGGAATGGGGAAGGGCAATGGTGGAAGGTGGAATTACCGCCCCGCCAACCTTGGAATAGGGCGGTAATTCCCCTTTCCACCAAGGCGGTGCCGGTATTTTACCGGCATGGACCAAGGTGCTAATAGCACCTTGGTCCACCGCCTACCGTGTAATGAGGCCCATAGAGTTAATATCCTACTACTCCAATAAATGCATGCTACGGGCATGGTACATACCAACTTTGCCAAATCATGGAGAAGCAACAGATATTATACACATTACGTGGCCCAATCCAGGAGAGTTATCACCCTAATACATACATTATTGAAATGGTCCCATTAGGGGCAGCACATAAACCAGTAGGGGTGTTATGTAGTAATACATTGCAAAGATTTGGGTACCAAAATGTTACTGGTAAATACATACGGACCCAATGTGGATTACCCATCTTTTTTATGACACAGTCTTTGGCCTGATTGAACTCTGCCCACTGATACCAACCATCTGGGGGGCGGAGGGGGCATGGACAGTAGACTGGACTTGAGGAGGGTAGATCGGGCTGGTACAGCATTGAGACCATTGTCCAGGGCTGTGCAAGCCTTCACCAAGCACATGGGGTGACTAGAGCTATATGACATGTGGAAAATGCTGCACCCAACAGAACAAGAATACATGTACTACTCCACAGTGCACGGCATGGCCTTGAGCATAGACCTGGTGATGGTTACACGACATCTGGTGTGTCTTGTACGTACAATTGAAATATACTGATGTACCTACTCAGACCATTCGCTGAAAAGAAAGTAGATGACCCTGGGGGAGAGATTAGGGAGATGAGTGGCATGGAGGTTTCAGTCTGCAGTACTACAAGATGGTACCGTACGGGTGGGGACAATATGGAAAGCCTTTAAGGCAAATATGCGAGGCATTGCCATGTGTATGGAACGGGGGTCCTCACGATCATGAGGGACAATGCAGCCAGCCTCAGAAACAAGCTTAAAGTGCAAGAAACCGAATATGCATCATCACCAAGGCAGGTTCTGCTGACAGACTTGAAAACGGAAATAGACCAATTTAGGGAACACGTGGATAGGAAAATTAAATATTTTGCAAAACCCAGGGCCGCTAGGAAATATGGGGAATGTGAATGCCCGGGTGGGGGTCTAGCGTGAATGAAACTGAAAAAGGGTCCAGACAACATTACATTATATGGGATGAGAAGTGAGTCATATGTCACATGGACAATGAGATAATTGCTACATTTATGGAATTTTATTACAACTTATAGCATGCACGGGTACCTTGTGGAGGCAAGGACATACAAGCACTTTTAGATGAGATTCCCATGTCAGCACTTTCCAACGCAGTGAGGGACCAAATCAATGTCCCGTTTAATGTGGAGGACATTTTAAAAGATGGAATTGGACTACACAGGAGAAAATCTTCAGGACCAGATGGCCAAAATATGCGATTTTATATAAAATATTCAGAGCAATTCTTGCACCATATTTGTTGAGGGTATGGAAGAGACCGTCCGGAATAAATAGCTGGCCGCTTCGATGCGGCAGGCGACCATAATACTGCTCCCGAAGCCAGGAAAGCCTAGTGAAGATTGCAGATCTTATAGACCACTCTCACTTATTAATACAGACAATGAAATCTGTGCTTAAATCATCGCTAATGGATTACTCCCTCTGATGCCACATTTGGTCAAGCATGTCCAAGCAGGCTTCATTCCATGTAGATTAACAGCACTGAACATATACTCACATTATTCAATATCATGTCACAAATCTCTCCTGAGGTAGCTGCAGTGGCGGTCTCAATGGATGCTCAAAAAGCTTTCAACATGGTTTCATGGGAATTCCTGTTTTGCAAAACTGTTCCAGAGAGGGTTTGGACACCAAATCGTAGAATTTATAAAGGTACTAAACGCAATTCCTGTGGCCACTGTATTAGTCACTGGGGTCACATCTGACTCCTGTGCGTTAGAAATGGGGACACGTCAAGGTTGCCCCTTATCCTCTTTATTGTTTGCAATAGCTATAGAACCCATGGCTATTCTCATTAGAGCAGGAGCCATGGGAAATGCATTGCCGTATCCGCAGAAATTATATAATTATATGCAGATGATATATTCCTTTACATAGGAATTCCGCAAGATAACTTGGACCCTCTCATGGACGAGCTCACACACTTTCGGAAATTCTCGGATTCACAGTCAACCACTCTAAGTCAGAGATGTTCCCCCTGATGTGTAATACTACGAGACTCAAGGTGCATGCCAACTGAAATCGGCGCAGGACCACATCAAATACTTAGGAAAAACGATATCAAGGAATGACTATAAACACATAACTAGGACGCATATGCCGATCTGCTGGAAGCTAAGCTGGGTCATTGGAAATATGTACTTCTGTCACTGGCTGGCAGACTGGCTATGGTTAAGATGACGGTATTACCCAAGCTTTTGTATTCGTTTTAGAATCTACCATTATGGCTGGGTCTGGATTTCAATTACTACGATGCACGAATACTATCCCAGTTTCTCTGGCACTTGGGGGCAGTGCATTAAAAGTGGTTAGACATTGCTAATTCGTACCACAGTGGGCGGGCTTAATAGCCCTTAATTTTGAGCTACACCGGATGGCAGTACAGGCCCCGTTCTCCACCTACTGTTTTGGGATGATAGACATACCACCTCATGTCAAGCTGGAATGTCTGCGGTGAGTAAGGTGGAACTAAAAACACTCATGATGAGCCGAGATTATAGGGACAAAGTGCCAATTAGATGCAGTACACACAGCACTTCAGGCATGCTGTAAAATATTGCATAAGACTAACGTTCCGACCCCCTACTATAAATGGCTGCCATTCGGGAGATATCCAGGATCCCTCCCCCCATCCTGGAACAGTGCGATTCAATCACTTTGGGATAGATTGTGGTATCAGTCAATCATAGAGGGGCAGTTCTTAACATTGCAGTGTTGCAAAATCAAGCATAGAGGCACAATCATGGAAATATCCCAATACTATATACTTAGAACCCGCAGAAAATGTATGCGCGGCATATATTGCGAATTCATATGGATGCAGTAATATAGTGACAACTCTATGTAAGATGATCGTTGAGAACATGTTGGACGCATCAGATAAAATCAGGAATAAGTGGGCTACTGACATGGGAATAGAGATTCCCGCTGATGAATGGAATATGCACCCTCACACGCTAGGTGTAATTGAATACTATAATCAAGCTTATATAATTTAAAATACTTAATAGCTTACATTACACTCCAGCGAAGCCCAGCAGGATCTACATGGACTATGGTAGCCTTTGCCCAAGATGTGGGACCATAGAAGCAGAGTATTTCCATATGCGTTGGCAATGCCCCAGACATACCAGGTTTTGCTTACAAGCATGTAGCATAATGGTGGATACAGTCAGCACGTCATTTCTAGCAGAGAAGATTTTTACACCTAAGATGTCTTCTGGTAAAGCGATGGATCCCAAGGAAATGGAGGGGCCAAATAGCACCGTCAGGGGAGGAATAGTTAAGAGCGATAACATGGGCCTCGGGAGGATAGCTCATGGGCAACATGCGCGCCTTGAAAGCAAGACGACACAGAGCACCACAGGTTCGATCCCCGGGTCCGCGCTTAGGGTATTAAGCATGTTATAAATAACATATCATCATCATCAATGACTGCTAAGAACTGTTTATCACACTACAGCCTGAAATGTCTAGGCCAAAATATATGCGAGCTGACGTCTGGACCTACCTATTGTGTGGGAATGAGGTTGATATGGATCATCAGACTAGTGTATATGGGAGGGGCCAGTACCCAACCGCAGGTCAATCATTGTATTTATGCTGTAGTAGAGGAGAACTTACATGACTGTAACCTCAGTAATATGGCTGTGCGTGATAAGGCTGTATATTAATGGAATAATATTTGTGATTTACAGTTTATGGCAAGCTTATACATAGTGTTAAAAAAAGGGGTTGGATATATAAAGCTGCCATTCAAACAAGGTTTAATCCCCCAATAACTACACACATTTCACTCTAGTAGGTACAGGTGTTTTTTTGTTTATATGTGTGCTTAAACATATTCTCTGTGCTGTAAATAATGGGGCCACTGGCCACATTGGGCAAAGGATTTTGAATGCGTTGCCTCTATCAAATTGACGGATAGATGGAAGGATTATGTTGGACACTATAGCCACTGTACCGATAAAGTGAGAAAGATTTAGGTGTTTTGTGCAATACTCATTAACATCTGAGGCTTCCTGGAAGAGAGTTATGCAAGATGATCCAATTTCATTAATCATTGCTGCTATTGAGTATGTACTCAAGTTACATGTAATGTTACAGTAGGAGAAGACATCAATGATTGTATTTAGTACGTGTATTATCGAAAAAGAACTTGTAAGACTCTGTAATTTAAAATATTTTTAATATGACAGGTTTTATTTATTTATTTGTATTTATTGGGTATTTATAATGCACCTATAAACAAGTGTTTCAAGCCGCAACAAGACAAGAGGGTGGGGAACAAGTGAAGGTGAGAGGCCCCCAGCTCTGCCGGCAATTACCCAACAGAGTCAATTAAGACGTGTCCATGGAGGGAATGAGACCAAGACCAAGTGAGAGTGTGGTTAAAGGCTTTATCTAAATTAGGGCAAACAGAATCTACTCTGTTCACGTCGAGAGCGCTCTGCAGGAAACATGTTGCAATACATTTTTATACATGATTTTTCTGTCCGAAAGGGGGAAGGCCTACTGGGCACAACATCAATCGGGATTGGTCACTAAGGGTTGGCACCTATAGGTGCTGTAGGGTCGGAGTCGGTGGATTGGTCCATGGGCACATGATCACATGACACAATGCTCGGGTCAAACGTTCACCTGGGCTCAGCGTCTTGGCATCTTGAGAATGACATGTGGACACCCTATCTGCAACATTTGCCTTTGTGGCCATTCATTCCCATTCATCCGGAACTTTACTTTGTTGTCCAGTGGTAAGACATGTATCATTGTACTTGAGAAAACATGGTTCTGAGTCGAGCTTGATCATCGTAAATTATTTCTTGTCACTAACAGAATTGCTTTCTTACCAATACACACTTAGGATATACTAGACAAAGGGTGGAGGTTAAGGGGTCAATAGGTGGTTGGGGGTATCTGTACTGCATGAGCATGGGGAACTTCAAAACCTATGACCCGCCTGGCTGGGTTACAGGAAAACGCACATCATGGTAAATGGACATTGCAATGATGGAGGTTCGGGGTCCAAACATCAATAATTCTTTACTAGGGGTCAAAGTAACAGGATGGGTTGGGGCCTTTTTGCGATCTGATCTTGCATTAAATGAGAGCTTAACTCCTTTCAAGGGAATGATTGTCATTTAGTCTTCTCCATGCGGTTGGCTATTTTGTGTTTAATTGACACACGTTAAAGATATGGCTTTTATCCTCGTATGGCTAAATAGCTTTTTTTCACAAGACTGACAGGCCATTAATTCATAAACTAACTTCCAATTCGCGTTTATCTGGTTACACTAGATTTAGTCGGAAGTGAGGTAGCAGGGTGTGAGCACATGAAGACATACATTTTGCTAACTATTGCACTTATGATGAGCTGTGTTACACAAATTCCAACAATATAGGTCAGCATTGATTATATTTTCAATATGGCAGGTTAACATAAACGCTTCCAGTCATTCATGCATAGTATTTACACGGCCTTCTCGTAGGCTTTTTTTAGCTCATCGACACATTAGTATATGTTTTGCATAGGGTAAAAAAGACATATTTAACTTCACTGATTTAGGAACCTCCTTTCGACATGTTGACCTTGATTTCGGGTACACAGGGATTATATTTTTATGGCCGGGGTCTTTGGGGTGCAGAGCAGGTTTATAGAGACAGATAGCCCTGACTCCGGACAGCGTCTTGAGTTAGCGAGGGGAGGCGGAAGACAATTGATACAGTGTGGATGTTATTGCATTTTCGCAGTCAGCCTTCTCATGGGAACCAAGCAGTTATGTGAACGCCAAGAGGGAGGAGGGTGGGAGATGATTTTGCTCGCTATGTGTGTGTGCTCGGAGGAGCAGTTGCGAGCCTCGGAGAGCTACAGCTGGTCCATTACCTTTACAAAATGGAGCCTATGGTTTATAAAATGGAGTCTGTGTGGCCCCCAGTGTTGATAGCAGGGTGCTCACGTGAACCTTGTGGCGTCCAGAGGTAGTTCCCAACAAAAGGGTTTGTGGTTCCTGAGGGTGCCCCCACATGGATGCCTCGGGGCTGGGGCCCTGGACCCAAAGCAGCCATGACTGGGCTTCCCTAGGAAGCATAGGAATAAGGGACGTCCTTCACACCCCCTCCTTCCACTCAAAAGGGAGGAAAAAACAAAAATAATTCTGCTAGGCCTTGTGACATTGGGAATGTGCAATTGCAGTAGAAAGAGGGAGGGGGAATTGCTAGTCACGGCATAAGGGTCAGAGAGAAATCGAGTGCCAGGGAGGCCAGGTGGAGAGAGCAGGGCAATGAAGATCCACAACCTAAGTGCGAGGTAGGGGTTGCAAGAGCTACAGGGATGCAGGCATCCAGACTAGTGCGGGAGAAAGTGCCCGGAAGGGCCAATGCAGGTGGGGGTGGGGCAGGGGAGACAAGGTGCAGGGTAAGACTGGAATTAGTGGGGCTTGGTGCCCTGCAAGACTCTGAGGGTACCAGATGGCCAATCAAGAAGCAAATGGGAAAATTAGCAGGGGAGGGGGCGAGGGAAGGAAGAAGAGAAAAGGGAGGTCTTGAGAATCTTCTGAAACTTAAGAAGTCTGAGAGGGGCAGGGAGGCTGTTTCAGAGGAAAGCACCTGTGGAGGAGAGAGATCTACCCCTCCACTTTCTGCTTGAAAAAGCATCTGATCTGCAGAGAGTTAGAGCTAGAAGACCAAAGTGCTCTAGCAGGGAGATATTTAGGGGGATAGAGTTGGAGGTAGAGGGTTTTCAACTTAATCCTTGCAGCAACCAGGATCCATTGGAGAGATTCTAAGGCTGGAGAGATGCAGTGCCTGGGCTTGAGGCCAAGGACAAGTCTCACAGTCCTGTTCTGGATTAGTTGAAGGGGGCGAAAGGACGAGTTAGTCAGATTGAGGAAGAGGTTCTTGCAGTAGTCCAGCCTCGACGGGCAAAGAACTCTGGAGACATTGAGTTTCTGAGGGAAGATTGGGAAAGGGAGAATTCCTCTGAGGAGGTTAAGCTGAAAGAGGACCTTCTTGGAAAGTTCTGTGATGTGCAGAAATAAGGAGAGAGAGGAGTGGAAGATGACACCAAGGTTTTTTGCCTTACTCGAGGGTGAGGGCAGGGGGCCCACGGAGGGGAGAAATAGTGTGGGAGGGAAAGAGGGGGCAGGGGCCCCATGGAGAATGATCTCTGTCTAACTGGCATTAAAATAGAGATCAGTAGCAGTGCACCATACCTGAAAAGCAGACAGGCACTCAGGAATGATAGAGGAAGAGGAGAAGAGCAGAGTAGGGAATCTTTAAAGGAGAGCTGCATGTCATCTGCATAACACTGGAGAGAGAAGGAGGAGATCAGATGGGTGAGAGGGTCAGGTAGATATTGAAAAGCCAAAGCAATAGGATAGAGCCCTGAACGGACACCACAGGTGGAGAGTGAGATAGGGGAGAAAAATGGGCCCAGTTAAACCTGGGAAGGTCAGTCCGAGCGGAAGGAGGTCAACCAGTCCACAGCCAGGTCTGTGATGCCAAGGGTATCACAGATCCAATTTGTCAGGGTGGCCTGATGGACCGTATCTAAGGCAGAGGAAAGGTCAAGAAAGATGAGAATGGAAGGAGAACTGGAATCAAGATTACAGAGCAATTATTCATAGGTGTTTGGGATAGCAGTTTCTGTGCCTCTGGCAGCTCTGAAGCCAGGCTGGTGGTCGTGGAAACAACCAACAGATTCAGTGTGGTGGATAAGCTGGGAGATAGCCAGCTTTTCCAAGAGATTGCCCAGGAAGGGGGTAATGGATATAGGGCAGTAGTTTGCCTGACAGGAAGGATCGGCAGGAGGCTTCTTGAGGAGAGGGTACAAAAGGGAGTGCTTGAGGAGTGAGGAGAAGGATCCAGTGGCAAAGCAGTGATTGTAGAAATTGGCAAAGGCTGGAGCAAGGGAGACAATGTTGTCAAAGATAGTTCTGAAAGAGCACGGGAGCACCTGTTTGGATGAGGCTTTCATAGAGCGGACTTGTCTAGAAACCTCATCTGGTGTTATGGGAAAAACAAAGGAGAGTAGGAGGGGAAGAGGGAGGGCGGCCATGGGAGGCATGAGAGCAGGTGAGGGAGAAAGGTGAGGAGTGGAGGAGAGTGAGGGCAAGATGTCCTGAGTTTTAGGGCAAGGGAAGGCAGAAGAGAAGTGGAGACTGCAGTAGGATTGCCAGTTCCTTGAAAAATTTTAAAGTTCAGCCATGTTAGTGGCCCCAGAGATGCAGGCTGGTATATAGGCCCTCTTCTTCCAACAGATTGAGAGCCTGTATTGCCTTTGAAGCGGACGGTAGGCCAGCTTGTCAGAGCATGTGCTCGAAGCCTGCCACGTCCTCTCAGCTACTCTGAACTTGCGTTTCAGAGCGGCCAAGTCAGAGGCATACCAGGAGTTGCACTTGGAGGCAGGTTTCATGCAGATCCTCATGACAGGGGCAAGGATGTCTAGAGTGTTGGAGATTGAGAGTTGAAGGTTAGTAAGGGCAGTGTCAGAGTGAGAGTCTGTGGCAGGAGTAGGAGGAGGAGTGAAGGTGGTGGCAAAAGCGGCAACTGGCACTCGCTTCATAGGTTGAATAACGGAGAAAGAGAGTGGCAGAGCAGGTGGGGGCTTAGCCAGGGGAGCCAGGATGTCCAGATGAGAATGCAGGAGAGCATGATCAGACCAGGGGAGAGAAGTAATGAGAGGATTGGAGATGGGGATGTCTGAAGAGATGAGAGCATCAAAGGTGCTGAGTCTGTCAGACCGGAGGGAAGAATGGTGAGGGAAAGAGAGTCACAGAGGTTGTGGAAGAGCCCAGAGGTCACATTAGAGGAGTCGAGGTGAAGACTCTGAGGAGGAAGGAGGAGGAGCTTGGAGGAGGAGGTCAGGAGAGAAGATGTGAGGTCAGCCCATTCTCAGAGGAAGTACATGGTGGCCAGAGTCAGGGAGAGGCCAGGAGAGACACCAAGCCGGCAGACAAGGAGTTTGAAAGAGGAGTAGGCCTAAGTGGATATGATAGTAGCAGGGACCTACTCAGGGAAGATCAGGACAACTTTGCTGCTGGGCCAGTTAGGCCTGGGCTTAGAGAAGATCTTGCACCCCTCAGGTAGGAGAGTGTCAGAATTCATAACAGAGTCTCATTGAGTGCGAGGACATCAAGGTTGAGGTCTTCAAGGAGGTGGCAGATATCAGAGGAATGTTTGACGGTAGAGCGAGAGTTGAGGGTAGCTAAGTGGAGAAGGTTGCCACTTTTGAAGGTCTTTCTGAGGATGGGTACAGGAGTGTGGTGAACCTGTCATAGGTGGCAGAGGGGACAGAGGGATGACAGAAAGAGGAGTGTCAGGAGAGGGGAGGAAGTTAATGAGTGACAGAAGACATCTATCAGGAAGGATGAGGTTTGTCTGAGAACCCGTGACATGACAGTGCCATTTAGGTAGACATTAATGATAATCCTAGAGGACAGAAAGGGTGTCAAGAGTACCTCGCAATGGTTGCCACCATTCATGGGAGAGGAAAAGAAAGGGGAGAGGACAGATACCATAAGGGTAGTCCAAAGGTCCAGAGAAGGAACGCCAAAGTCCCCATTCCACCCGATGCGCTTTGTGTACATTTTAAACATCAACCAAGACCCGACTTGCAAATACACGGACGAAAATCTCGATGCGTCCTGTCCCTAAGATGGCCGCCACCTGGGACCATCATTTCGCCTGACCTCATCCCACTTGCACCTGGCCTACAGGAGCTTGATGATTGGCTCCCCAATCCTTTTTTTTCACCAGCCTATCGCTGGCAGGCTTCAGCCGGCCTGCAGAGTAAGGCCTAGGAAGAAGGCCAGCTGACTGAGCTGACCAAGCACAATCGGTGTACGGAGCACAGCTCTCAGTCACTCATTCGCGTGTTCTCCTCTACTTTACCTTCTGCTAATGTAGTCTATTAGTCCAACTATGATCAGGCACATGCACCTGTGAATTGCATGATCCGGACACACCCGGTCCCATTAACGCTTGAACTACCTTATCAGCAATACCCAGGTACGTCACAGAGACTAGCTCTTCGTTTCGCATCTCCCTGATTGTTGAGCAGCACCGGAAGACGTCTGCACCACCCATCACCCACATGCATTGACAATTACCCTCCCAGCCTGATCGCACAGCCATATTGCCGCTGCGCAACGTTACTTTGGCGACCTATTCAATTACGACTTACAAACTCATGGCCTGACTTGTGATCTCTATTGTGAGATCTGTTCTAGCATTACACTCTCGCCTTATGCAACATCACATACCCACGGTAAGATTGACCTGATTGTGATGAAAACGTTGATTAACTAAACTAGCTAATATTCCTGCACACTTGTTACCCTATGCCCACATACATGATTTGCCTGGCTTAACCACCTGTAGACTTGCTATAATTCTATGCAATAAATCCTACTGCTTTGCTCGTTGTCTCTGCCCGCCCCATACGGTCCGGCCGCACTGCATCTGGCTATGCCCAGTGTGTTTGTAATGTCATACTCTGCAGTTGCACTTGTGTACCTATTAGTCATGCTCTGCTTTTCTTCGACCTGCGGTTTGCCCACTTGCTAACTCTGAATCAGCCCATAGCCTTGATTGATTGATGATCACAGCTAATTGTGAATTAGCCAACTGCATTATATCTGTTCTACTGCTGATTGTGTTATATCTGTTCTACTACTGATTGTGAATTAGCCTACTGCTTTATATCTGTTCTACTGCTGATTGAGAATTAGCCTACTGCATTATATCTGTTCTACTGCTGATTGCGAATTAGCCTACTAAATTACATATGTTCTACTACTGTTCTACTACTGATTGTGTTATATCTGTTCTACTACTAATTGCGTTATATCTGTTCTACTAATGATTGCAAATTAGCCTACTGCATTATATCTGTTCTACTACTGATTGTGTTATATCTGTTCTACTACTGATCGCGTCATATCTGTTCTACTACTTATGGCGAATTAGCCTACTGCATTATATCTGTTCTACTACTGATTGCGTTATATCGGTTCTACTACTGATTGCGAATTAGCCTACTGCAATATATCTGTTCTACTACTGATTGTGTTATATTTGTTCTACTACTGATTGCGTTATAGCTGTTCTACTACTGATTGCAAATTAGCCTACTGCATTATATCTGTTCTACTACTGATTCTGAACTAGCCTATTGCCTTTGCACCTTCCCAACTGTCAAATCTGAAGTAACCCATTGCCTATTTACTTGCTACGGTACTACCCAAGTGTTATTCTGAGAACTAGCACTTTGTATACAGTGCCCCACCTGCTACTCTCGTAGTAGACGATTGCATAAACTCGTCCCATGTTGTTAAATCCTGAACCAGCCTACTACTTACTTTCAGCCCACCCTGCCTTCTCTTGAATCAGCTCAAGCCAGACTCCAGACAAGTCACTATGTCCTCTTTCCACAGAGCCACGCTGGCTTTGGCCTCGTTCCTGCCTCTAGTTAAACTAATCACACCAACATACCTTCAACCTCTACGCACCACACCCAACCTTAATCCAACCAATGTAGCACTTCCAAACTCAGCTAATAGTGACCCACTTAGACCACTCAAATGGATACACCGTTTCACCACACGTCCCACGCCACTCATCCCCTCTCAGTCCACAGTCGGAACCAAAGGCTAGGTATTCGCTTCACTAACCACAAAGTCACCAGCAAATCCAAAAACCCTCACCTCAACACCAGCAGCACCTCAGCTCGTCCCCCCACAGAACCACACCCCCCTGCCACCAGCTTCCAGTATCAAAGGAGTCCTTCTTACGCATTTTCCATTGTAGCCCATGCCCCAGAGATTGCCTACCTCATTATCTCAAACAGCCTAGACTTCCTGGCGGTCAATGAAACCTGGCTTCACCAGGCAGCAGGTCCTACACTATCCCTAGCCCTACTGGAAGGCTATACCATTCTCAGAGCTGATAGAACTACATGCAAAGGTGGTGGAGTGGCCTTCGTTGCCAAATCCCACCTAGCTCTTAGAGCTATGCCCCAGACTAGCTTCCCAACTGCAGAGTTCCTATCGGCGAAAATAACACTATCACCATCCCACACAATACTCATGCATCTTGTCTACCGGCCCCCCGGCATCTCACCCTCCTTCGAGGACGACATCCTGGACCTCCTCTCCACGCATACTAAACTTGGATACAAAACTATCTTGCTAGGAGACTTAAACCTGGGCCTCCAGGATCCCAACAACCATCATGCCCTAACCATTGACAACACTGTCTCCAACCTAGGCTTTATACACAGAATTATTATACCCACCGACTCAAAAGGTAGAATGCTAGACTGGGTTTCTGACCTTAATTGCTCCATCTCCATCACCCAGAGTGAACCTGTTGCTTGGTCAGATCACCACATTATCCTATTCTCCATCCCTGGAGCCTCATCACCGAAAGCTACTCTAGCACCCCCCACGCTGTCCAGAAATTGTTGTGATATCATCTTAGACATCCTCCAGCCCCTGATTAGCAACATCCTTAATGAAACAAAATTCAGTAACCTCGCCCCACGTAATTTGGTGGACCTATACAACAGCACTCTCAAATCTGCTCTAGATATTGCTTCCCCTCTCCAACTCAGGAAAGCCAAACCACTGGCTAACCTCAACAAGTGGTTCACCCCCGAACTAAAAAGTCTCTGAAACACAAAAAGTAGCAGAATCCACCTGGTGTAAAGCACCCTCCATCCCTGCCAAAACTGCATTCACTTCAGCATCCACCATCTACAAAGCAGCCATCCTTGCTGCTAAAAAAGACACCTATCATTCAAGAATCCAGAACGCCAAATCCAGCACAAAGGAGCTCTTCAGCATACTAAAAGAGCTTGAATCTCCTGCACCTCCCGCACAAGATTGCAACAAAAACGCAGACTGGTGCACAAAAATCCAGCAAGCCCTTGCAGATAAAATTACCTTACTCCTAAACAAGATCAAAGCTAAAAAGGCAAGCCTCACATGCTCTCAGCATACACCCCCCAACTCGGATAAAACACCTCACCCTTGTACCCCCTTCTCCTTCTCACAAGTCACTCCTAAGGAAGTTGAAGACATCATAAAAAGCCTAAAACCTTCCCATTGCCAAGGTGATGTCTGCCATGCCACGGTCATCAAGGATGGAGCAAAAAACCTAGCCCCTTTCATCACCTCCTTGATAAACTCATCATTCTCTTCCAATCAGGTACTGAACAACCTCAAGGAAGCCTGGGTTATGCCATTACTAAAAAACCCAACCTTGACCCTAATGTCCCCACTAACTACAGGCCCATCACCACTGTCCCGTTCCTTCTAAAAATTCTGGATTGCGTTGCTTATTTGCAAATCCAGAAACATTTAGAGGAGGACGACCACCTAGGACTCAGACAATCTGGTTTCAGACCCAGACATGGAACTGAGACAGCCCTCCTATTTCTAAAGATTCAAATGGATGAGGCGAAGGATAAAGGCAAGTTAGCAATCCTCCTACTACTTGACCTATCTGCAGCCTTCGACCTCGTCGACCACCAAATTCTCACCAAACACCTCACCACAGCTGCAGCATTTTCTGCTGATGCATCCGATTGGGTTAAATCCTTCTTATCTGACCGGACTACCAGAGTCTTCCCCCCGTCGGCCTCAGCAGACCCAAATCCGATACTGTGTGGTGTGCCTCAGGGATCCTGTGTGTCACCCACACTATAAAATGTTTTTACAAAGCTTCTCCTCGACCTCCTGGACTACTTGTGTGTCATCTGCACTAACTATGCGGACAACACTCAAGTCCTTATCCCCCTCACTGGCTGCTATGACCAAGACTCTAAACTGCTAAATAGCATCTATCTTGAAATCCAAGCCTGGATGGCCACCAATGACCTTTGCCTCAATGATGATAAGACCGAGTTAATGATCGTGGGTACTCAGGCACATCTAAATAAACTCAACACCAGATACTCTTCTTTCATCATTGATGGTAACATAATCAACATATCTAAAGAGTTCAAAACATTGGGGGTCTATCTCGACTCAGCACTCTCTCTTAAAAAAACAGGTCAACAGTGTTGCGTCCTCCACGGCCTACACTAATAAACTGATCTACAGCTACAAATCTTACCTATCCACAAGCAGCTGCTTAACGTTGGCCAGAGCACTTGCTCTATCGAAAATCGATTATTGCAATACACTCTTCCTTGGCTCCTCGGAACGCAACCTAAACAAACTCCAGGTACTCCAAAATAACTCACTAAGAGCTGCACTCAGTCTCTCGAGATCATGCCACATTTCCATCCACAGACAAGATGCCAACTGGCTACCCATATGAGAATCACTCTATGCACCCTGGCCATCACGCACACATGCCTTACAAACTCTGCCTCGAAATACCTGGCAGTCAAAATCTGCATTCACCAACCCACACATACTACTAGATCTTAGCAGTCCCACAACTTAGTGGTCCCAAGATACAATCTAAAAACAGCAGGAGGAGCCAGCTTCCCTGTTCAAGCTGCCATACACTGGAACTCTTTACCTATCCCCCTCAGACATGAACCCTCATTCCTTACTTTTAAAGCCAGTATAAAAAACTGGCTGAGCAACAAGCCTCTTCAGTAAGATGTACTCACCATCCAATCAGCCTAGATGCCTTGGCCTAGCCTCAGGAGCTCAGTACTGTACATTCCTTCCTGTGTCTTATTGTTCGACCCACCTGTAACCAGGGTCCATCTGTTGATGATATTCTGTATGCCTGTCTATGACTGTAACCTTTAAGTTTCTCAAGCGCCCAGTTACCTCAGGGTTTGGCGCATGATACAAATAATAAACAAATACAAACAAAGATGTACACTAGTATGTACAATTCTGCCTTCTAATTGTCTCACTATGTAATCATGTACTGTATATTTGATGTATATTACTGTAATACTATGCTTCATATTTTGTTCCACTATGTAACTTAAGCTTAAAGTTTTTCTTATCACTGTTGCACCCAGTTACCTGAGGGTTTGGTGTGTCTTATAAATAAACAAGCAAACAAACATAGAGGATGTCGATGAAAGTCTGTCTGGAGGAAGCGTTGACATAGGTGTCAGCGATGGGCAAGGTTGGATAGGAGACCGGAAGATCCTTCTTGAACATTTTCCTTCCAGACTTCTTCAGGGGGATATGATCAGTGATAGAATAGCAATTAGAGAAGATACAGGCGATTGAGAGTACCATCGAGGGAGAGTGAAGAGAGAAGGAAGTTTGGAGAGAGAGAGAGGGAGGACTGCAGAGCACGACACAAACTACAACCAACACCACGGACCACTGTAGAGTCAAGTGACCAGGAGGGAAATGGCCTAGGTTACATCCTATAAAAAAAGCTTGAAACCTAGGAGTGAGATATCTGGACAGAGGAAAGAACATAGATATAGGGGTTGAGGGAAAAGCCTAGTTTTTTAATACAGCAGTGAATGCAAGAAAACCAGATTCGACTTTCCAAGAAAAGAGGAAAAAGCCTTATTTTTCAATACAGCAGTGAGTGCAAAACACAGCAGCGAGTGCAAGACCACCAGATTCGACTTTCCTAGAAGAGGGAAAAAATCAGAATTTTTAAATACAGCATTGAGTGCAAAACACAGCAGCGAGTGCAAGAACACCCAAATTTGACTTTCCTAGAAAAAAGGGAAAAGGGAAAAAAAGCCTAATTTTTAAATACAGCAGTGAGTGCAAAACTCAGTGATGGGTGCAAGAACACCCAGATTCGACTTTTCTAGAAAAGAGGGAAAAAGACTACTTTTTAAATACAACAGTGAGTGCAAAACACAGCGCTGAGTGCAAGAACACCCAGATTCCACTTTTCTAGAAAAGAGGGGCAAAGCCTATTTTTTTTTAAAACACGGGTGTGAGTGCAAAATACAGCAGTGAGTGCAAGAGCACACAGAATCGACTTTTCTGGAAGGGGGAAGGCCACACATTAATTATCAAAATTCACCAATGCCAGAAAGGATTACATACAACTGCCAAGTGCAGCAGACCGTAGGATTTGATACTAGAGGTAATAAGAGAGGAGGGTCAGTTAAACAGGGAGCAGTAATGGCTTCTGCCCATGTCCACATCATCTTACCTTGTCCGTCCCTGCTAGCTGACGGCCACGCTGCATGCTCCCACGGCGAACGCTGGTAAACACCCTCTGGAGCTGCAACAGTGGGAGCTGCCCTTTGCCTCGGGCCCCTTCGCCAGAGGGGGTTGCAACAGGCAGTTGGCTGCCCTACGGTCCTGAATTAGTGGAGCTGCAGGACCAATATAAGGAATATATTGTTTCTGTTATTTCAATTTTAGTTGCTATTTATAATTTTATATTGAAACGGGTTTGATTAATACCAGAGCCTAATAAGCAGATTTAAAAAAGCACAATAATAAAAGTGCTTGCCTGGCAATTCTTAAGGTGCTCAGGGAACTGTTCATGGGCACCTTTTATTCACAGGTATGTTCATGACATGTCTGGAGCTGAGAGAGGGCATAGAGATCCATCACAGCTTGCCTGCCATCCAGGCGGGTGAAAACACAGGGGGGTTGGGATCTATGAGTCATGCTATAAGGTTTGGGTGTCATAGTGACTCATTCTATTGACCGATTGGCTTAATTCAAGTGGGGCATTGAAGGATCATATGAGTGGGACCCAGTCCCTTGCCAGAGGACCCTGTTTATGCTTATGCCATTATATATGGAGAATGAAAGATACCAGAATGCAAAGTAAAAAGAAAATGGGGATAGGATATGTTGCTCATGTGTGGCACTGGACAACATGAGCTGCCGTTAATATTTGAAGGTTATAATGCAGAGCACCATCAAAATGATGATGTGTCTGAAGCAATGTTATGTCCAAAAAGATGTAAGTCTAACCCATGTTAAGAGTGAATGGCGCTTTATGTAGTGATATTTTATTTGCACCATGGTAATTGTAGTTTTGCTGTTTATTATAAAAGTGTGTCTTCGCGTGGCATGAAGCTATGTGTTAGGACACTCACCCGGGATCGGGATCGGCCGTGTCCTCGTGGGCGGGGTGATGCCTGGCGGCTGTACCCGCGGTTTCGCCTTGGTCACGGGCGAGTTGGGGTGCATGCGTGCATACGCGGAAGCGGCAGGGAACGGGCTTGTGGTCCAAGCCTCGTTCCCACGAATACCGTGATTCCGCGCATGCGCCGATTCGGATTGCGGGTCAAGCCTCGCTTCCATGCCGAATCACTATAAAGGGGCTTCCGGATCTGAACTCGCCGCGTCTCAACGCGGTTTGGTCCTGACCTCCCGCTCGCTTCTGGAAATTCTTGTGCTTCTTTGGTCTCCCCGCTTGCCTCCCTTGTTTCCTTCCAGTTTGCCCGGCCTTCCCTTACCCTGGTGGTTAGGTTCCTTGGTTAGGGGTCTGCTCTCTTGGGTTGGGTATTGTCCGGTCCTGGCCTAGTTCCTCCGGTCCCTTCATTATTCCTCCTTACCTCCCTCCCCTCTCCTGCCTTACCACCTTCCTTACCTGAATACTCCTCTGCCTTGTGCTGGGTGCCAGTGCCTCCGGTGCCTTTGTTCGGTCCTACTTGCCGCCTGCCTTTTCTGCCATACTACAGTCCCGGCTGGCTTCTCTCAACATCTTCAAGAAGGATTCTGCAGAATCACAGCAACTCACTCTAGCTCGCAGTCTTCATCTACCGGCCTTCCCTGTTCAGTGCTTGCACTGTTCTGGCGCCACGTAAATCCAGGGAAGTGTTCACCCGTGGCGTCAGGAATCGGACCCATTTTCAATCCTGCAATCAGGACGGGACCTGGGCCGGTTCCTGGCGTTACCCTCTCATCTTTCGTTCTACAAGCAACGTCCTGGCGGCCCCGGCACGCAAGCATACAGGAAACACAGGTACGCAGCGCCCTAGGGACGCACATCTTGACAGATTGAGACGCCTAACCTCCGATTCAGACCCAGAGATGGAGGAAACCTCTGATCTGAGGGCCGAAATCAGGTCTTTAAGGGCTGAAATGACAGCACTTCGTCTAGAAAACGAGACTCTACGTCAGATGGTGGTGCATAGGACTAGCACCACAACCCAGGCTGATTCTGCCATGGCACAGACGACACCCATGAAGTTTGACGGGGATTCTAGAAGAGTGGCCGAATTTTGTAACCATTGCAGGATCCATTTTTTGTTCCGGGCTTCCCATTTCACCGACGAGAAGGCGAAGATTGGTTATATTCTAGGGAATCTAACTGGAAATGCGCTTGCATGGGCAGCTCCTTTGGTGTCAGCAAACAGTCCAATACTGGGTGATTTTGCCGCCTTCGAGAAAGCGTTTTTGGGAGTATTCCAGTCACCTAACTTGGCCGCCACAGCACAAAACCAATTGATGGATTTAAAGCAGGGTTCAGGTGATCTGATCTCATACATTGGTCGGTTCCGTCAATTGGTGGCGGATTCACAATGGCCAGAAGTAACACAGAAGATGCTTTTTCGGCGAGGTCTGAGAGAGGAGTACAAGGACGAACTTCTTCATATACCAGAACCGGATACTTTACAGGTACTTCAGGAACAGGTCCTACGAATCGATCACTGTTTGGCTGAGCGGAAGGGGGAAAGACGTCGGTTGGAGAAGCCGTACCCCAGGTCTTTTCCGTCACCTACTGGCGCTTCAAGTACAGCAGAAACGGGTCCGGAACCCATGCAATTGGGGGCACTCAGAGGACCGTTGTCCGCGAAAGAGAGGAAACGTCGAAGGGACTTGAATTTGTGCCTATATTGCGGTGCCTCCGGGCACTATCTGGGTACTTGTCAGTTACGACCACTCAGGAAGTCGGAAAACTAGTAGGCCTGTCAGATATAAGGAAGGCAATGACAGGCCTACCGTTCACACCAGCCCTTCCGGATACCGATGGGATCTTACTGCCCATGTCTCCCGCAGCCCTTTTGGTACTCCGAATTAAAGTACTGTGGCAGGATAAGTCAACTGAAATCATGGGTCTTCTAGATTGTGGTGCATCTGGCAACTATATCGATGTTGAGTTCGTTAAGAAGAACCAGATCCCTCTACTTAAGAAAAGGCAAGCTACACCGATTGAGGTTATTGATGGTACACCTTTGTCTTTTGGTCCCATTCAACATCACACCGGAGTTCTGCAGTTGCGGATCAATGAACATCTGGAAAACATATCTTTGGATGTGATTAAGTCACCATCTTATCCGATCGTGTTGGGTTTACCCTGGTTGTTGTACCACAACCCTAAGGTTAATTGGGTAACCCGTAAATTGACCTTTAATTCGGATCGTTGTTTGCTGGATTGTTCCTCCGCAAGGTTATCAGTTGGGATATCTACAATTGCCACGCAGACAGAGGTGAATGGAACATCTAGCGTATGCCTGTTGTCTACCATACCTTCTGAATATGCGGATTATTCCTCTGTGTTTTCGGAACCTAGGGACATACCCCTCCCTCCTCATAGAAGTTTTGATTGTGCCATAGATATGTTGCCAGAATCTGTGATTCCACATGGACGAGTGTATTCCTTATCCCCACAAGAAAGAACAGCCTTACAAGAATATCTCAACGACTGCCTTCAGAAACAGTATATCACCCCTTCCAAGTCTCCTGCGGGATTTCCGCTGTTTTTCGTCAAGAAAAAGGAGGGTACGTTACGTCCCTGTGTGGACTATCGGCAGTTAAACGAACTTACTCGGAAGGATAGATATCCATTGCCTCTAATACGTGATATCCTGGAATCCTTGCACTCTGCCTGTATATTTACTAAGTTGGACTTAAGAGGGGCATATCATCTGGTACGAATCAAGACTGGTGACGAGTGGAAGACGGCTTTTAAGACACCCTTAGGGCACTATGAATATCGTGTAATGCCTTTCGGACTATGCAATGCCCCAGCCGTTTTTCAGCGTTTAATGGATGACATATTTTCGGATTTATTCGGAATATCAGTATGGGTATACCTAGATGATATACTGATTTTCTCAAAGAATGAGAAGGAACACATCATACATGTCAAAGAAGTTCTCAACCGTTTACGTCAGAACCACTTGTACGCCAAGATTGAGAAATGTCTCTTCAATCAAGACAAGATTGAGTTCCTTGGGTACGTGATTTGCCGTTCTGGCATACAGATGGACCCAACTAAGTCACGGGCTATTCAAGAATGGAAACGACCTAACGATGTGAAGGCCCTTCAGCGATTCCTTGGATTCGCCAATTTCTATAGGCGCTTTATACCAGGTTTTTCCAATCTCACAGCACCTTTAACCAGTTTAACCAGCAGTAAGATGTTGTTTGTGTGGAATGAGGAAGCCACCAATGCGTTCGAACGTCTCAAAGACGCCTTCAGCACCTCTCCCATCCTACATCATCCCGACCAAAGTAAACCATTCATTGTGGAAGCAGATGCGTCGAATTTTGCCGTTGGATCAGTTCTGCTACAGAAGGACCCGCAGTCGGATGTTGAATTCCCAGTGGCTTATTTTTCCCGAAAACTAACGCCGAGCGAACGGAATTATGCCGTGATCGAGAAGGAACTTTTAGCCATCAAATTGGCTTTTGAAGAATGGCGCCATCATCTTTTGGGAGGCCAATTTCCTGTTGAGGTCCGTACCGACCATAGAAATCTACAGTATCTACGATCTCTTCAATGTCGCAATTCCCGCCAGGCCCGTTGGGCGTTTTTCTTTTCTCATTATGATTTCACGATCACTTACATACCAAATGCTCAGAATCAGAAAGCAGACGCATTGTCTCGCTCCTTGGAAGACATCAAGCAAGACAGCCAGAACCAGTTATTGCTAGCCCCAGAACATTTCTTGTTTTCAGTGTCTCATTGCCTGGATACGTTCTTACAGGAAACATTGGCAGACCCTTACAGAACGGAACTTTTGAAATTGCCCCAAGTTAGGGAGAACGAGGGATTGCTCCACTTCAGTGGGAGATTGTATGCACCCACCGACTCTCTTCGGAATGCCATTTTGCATGCTTTTCACGATTCGAAGATCGGGGGTCATCGGGGCATACGTGCTACACAAGAACTTGTCGCCCGACAGTTTTGGTGGCCAGGATTGGCCAAACAAGTTAAACAATACGTGGAATGCTGTCCAGTATGTGCACAAGTAAAGATACCCAGAAGGAAACCACTCGGTCTACTCCAACCCATCGAGACACCGCCCTATCCTTGGCACACCATAGCTACTGATTTCATAGTGGAACTACCACCTTCCGAGGGCTTCACATGCATTATGGTAGTAGTTGACTGTTTTTCCAAGATGGCTCATTTTATCCCTTTTGTTAAAGTTCCCTCTGCGAGTTCCATGGCCCGAGCATTTCTGCACAACATTTACCGGTTGCATGGACTACCTGATAAAATCATCTCGGACCGCGGTTCCCAGTTCATATCATCCTTTTGGAAACAACTGTGTCATCACCTGGGCATACATCGAGCACTTAGTTCCGGCTATCATCCACAGTCCAACGGACAGACGGAGAGGACCAATCAAAGGTTGGAACAATATCTGCGCTGTTTCTCCAACGCCTCTCAGACCAACTGGGCATTGCAACTGGACTTTGCTGAGGTAGCCTACAACAACTCGATTCATTCTGCAACAGGAGTAAGCCCCTTTCTTTGTACCTATGGACTCAGTCCTAGACTTTTTCCGTTTGTTCCTGTACGACCAAGCGCGGTTCCCTCTGCTGATCAGCTGATTCAAGAGATCCGAGGACTGCATGCCCAGGCGACTGGTACCCTGGTTAAGGCACGTGAGGACATGAAGGTCCAGGCAGATAGGAGACGTACCCCGGAACCTATATTCAAGGTTGGTGGGAAGGTGTGGCTTTCTTCCAAGAACTTACCTGTTCGCAACTTACCTACGAAATTTTCTCCCCGTTTCCTAGGACCCTTCCGGATTACTAGACGGATTTCCCCAGTGGCATTCAAACTGGATTTACCCCCATCCTGGCGGGTGCATCCTGTGTTTCATGTCTCCTTGTTTAAGCCTCACCTGGAGGACCCCTATGGGCGCTCGGGCTCTCGTCCTGCGGCCATTGAGGTGCAGGGTGTTCCTGAATATGAGGTCCGAGAAATCTGTGATTCTCGTTTCCATCGGGGTCAATTGCAGTTCCTGGTGGATTAGGAGGGGTATTCGGCTTGTGACCGCACTTGGGAACCTGTTGGGAATGTCCATGCTCCCCGTTTGGTGCGTGAGTTCTATTTACGCCATCCTTGTAGACCGGGGGCCCCGGGTCTTTCTGGGAGGGGGCATGGTGTTAGGACACTTACCCGGGATCGGGATCGGCCGTGTCCTCGTGGGCGGGGTGATGCCTGGCGGCTGTACCCGCGGTTTCGCCTTGGTCACGGGCGAGTTGGGGTGCATGCGTGCATACGCGGAAGCGGCAGGGAACGGGTTTGTGGTCCAAGCCTCGTTCCCACGAATACCGTGATTCCGCGCATGCGCCGATTCGGATTGCGGGTCAAGCCTCGCTTCCGTGCCGAATCACTATAAAGGGGCTTCCGGATCTGAACTCGCCGCGTCTCAACGCGGTTTGGTCCTGACCTCCCGCTCGCTTCTGGAAATTCTTGTGCTTCTTTGGTCTCCCCGCTTGCCTCCCTTGTTTCCTTCCAGTTTGCCCGGCCTTCCCTTACCCTGGTGGTTAGGTTCCTTGGTTGGGGGTCTGCTCTCTTGGGTTGGGTATTGTCCGGTCCTGGCCTAGTTCCTCCGGTCCCTTCATTATTCCTCCTTACCTCCCTCCCCTCTCCTGCCTGACCACCTTCCTTACCTGAATACTCCTCTGCCTTGTGCTGGCCAGTGCCTCCGGTGCCTTTGTTCGGTCCTACTTGCCGCCTGCCTTTTCTGCCGTCTTCATCTTCATCTTCATCTACCGGCCTTCCCTGTTCAGTGCTTGCACTGTTCTGGCGCCACGTAAATCCAGGGAAGTGTTCACCCATGGCGTCAGGAATCGGACCCGGACCCATTTTCAATCCTGCAATCAGGACGGGACCTGGGCCGGTTCCTGGCGTTACCCTCTCATCTTTCGTTCTACAAGCAACGTCCTGGCGACCCTGGCACGCAAGCATACAGGAAACACAGGTACGCAGCGCCCTAGGGACGCACATCTTGACACTATGAAAGAAAGGTGGGCTGGGTTTGCCATTCATAAAAGAATTGGAACAACTTAAAAGATCTGGAAACTCTACTCAGGGTTGTGGTAACAGGAAACATTGTCCGATTTTATCATTATTTAGAACAGGTATGAAGCTTGTTGTTAGGGAGTAAGTGAACAAAATGTGCAGTGCTGTAATTCGTTTTTGCTATTGAATCAGGAAAATACTTAAAACGTGTTTAGTTGATCTTTTCTTTCACAAATTAATGTCAGCACTTGATTTTGATGTGAATTTCACTTCAAAGGTGAACTGGCCTGTCAGTCATAATAATAAGAACATTATTATTTTCCATGAAGATTTTTGACTGTTCACAAAAAAGTGTTACTGAAGATGATGTTGCCTCATAACCCTTTTAGCTTTATCAGCGCACTGCTCTGAGAGATCCTGCTGTCGCTGCTCAAACTCTCCATATGCAAGGACGAATTACACTTCAAAGTGTGTGGTGTAAAGGGTACCATTGATAATTTGTGGGGGCAGCAGGTCTTTAAGTGAGCCGGGGCAAGCTAGGGTGGAGCCTCAGCAATCTAAAAAAAACTACTTCTGAGCCAGGGCTCTGCCAGGCTCCCCTTGAACCACTACTACCGAATTTTTTAATAGATAATGCAATGGAATTCTTCCGTCGTGTGGCTACAATGTGAAGTGTGCTCAAGTAGTGTTCCAGTTCACATTTATTGGGGATGACTGTGTTTCCATGTTTGCCACCTGCCTTACATCCTTCGACTGCACCATGCACCTCTGGATTACAGTGGCTGGGATGCTCCTGTGTTTGCTCTGGCCCAGGACCGCAGGGATCAATTGCGCAGAGCAACATACAAAGAAGGGTCCTCAGTGGCGTGATGGGTGACCATTACCACACGGAGAAAGACATTGGCACCTACTGTAACCAGTGCTTATTTGTAAATAAATAAGTGCCAGGGTGGAAATATTGTATACCATACATGTACCACGTGGAGGATCACTGACTAATGCTGCCTCCCTGCTTACTTCTACTCCCCACAGTGTCGACATTCTGAGTGAAGTGTGGACCACCCATGATAGTTGTGCAATTTACAAATACCATTCAAAATTAACATGGCATAACGTAGCAGTTGTGTCCTGAAATGAAATATCGCTTTTCGGCTGCTTCTTTAAACACCCCAATCTCGTTATCATTTTCCTTTGATTTTATATGTGACAAGTGGAACCTTTTGACCATCTACATGAGAAATTAGAGCTAAGGTGCTTTCTTCAAATAGTAGAGTGAAAATAGAGCAAAGGTGCTTTCTTCAAATAGTAGAGTGATGGACAAATGCAGACAAAATCCTACTGAACTCGTGAACTTGCCTGCCAATCTCCTTAGCAAGATCTTTCATAGGGTGGCAGCGAGTGCAGGAACTCCTCTCTGGCAGTGGCCTTTTCCATGGCCTTGGTCTTATGGTGGTGCTTTTAGTGACTATCCTGCGGTAGTCCTCTCTGTGATGGGTTCTGATCTTCCCCACTAATGGCACCAGCAACATGTCAATAAGATGGCAGCTTCCTGGTCCCAGTGTATCGGTGTGCCCCAAACTGGCTTCATACCAGAAGAAACTGTGAAGTGCTGACATTACCAACAATCTCATATTCCTTTTGTGTATCCCTAACTGCAGAGGCTCAGCAAAGCCAGCTTTATACTGGCACTGCCATATTATACATGTGAATGCCCACCGCCCAATTGAACTGGTGAGCTGCACCTGGTACCGTGGTTGCCTGGTTAATGCCAACACCACAAATCTGAGTGATGCACCCTGCTGTAGCAGTGCTACTAGTTAATACTGTAGCAAAGCAGCACCAGTTTCATGTAGGACGACTACAACAGTGTGCTGGCATGACCCGCACGAGCACCCAACACTGTCACTTTCGGGCACACTGTTGTTCATGAAACTGGATAAAAGCACAGCAGCACTGTTTTGGCTCACACACTGATTGCATGTAGTGTGAATAAGATTTGTTTGCGGTTAAAAACATACATTTGCCAAAGCATCACACCTAATCTAACACAATAAGTGTGGGTACTAAGACATAACTTATACCAACTGCGAGTGTTCCTAATTGGAAAACATACATTCTGCAACATTCCAGAGAGTAAGTGAAAAAATAGAATTTAAAAGACAGGTTTAGTCCATGTTAATTAATCCTCTCTTAACACATCATTTTTTTCAATAAGAGAATCTGGCAGTCACCAGTTAATCTGAACAAGATAAAGTTCTCAATTTAGGGAACTCCCATTCCCTGCAAACTATTTGTGGCCTAAAGAAGCCAAATTGTACATTGTAGCAAGTATAATATTGTAACGACTTTTATGACACGGCACACTCCAACCGGGACTTCTTCCACTGACAATGAATGTGCCGCACAATAAAAACATTTTTATTTTTATTTGAACCCTGGGTTCTTGGTTTGAGTATGCACCCAACCCGTCTCACACCCACCTTAACAAATACCCTGTGTCGCAATGGACTATGAATCAGGCCGGTTTGTAACAAAGAAATATTTATTAATATTTAGAATTCAAAGAAAATCAAGCAAATCAAAATTAGGGCAGCAGCCACCACTGTGTGGCAGTTACATGCAAAAATCCCCCACTACAGTTACTTTACACTCATAACGTAAGATACATAACTTTAAATAGAAACAGAATTACTTTTCTTCAAAAATTTCCCACTTTACATCTGTGCCTCGAAGGTGAGTCTAGTGCTTTTCCCCAGGGCTCTAGTTTCTTTACAAATGCAATTTGCCATTTTTAGAATTCACCACACTCTCATGTGCCTTGGTTTCAGGACTTTGAACCCTGTTTTGGGCTCAGTTCCTGTTTCCCTCCCTCCTCCCGCCCCCTCCACCCCTGATTGGCCTCGAAGTCTGGTATTGTATGGCAGAGGGCCAGCCATGCAGCACCTTTGTCGAGCACACTTTACATCTATACCTCAAAGGTGAGTCTAGTGCTTTTCCAGGCCTCTAGTTGCTTTAAAAATGTAATTTGCCATTTTTAGAATTCACCATGCTCTTCTGTGTGTTCGTTTCACGGTTTGAACCCTGTTTTGGGCTCTGTTTCCCAACCTCCTCCCCCCCCCCCTCCACCCCTGATTGGCCTCCCAGTCCGGTATTGTATGGCAGGGGCCCGGCACTGCAGCACCTTCGTCGAGCACACTTTACATTTGTGCCTTGAATGTGAGTCTAGTGCTTTTCCAGGCCTCTAGATCCTTTAAAAATGTAATTTTCCATTTTTAGAATTCACCACACTCTCCTGTGTGTTGGTTTCAGGGTTTGAACCCTGTTTTGGGCTTGGTTCCTGTTTCCTAGCTCCCCCCCTCCTCCCAGCACCTCTCGACCCCTGATTGGCCTCCCAATCCAGTATTGAATGGCAGGGGTCCAGCCCTACAGCACATTCGTCGAGTACCCTTTACATTTGTGCCTCGTATGTGAGTCTAATGCTTTTCCAGGCCTATAGTTGATTTAAAAATGTAATTTGCCATTTTTAGAATTCACCACTCTCTACTGTGCCTTGGTTTCAGGGTTTGAACCCTGTTTTGGGCTTCGTTCTTGTTTCCTGGTTCCGCCCCTCCTCCCGCCCCCCTTCACACCTGATTGGCCTCCCTGTGCGGTATTTTCTGGCCGGGGCCCAGCCCTGCAGCACCTTTGTCGAGTACACTTTGCATCTGTGCCTCGAAGGTTAGTCTAGTGCTTTTCCAGGCCTCTAGTTGCTTTAAAAATGTAATTTGCCATTTTAAGAATTCACCACGCTCTCCTGTGCCTTGGCTTTAGGACTTTGAACCCTGTTTTGGGCTCTGTAACTGTTACCCTCCCTCTTCCCTCCCCCCTCCACCCCTGATTGGCCTCCCAGTGCGGTATTGTATGGTAGGGGCCCAGCCCTGCAGCACCTTTATCGAACCCACTTTACATCTGTGCCTCAAAGGTGAGTCTAGTCCTTTTCTGGGCATCTAGTTGCTTTAAAAATGTGATTTGCCATTTTTAGAAATCAACACACTCTCCTGTGCCTTGGTTTCAGGGCTTTGAGCCCTGTTTTGGGCTCAGTTTCTGTTCTCATACTAACACCCGACACATACTCCTCATCATCCTAATTAAACACAGCTGGCTCAGCACACCCGCTAGCCTATGCATCTCCTCAGGCCTAATGCAGCCAGAAATCAGTCTGGGCATCACCCCACCAGAATGAACACATACTCCTGATCTCCCAACCACCACACCTACCGCTAAGAAGCAGCTATCATACGAGTGCCACACCAGCTGCACATATAACCGGTGCTCCCACGCACCTTATGACTGTCACCCTCTCTCTCTCTCTACTGACTTGAACTTTGGTTCCGAGGACGTTCAACCTAGCAGTGCCTTGAGATCATACTAATGATACATATGGCACTATATAAATGCAAAGTAACATAACATAACAAAATACAGATAGCACACAGGTTAAGCACTCCCCCCTGCAACACTTCCCCCAAACACCTGCTGACTAAATTATTTACGTATGGAAAGCAGTGGCAAGGAGTCAGAAAGAAGAGGGAAAAATCAGATTTAAACTTCAGCCCACCAAGATGGGGAGTCCAGAAATGAAAATGAAAACCTTCAAAAGGAGCAAAATGGCATGCTCAGATTTTACATGTAACTCGTATCTCAGTTTACAGTTGCGGTAGGATAGCTATGACAGAAATTTGTGTGGCTGACTTAAGAAACTAGGAGCTTACAGACTGCTGAGCAGGGCACCAAAGCAATGTGACACAGGTAAGAAAATCGATTTTGAAAGGAAAACAATGCAGCAGAAAACACACGCAGCAGAATTGCAACTCTTATTTTACACAGGCTTTAAAATGACAAGCAGCTAAGAAAAGGGGCTTCGCTGTCAAAATCAGAAATCGTTTTTTGGATGAGAAACAAAGGCACATAACAGACAGGATTCTGAGGGAAAGGGAAGATTCTTAATGGGATTATGTTTGGAGTTTTTATGGGAAAAGTGCAAATTGGAATTTAGAGAAAAGCACAATACATGGGCAAATTCGGTTTTGGTTGCACAATGACAGGTTCTACTGAGGCTTTATTTTAATTACTATATTATTAAGGAAAGACACTGCACACAAGGGTTAATTTTGAATTTTGATCAGCTTGCACTACGTACCTCCTTATAGGGGAATTAATTAATTTATTTCAAAATGGTACTTACTCAGATAACTGAAATAATTATAAAAGGAATATGCTAACAGTTATGCACTAATGCAGATTCTTCTAAGGAAAGGTGAATAGATGATACTGGAAATTTAGGATTTTTTATGGGATTTTAATAGGATGCAAGAGTAAAAGAGCGGGATATGCAGTTTTTGGGTACTTGGTGATATGATACTTACAAGATAAGCTTCAGTTTGGGAATTCGGACAAGCAGCGAGGTCTCTGGACAGCGGGCCAAGGATCTGGTCACTGGGATAGCAGAGTCAAGAGATCTGGTCACTGGGACTGCAGGGCGCTCCTGGATGGGATCAGCTGGGCAAGGTCTGGTCACCGGGCTCTCCTAGATTGGATCAGCTGCCTTTCCTCCTTTCTCTCTGGATTATTGGGTATGGCTGGATCTGGTGGAGTGGTTCTGCCTGGATCTGGATGGTCCTGCCTGGATGGAATCATCTGCCTCTGGATCTGGTTTTTGAGTTTTTGAATCTATCATGTGTTTCTTTATCTCCTGCTTATATAGCCAGAGTGACATCATAGAATTTTACAATCTGGGGGATGTACTCTGGACTTACCCCTCTACTGAGATGGGCCAGGCTACTGGTGTTTCCTCCTCCCTCCGGGCTGATTTAATGAAGAAAATGAGTTATGGATCAAAACCTCAAATCTATACTAGTCCTCATCATACGAAACCGATATGCAGATTCAATTTTTTTCACAGGGAATCGGACAGTCCGATCGCCAACTCTGTACGAGGTAGCATTGGTCTTGTGCACAATTTCACCTTTTTTAGGAGAAACATATTTAAAATTCTGCAAATGGCTACACATATGCCCACTACTATTTCACATATTTTTACCAAGTTTTATGTCTGTTTCATTTATACTTCACTCAGAAATGCATTTTCCCTGCCATTCCAGTTCCCCAAGTGCTAGGAACATGTTTTAGTCTCTTTGGGTTTGTCCATAACTCAAATAAAATGCTGGCATCATATAACATTACTGCTTATTCAGGGTGTTGTGAGAAATGTCTTCATATAAAAAGTTCTTTAAAGTCAATGGGCTGGATTAGTCACATGTGTGGCAAACCCCCACAGCAAAATTGTCTTCCCTTGGGTCAGCCGGTACAAAAGGTTTTCATGACGCCCTTTAAAGCCATGCAGTTGGGGCTTTGAAGGGATGTCAAAGGAAATCACACCTCTTGGTGAAAATGCTAGTTCCCCTTGAGTCCTTTGTTCCTTTCAGTAGAGATGCGGGCCAGTCTGAGGAGGCCGCAAACTTCCACACTTTGGGCCTTGCATATGCCCATGGGGGCTATTTCACTTGTGGAGGTCATTCTTTATCCCATGGGAGGCAGGGCACCTTTGAAGTAAGTGCCTGGGCCAAACCTGTTCTGCTGATTTAAAAAAAAAGAAATGTCTTTCTTTCAACAGACACCAAGGGCCTCATCGTGAGTTGGGCGCTAACCCCCGCCGGTATTACCACTGGGGCTATTATCCCTACTGCCAACCCCCCGGCGCTATTAGCGCAGGATCATGGGTTTGGCAGAACGGTAAGTCCCCATTCCCCATTGGTCCCATTCGGGAATTTCCCATTCCCCATTGGGCCCACCGGCGGTAATAACACTGAAAATCAGCAAAATCGTGGCAAATTTGCCCCCAGCTAAATCCGCCAAGCCCGTGATTTGGTGGACCCTTAAATGCGGCGGCAATAACGTTACCACTGCATTTAAGGGTTACCGCAAAACTCGTGGTGAGGCAGAAAGTCTTTTTGGGAATAAACATCATACACATTGGGGGCGTGGCTATGTGGCCATGCATTAGGATGCATTACTGGGAAGCTCCTGCATGATCCTGTTCACAATCTGTTAAAAACTGACTTAATTTAGTCCAAACTTCACTAGATGGCGTCGGAACATCTACCGACCACTCAATCAGACTCTGGGGAAAGCAAGATGGTGGCCCGCTGAGAGGACCTCTGCCTTGCAGAGATCCGAGACTGGAGGCAGGGAGGAGCCACTGAACAGAGCCACGAATCCAGCTACACAGAGGGAGGAAGAGGACACCAGCGGTGAACGAGCGGATACAGGAGAGAAGGTCTGATGGTGGGAACAGGACCGCCATGGGAGCCGTGGCGTAGGGGGAACTCAAAGAGCCCTGCTTGCCGAAGCAGAGCCTGCACGCACAAAGGCAGTGCGCCCCCGTTCCGGGTCGTGGACTGCGGGCTGGCGGGGAAGACCCGAAACACCCAACCGCTCTCCTTCCTGACCCACACACAGGGCAGGACATCCCTGATCTGTGCCTCAGACGGTGGCCCTCCACTCCTTCCCTGCCTTGAAGCAGCTGAGGACTGGCAGGCGGAGCGGTCCCATAAGGACACAGAAGGCAAGACACAGCAGGAGGCAGCCGAGGCAGAGCGGGCCCCGCTCCAGAGGAACAATCATAGCCCAGCAGCACAACAGTCACAAGAGTTGAGGAGATTGCCAGTATGTGCTCACTCCACCCTGGGGGCATGCAGAAACACTCAGGAACAAAGGGAACCCCCAGGGGAGCACTGTTGACTGGAGGAGAGGGGTGCACAGAGCGTGAGAACCATCAAAAATGGGGCAAACCAGGCCGAGGCTGTCCGCTACAGAGAAATAATCAAAGCCCACCAGCATAGGGGGTGAGGAGATTGATGGGAAGGGACCACTCCACCCTGAGGCATACAGAAACATTTAAGAACTGAAGAACCCCCAGGGGAGCACTGTGGACTGGAGGAGTGGGGCGAACAGAGAGTGAGAATCACCATAATAACAAGGCAAACCAGGCCGAAGCCCTCCGCAGATACTGCAGAAGAAGCGGGTTCCCAACACACAAGCCCAAAGAGGGCGCACAGCTCGAACCACAGACCGCGCAATACCCATCGAAGAACTGTGCCACGCGGTAGCAGTGGTTGAACTAACATACCTTCAGAATATAAGCCTGGGGGAGAGCAGTAGGAAGGGAACCAGAGGCCACAACAAGCCGAACATAGAGAGACCAGGCATCAGCAACCCATATTCAAGCAGGACCCGACTCCACACAAATCCTCACGATGGGCCGCAGGTGAAGGTTCAAGAGCAGAACTGTACCTCAAGCCCGCACAGTAACAATGTCCAACAAGAAAACAGAAGGGAAAACTAAACAAGTTAGTTTGGACCTTTTGCCAAGACATCGGGGAATAAGCAGCAAATCCACCGGACACAGCAATGGCAGAGACGAACAACCCACACCAACTAGAAAACGTAAAGGATGCACAGATCCTGGAGGCGATTGCTTCTCTAAAGACATCCCTCGAAAACAAGATGGACACAGCTATAGGGGCCCTGAAGGCATCTTTAGAACATAATCTAGATATAGTCATGGTGGACGTGGGCCTCCTTAGCCAGGATGCAAGGAACCTAACGGACACAGTAACAACAACGGAGCAGCAGGTACAACAAAACACGGCAGACTTTGCCGTCACACGGACACAAATGACAGAAGTGCTGCAGAAAGTCAAGATCCTGGAACGAAGAGTAGAAGATACGGAGGGCAGGGCAAGGAGGAACAATGTCTGCAGAATTGGAGTTCCGAAGGGCAAGGAGGGAAACGACCCCATGGAATATGTCAAAAACATGCTTCTTCAGGAGATTGGAGCCGGGACACTGTCCCAGAGTTTTGTGGTGGAACAGGCACACAGAGTTCTAACTAGGAGACCTCAACCGGGTGCCCCTCCGAGGGTGATGATCGCCAAGATTATGAACTTTAAAGACAGGGAAAGCATACTGGCATGCTCAAGAGGAGAGTGAGTGATCACTAGGAACTCCTCCAGGATCACCATATACCCGGACTATACAGCTACGGTCCAAAAACAAAGAGCACAGTTTGGCCCCACAAAAGAATGTGACAGAAGGACGGGGGTACGATACATGCTTCTCTTCCCAGCCAAACTGAAGGTGATACACAAAGGGAAAACACACTTCTTTGAATCTACGGAGGAGGCCTAAGCATGGATGGACGCACAAGGAATCCCCCAGCTAGGGCAGAGAAATGCCAATAATGGAGGGGATCAGCCCGGTGAAAGGATCCACAGATAGCCAGGAACAATTACGCCAAGCATCTAATACATTAATAAAGTCAGGAAAAGGAAAGTAAATATGAAGGAGCGACCAGCCCTACCTAGCCGCATCAGCCGAGAAGAACCAAGCCCCAAGAAAGAGTGTAATGCTAGTTCGGATGCCAGTTTTAAGGCATCACGCTGCAGCGAGTCTGCTTCACCTAGAGGAGCACGGCAAGAGAAGCGGCGAGGCCTGAGCAGGGTGAGGGTGGCTGGGTGTTAGTGTTTCAGTTGTGGTTTGGGTTATTGACTTGAGTGAATGGTTGGTAAAAGCCATTGGCAGCAGAGGGAACAACAAAGACTACAAAGACTATAATGGGGAAATTCCAGCACAAAGTGACTGGTACAGCATACAGCAACAATCCTGGAGTCACGACCGCCAAGGTACAGGGAAAGGGAGCCCTGCAGGGGCGACTTCAAGAAGCATCAGAAAGAGTAAAAGCAAGAGAAAGTGGACAAGCACAATGCCATGGGAAGACAGAGGCGGAACAATACGCACATATGGGCCGGTATGAGTTAATAATAGCAACATGGAACGTGAGAGGCCTCAACGCGTACGTCAAGAGGCTGTGAGTCTATGTCTGGCTGAACAAGATGAAGGTCAAGATAGCAATGCTCCAGGAGATGCATCTGACACCAGCGAAACAGACAAAGGTCGACCAAAATGGGGAGGGCAGGGATATAGTGCCACGTACTCAAACTATGCACGAGGAGTACTGATATGGATTGCCCCAGGTGTGCCATTCCAGCTCATAAAACAGGAAACTGACTCAGAAGGGAGACTAGTGCTAGTGCACGGCATGCTGGAGAACAAAGAGGTGTGCCTAATCAACATCTATGCTCCGAACCATGATGCGACAGACTTTAAAGAATAAATTGCACCTAAACTGGCCCACTACAGAGCGGCAACATTCATCTGGGCCGGAGACTTCAATTGCACCTTGGACCCGCTCCTTGATAGGTCGATGATAAGCACAAGAAGCCAGCACCCCCTGCAAAGGAACTGCATAGAGCCCTCGACCGTCTGCAGCTGGTGGACGTCTGGAGACACGTACATGGAGAGAGGAGAGGGTACACACATTATAGCGCACCCCACAGAACATTTACACGAATAGATTACATATTCACGGGCACTGAGTCACTGCAGGACTTCACAGGGATTAACATCAGAGCCCGCACACTTTCAGACCACGCCCCAATATTGGCAACATGGGCATATACACATGGGAAAGCCCCAATACCAACGTGGCGACTCCGGGCAGAGGCTCTGGGAGAGGGAGAGTTTGAGGAACACCTCCAAGAGGTGATAGAAGATTGCTTTGAACATAATGAGGGAATCGTAGGAAGCAACGCCACACTCTGGGACACATTTAAGGTTGTGATAAGAGGGGCGGCAATCGGCAGAATGGGGGACTGAAAGAACCTGCCATAGAAGAACTTAATAAACTGGAAAGGCAGATAGAAATAGAGGAACGTAGGGTGCAGAAGGCGGGGGAAGAGACCAAGGAATTGATGGAGTCGAGAACAAGATGTATAGAGCTCTGGGAAAAACTGGGAAGGTTGAACTATGGGAAGTATCTACAAAGATTGCATGCGGAAGGGGATAAACCCAGTAGGCTCCTGGCATGGCTCACTAAGCAAGAAAATAAAAGAGAACCCATAACAGTGCTAGAAGACGAGACAGGAATGGAGATCAGGAGTCAAGAACACATCAACCAATTATTTGGGTGTTTCTATGAGCATCTGTATGCCCCTAATCCGGAGGTTGACCCAGAGGACATAACCGATGCGTTAGCAGAGATAAGGCTGCTAAAATTAACAGAAGAGCAAGCCCAAATACTTGATGCCCCACTCACGGAAGAGGAAATAGAGACCGTAATAGCTGAGCTCCCCACAGGCAAATCCCCGGGCCCGGACGGACTCCCGGGAGAGTTCTATAAAACATTTAAGAGTACCATCACCCCAAAACTATTAGAGACATACCAAGATGCATATGAAAGCGCACAACTACCAACTAGCATGTCAGAATCAATAATTGTACCGATCCCTAAACCAGGAAAACCACCCATGAAGTGTACTGCATACAGGCCGATTTCCCTCATCAACCAGGATGCCAAAATACTCACGGTGGTTTTAGCTAACCGCCTGAAACAAGTAATTCCCACATTAATACACTCGGATCAAACAGGTTATGTTCCGGGACTGAATACATCATGGAACCTCCGTAGACTACACCATGTGATAGATAGGACAAACCAGAGATGAGGGGAATGCGCGATAGTGTCCCTGGACGCAGTCAAAGCATTTGACTCAGTGAACTGGGGGTGGCTGACAAGGGTTCTCGCCCACTTTGGCATTGGGGAAGGGTTCCTTAGATGGATTAGGCTACTGTATAGGGACCCCAGAGCCAGGGTGAAGACAGGACGATATATCTTGAAAGACTGGAGAATACACAGGGGAACTAAACAGGGGCACCTACTGTCACCAATGTTATATATTCTGCCTCTCGAACCGCTGGCGGTTTTTCTTACAGCAGAATATGGAGACACAGGGATAGAGATAGATGGAGTGCTGCACCAAATCTCGTTATACGCAGACGACATGCTGCTTTTTGTGGGAAACCTGCGCACTAGTCTGCCCTACCTCCTGGAAGCAATTGGGGCATATACCAGACTCTCCAGTATAGCAATCAACAAAGAGAAGTCCCTGATCATCCCCTTGGCTGGCCTGAAGCGGGTCCCCCAGGCAGATCTCCCAGACCTAGGCCTAACGTGGGCACCACACACTTTCCGATATCTGGGGATACACCATGACACTGCAGATTCTGACCAACACAACACGCAGGCAGCCCTCGAAAAAACACAAAAGTGTATGACTTTCTGAGGAACACTACCACTGGGGATGATGGGTAGGATGGCACTCCTGAAAATGGTGGTACTCCCATGTCTGCTATATTATTTCACAAACATCCCACACAGTATTCCCAGGACCTTCTTTACCAAACTAACACAATAGCAAGGAATTTCCTATAGGCAGGGGGAGAAGCAGGATCGCAATGAAGACTCTACAGAGAGACTATGAAGAAGGAGGCATTAGGCTGCTGGACTTTGAAAAGTACTATTTAGCGGGGCAGCGCAATTTGCAGTCAAGTGGCTGGGTGAGGAAAAGACAATCGACACAACCATTTTTCAGCCAGCATTAAAAACATACTACCTAAGAGAAATACCATGGCTGGACAAACCCCTGCTCAGAACCCTACCGTATCTGTTTAAACTCGCAATGGGGCTGTGGAACAGAGCATGGAAACTACAGGGGACACAAGACCCCTGTTCAGCACAAATCCCCCTACGGGCCTTGTGGCATGGACAAAAACATGCTAGGAAATTACCGAACCAAGTGGGAAGCCAAAGGCGCAGCACAAATCAGGGACCTGAGAAGAGAGGAAAAGTGGGCAGATTTTCAAGAAATGGTGGAGGAACATGACATACACGAAGGCCAATTCATCCTTTATAATAGAATAATCCTCAAAATCAAGAAGAGATGGCCAGAATGGGAAGACCAAGTGGATGCAACAGAAGCATTAGATATGTGGTACGATATATCTGAGGGAACACGCACAACCTCCAGGTTATGTGAACAGATGCTAAGAGCCAACAATGCGCAAGAGCTATATATAAGACAGCGTTGGGAAGAAGAACTCCACAGGCCCTTTAATGATCAAGAATGGAGGAGGGTGCTAAGATTCCCGAAGAAAGTGTCTAGGAATGCAAGGTTCAGACAAGCACAGTTGTACGTAACACACAGGGTGTACCTCACACCCAAGAGGATGAACACGATGTACGGAGGAGACCCTAATAAGTGCCCCCGATGCTCAGCTGATGAAGAGGATATGGTGCATATGTTTTGGACCTGCCCAGTTATACAGATCTTCTGGGAGGGAATCAGAGTCAAAATAACAGAGAGTGGACTCCAAATACAGGCGGTGCACCCAGAGAGGTACTTGCTAGGCCTCTTCCCACGAGGAGGCAGAGATAAAGCGCATCTACAAAGATGAAAGACTTGATATGTATACTAGCCAAAAGAGGGATAGTGATGTCTTGGAAATCAACAGAAGGTCAGACCATAGAATCATTTTGGTCAGACCTCCGGAAGTGGACACTAGCGGAAACCGCAGTGTGGATAAGAGCAGTGCAAAGGGGGGAGGGAGAAACGGCACAGAAAATATGTGCATGGAACTCCCTGGTACAGGACTTATTCAGACAAGAAGGGGAGGAAGGAGAAAGAGAAGGCCCCGAGGAAGCACAGGAATAACGACGGATCCAAGACAGCGGTGCATAAGCAATTAAGCAAAAGACAGTATAAGCGAGGATGCCGACACTGCCCACATAAGCAGTTACAGGCAGAGACAGCAAGGTCGTTAGATAACTCCAGGACAATGCACCCATAGCGGAAATCCGAGGGAATGCCAATATGGCAGTTAATTTTGTGTGTTTGTATGTTATATGTTGTTTATTCAAAATAATAAAGAAATTCAAAAAATAAAATCATACACATTTTATAGCAAGACCGCCATCTCCACATATTTAATCCCATTTCTGTGTGCGCACAGGCTGTAATTGCATTTCACTTTCAAACGGCATAGTTTATCAATGCGGTTTCTGCCGGACACAGTTTGTTGTTAATTAACCTTCTGGAGGCTTTTACAGATTCAGTGAGTTACTGGACACAGAGAGATATACTGCCAAGCATTTCTTTGAAATTGACATGGGGCAAGAGAGAGAGACACACTATTGCTTTCCTTTGTAGTAATATGAGTGCACTGGTCTATTTCAAATCAAAATCATAGCCGTGTTGACTGACACAGAATTCTTGCTCTGCATGTACTTTCTCAGTGAAAGTAATACTGTTCTGGAAGGTATTGCCTTACTTCATGGCAATCAAATGAAATACACAGCAGGGCTGTGTTCAATGGAACAAAACTTTGTGGTGTTTAAAATGAAAGGAGGACAACTTACAATGCTGTCTTGAATGCAGGTCATGTTTCTTGACCTTAATTTGAAGCAAAACAAATGCAGCCATTCTCTATGTTGACAGTGTTCAAATCTCGTCACACATGTGCCAAGGAGAACACAACACAGACGTTTTTGGGTGAAATGTTGAAATGTGGATTTGTGATGAAGGGAATTTATTTTAGGGCTGGTAAATGTACCCTACAGATCTGCCGTGACTTGTTGTTGCGAGAGAGTGGGGTTCATTTGGTGGAATCCTCCTTCCTCAGGGAGTGGCACTCCTAGATTCCCTTCCATTTTTCGATTGGAGGGTCTGGAGTGGCAACCTCTTTCCTTCCTTCCCTTCCAGGTCCCCAGGGAGGTCCTCACCAGGCTAGGAGGTAACGGAGTTAATCATCTAATAGAAGATAGATAAAAACAGGTTTTAGAATTATTCAATGACAGTATTCCCGGAAGAGTTACAAAAGCAGAACTTTGATTACAATTAAGATTTTCCTATGATCTCTTCCTCACATTTGGACAACATCACACAGATTACCCAACAGAACAAGACCAACAACTTTTTATGCCTCGGTTTTATTTTTATAATAATATCCAGCAACTTACTCAACAGGACAAGGACACCACTTGACTTTCAAACATTTTTTTCCTTTTTACAATAACACTAAAGAAAAATACTCTCTGTTATGTAAATGTGCCTATACATCTAAATAATTCCTTCTGCTTTTTCTTTTCCTTTCTTCTCATTCTTCCGATGGTTCCTCTTTTTGATTTTCCTTTGGCTCATCAATCAGCTGCAAAGTGTGTCTGGAGTGACAACTTGTTAAGTGATTGATGTGGACCCATTTCTCTTCTGACAGCTCTTCTTTGGGGATGCAGATCTTGTAGGCGACAGGTGAAATTTTGTCTACAATTTCAAAGGGACCGCACCAGCAGGGGAGGAATTATCGCTCCTTAGTCTGGTTCCTCTGAAAATTTTACAAGTAGACTCTGTCTCCTACTTGGTTTTCTTTTTTAGTTGTTTTTAGGTTGCAGTGGGTTTTCATTGCCTCTGCCGATCTGTCTAGATTCTGCTGAGCGTACACAAAAGCACGCTGAAGGTATTTTCTTAGGTTCTCAGCATATTCATGTGTTGTGGAGGCATTAATCAGTGTCTTCTCTTGTGTTCTCTAGAGCAGATGCTGAGGTAGCACCATTCTTCGCCCAGTCATTAGCTCAATTGGAGACATTTTGATTGCAGAAGCTGGTTTAGATCTGGACACGCCATCAGGACACACGCCATTTGGCCATCAGGACACGCGGTAATCAGATGTCCCAACTTGGCCCAGAGTCCGCCACAAACTTCTCAAGAATGCTCACAATGGTTTTATTGTACCTCTCAACTCCCCCGCTAGAGGATATGTGGTGTGCAATATGGAGTTTTCCCTTTACCCCAAGTATCTCCCACATCTTTGTCATCACTTTGCTAGTGAAGTAACTTCATCGTTCTGACTCAATCCTTTGTGGAAGGCCAAAATGCATGAAGATGTAGTTTATCATCAGGGCAGCTGCTGTTTCTGCTTTGCAATTTGTGGCCGGGAGACATTCCACCCATTTGGTAAACAAGCATGTTACTGTTAACAGGTTTTTGTTCCACATCACGGGCTAATCACGGGCCCGATGAAATCTACTTGTAAATCTGACCAAGGCAGTGTCATTCCCCACTTCTGGAGGGGAGCTTGGTGAATGAGTGAACTTCGCTGATATTGGGCACACACAAGACACCCCTTGAAATATTGGTCGAGGTCCTTCCTCATGTGTGGCCACTATGCAACCTCCCGCAAGATTTCTGAAGTAGTGTGAAACTCCCAATGACCGGCTGTGACCATGTCATGGCCGTGACTTAGCATCAGGCTTCGGAATGAGGTAGGTACCATCCGCTGGTCACATCCAGAGATGGATCTCTTTACCAACAAGCGGTCTTGGATTCTGAACATTTTAGGAAACTTCATCAACACCCAGAGATCCTCTTTCCCAAAGTAATCAAATGATAGTTCACGGGATCCTCAATGTGTTGGTAATATTTCCCAATATTTGGATCCCCTTTTTGTGCCATATTTAAATCAGCATCTGGGGTCTCCTTACTCCACTGGGCAGTTGAGAGTTCATTGTTGGCAAGTGTTTGGGACCTGGTGACAGCAGTGACCTGGATTTCCCCCAACAGGGACTTGATCTCAAGGAGATCTCCTTGGATGGCTCCAGTTTGGCCAACTGATCAGCCAGGTCGTTTCCAGTTTTGTCTGGTCCCTCTATCCTGGAATGACCCTTAATCGTTTTACAATTTATGGTCATCCCATTAGAGGTGGCCAGATCATCAATATTTTGTATGAGCTTGCCATGTTTGAGTGGTTTATTGTTTGCACAAAGCATGCCTCTGGTTTTCCAATTAATCAGTTGCTCCACAAACCCATTCTGGACATAATCTGAATCGGTGATTATGACGAGTTTGTGGAGTCAGTGTTGCATGGCAGTGAGGATGGCCTGGTGAAATGCCATCAACTCCACCACCAGACTACTGCTGGGATCGATTTGTACCCAGCGGACAGTTCCGGGGCATCATCCAAACAGGCATTCCCAACGCCGGCCACCAGTTCCTTTTTCCCGTTGTTGTCAACATGGTAGGAGCACCTGTCCACATAAACTGTGGGCATCCTCTTGCATGTGTCTTCCTCATAGAACTTGTGTGGGGAATTCAACTACGCCTCCATGTTGTCTTGGGTTTTGAGATTTTTGTCCTCGAGACAGTTTTCTTGGGCACAATCATGCAAGTCAGCCAAACCTTGCACAAGAGGACTCTTCTTGTTTTTGCCATATCTAACCTCCACAGGAAAGCCTTGCATGGACAGGATCCAGAAAGTAATTCTGGAATTACTTACATTTCCTGCCCAGATTCTGTCACTTTGGAGGAATGGCAAAGGCTGGTGCAGAGTCTCCACAATTATGTGCTCCCCCTGGATGAACGGGCACACACTTTTGAGTTGTTTTACTACCTAAAGTTGTTCTGGACCCCACTCCCACTTGACCCCCCCTTTTGACCTCTGTGTAATCCTCAATGAACTTCCTACTGTAATTAGTCAGTCCAAGAAGGCTCCTTAGTTCACGAAAGGTTGTGGGGTCTTTTTGTTTTAATAGTGCTTCCACTTTCTTCACCTGGGGACAGAGACTCTCAGGAGTTATTTCATGTCCCAAGAAGTTTACACTGGTTCTACAGCACTGTGCCTTCTGGAAGGACAGTTTTTATCCAGTAATCTTCAACTGTGTCAGAACATAGTGAATTGCCACTATGTGTTCCTCCACAGTTGAGCTTTTAATCAGGACATCATCCACATAGGCCAGGTTACCCCTTTCACCCAAGTCGGGCATGGCCCCTTGTAGAAAGATGTTGAATTAATTGCCAGAGTTTAGGTATCCAAATGGAGTTTTGTCCATGTGTACTGCTACCCCGAAGGTGAAGGCCAGCTTGTATTGGTCCTCCCTACTGACGGGTACTGTCCAGTATCCATTTACAGGTCAATGGCGATGTACACCTTTGACCCCTGGATCTGGTCCAGTCCCTAGTCAATGTAGGGAAGAGGCCACCGTGACATGTGGACCCGTTTGTTCAGCTCCCTAAGGTCTGTGCAAAGTCTCCATTGGCCATTTGTTTTTAAAATCCCCAGTACTGGATTATTAAAGGTACTGTGGAGTGGACAAATTATCCCACGGGACTCTAGGTTTTTTATGATTTCTTTAAGGGACTCCATAGATGCGAGCGGCAAGCGATATTGCCTCACGAATACAAGAGTCATTCCAGGGTCCATGGGAATCGAGCTAGAATGTATCTCTGTGCGTCCACAGTCGTATGAGTCCACAGCAAAGATATCTTGACAATCCAAAGACACCTGTTTCAACTTTTGCTTTTGTTCCTCGGTCTCACAGGCATCAGCGAGGTTGACCCGTTCTTCAACCATCTATCTGAAGCCTGGGAAGACCTCAGGTTTGGCGATCTCAGTGGTCTCCTCCAGCTGTGTGGAGAGATCTGTGGTGATGGTGTTGACCTGGACAGAGGGTTTCAGGTAGGAGAGGCAGTCATTGTGGACCTGGAATATCACCTCATCCTTCCTGGTCATCAACCGCCATTCCAATAAAGGTGTATGCGCCCAGAGTGATACTCCTAGGGTAGCTGCAATCCACCAATATTGGAATGGTGTTATGTTCTAAGTTAACTAATGGTGTCGGATTGAACTCCAACCCGTGCTGTTTGAGATGGGAATTGAGGTGTATATAAGCATCTGGATTTTGGAGTTTCTGTCCTCTCTTAATTTTTAAGTAAAGTGGGATTTGTCAGGTCCGTCCTGCTATGGTCACCTCCTTGCCAATGTGAATTTCAACTACATATGGTAGCAATTGAGATGACCAAAATGCCTTTTCAGAATTATCAAAGCCCATCGGGTTGCCCCCTAGTCGGGACCAGGCTTTATAATTTAAGAGGTCCAAATTAATTGCGAATCGATTGAGAATTTCACTGCCTAAAGAGAATGCAGAGGGGACATCTCGCACGACCCAACAATTATTCTCTATGCTTTTATCTCCTCTGGACATTTTTATCATACACCTGCAAGGCAGGAGATGTTTGGAATTGGGAATTTCCAGACCCATTTCCCACTAATCAACTAGGACATGGATTTTCAAATTGTGGATCGGTATAAAATTTCAAGGTATTTCCTTCCAGTGTGGAATGCCACTTGAAACTGGAAAGAAGGTTGATTTTCAGGAATGGAGAGTAGTTCCCATCACCAGTTTGTTGTCCTACAGCAATTACAGTAATGTCAGGTATTTGATTGTTTTGCAAATGGTACTCAATTTGGTCAGATCGTTGTTCAACCATGTGGCATGTGCCATTTAAACTGACATAGTTGATGCTTTGTTTTAATTTTATTGGCCGTTTAGCCTGAGTCCAGAGGACCTTGTTCACACAGTCTTTCAGGGGAGACAGCCTCTGAAGGATCTCATTTCCTAATAGACAGGGGGTTCCCTCTGGAGTCAAGACTATTAGCGGGTGTTTCACCTTGTGTCACCCAATGTTAATCTCCAGATCGGCAGTCCCCTCGACGAGACTTTCATTCCTGTCAAAGTTCTGGAGTTGTCCAGGAAGAGGGGTGAGAGAAATCTGGTGTCCCTCCGCCTTCCTGAATTTAGCTGCTCAAAGGCCCTTTTGGACAGAAGAGTGGCTTGGGATCCAGTGTCCACCAGTGCTAAAAATGCACTTTTGTCTTGCACTCAGACAAGGGCATAGAACCTACCTTCTTTCTCCCACAAGGGGCAAAGGAAATGGGCATTTTTGGTAAGCTGGGTGGTTAGTTTCTTTATTTTGGACTCTGACACTGTGGGGTTTTGGACAGTTTTCTGTGTCGGATTTCGGGAATCTGTAAAGAAAATTTGGCATCCTGAAATAGATGGGATTTTGGAATTCCCTTTTTCCCGTAACTCTGTGCTGTCCCCCTTTATCTGGAGACAGTCACTAGAACCGGTTTGTGGGACGGATCCCTCAGTGATCGTTATGTTCTCTGGATGACATTTCTGTGGTTAAGGGGTGGGCGATTCGGAATCAGTCCCACCTCTACCCAGTCTGGGTTATGGTCATTTGGGACCCATATTTCTTTGGGAGGAATTCCCCCATCCTTGAAGGAAAAGACTTTCTTCCCAGAATCCTCCAAGGATTCTTCCCCTTCAAATTGGAGTACACTGACTTCCTCTACAAAATGGTTATTTATGGTCTCTTTGTTTCTCCTACCCGCCCTCTGTTCCCTGGGTTGCAGATTCTCAGGGGCATGAGTTTAAGTTCTGATTCAGGGGTGTCTAGGGGTTTTTCACAGGTGAGGAAGGAAGCTTCCTCTAGGGCTTTGCATCCCCCTTCGTTCCCGTGCCTCTTCGTCTGGAACTGGTTGGTTATCAGGCTTCTCTCCCCGTCATTGTTCCGGGGTGCCAGACCCTTGGTTTGAATTATTCTGAGCCGCCATGTTCATTTGAGGGTTCTGCTGAGCCCTCAACATGCAAGTCAGATCTTGAGTTAAGTTCTGGACCTGGCGCTCCAGTTGGGACACCCGCTCTGGCTGGTACGGAGGTCTTGAATCAACTCTGAGTTGCTCTCGGGAAGGGTAACTATCCCTTCTTCCGGAGTAACCAGCGGACTGTGGGTTTCCCTGGTAGCCCTCCACCCTTGACCTCCCCTCTCACAGATTTGGTGGCCTAGACTCCTGAAAGCAGGGAGAGTAAGGAGAGTTGACATGTGTATTGGAGTTTTGAGAGTACCTGGGGAAGGATCTTAAACCAGAATTGAGAAAATTACTGCCCTCCTCAGGGAAGTTTGGAAGAAAGTTTCCTGGGGCTGTACTCACCTGATTGGATCCCCCCAGGCCGGGGATCCATACATACCCCAAGATGGGTCTGTTGCCCTTGTACCTAGGGATGATGTAATTTACAGAGTTAGGGGCACATTTGTGGGGTACCCTACCTGACTCCCACATTTTTGTGATTGGTCAGAGGGTCTTCTTTGCCTCTGATTTGGTGGTTTTGGGAAGGTGTATTTTTAGGCTCACCCATTTCTAGGTCTAAAACAGGGGCAACCTTCACCTCCACCACCTTGGCAGCAGCGGGAGTGTTGGCTGGTTTGGGATTTTTGGTGGGATTTTGTTTTCTACAGGCTTTTGGACCTCGTAGATCTGGGTAGCTTGCTTGATTACCCAGTCCAGGGTCCTGGCATCATGGAACTCCCTTATCAACTGGGTCATGATGCACTTTGGGAGTGCATGAAAATAGGTATTTATAAATTCCCTACTATTCGTATTTGTGCGTACCCTCCTAGTAGTTTGCGCAAATGCCCATTTTAGTTCCTGAACAAATTCTCCTGGGGCCTGATCCTTTCCACGCTGCAGATTGTAGGCCACCTTATGGGCCTCCTGGGGGTTTCTGTGCATGGAGAAGTGCTTCAAGATGGCCGCCTTGTAGGTGGACCAACTTCAATAGTTCTTGTCTTCCAGCCCAGCAAAGAAGCTGGAGTACTCTAGAGAGAACATCCATTTGGCACATTCTATACAATTCTGATAATTTTTAATGTCAAAAGAGGTCATCATCTGTTCATATAGTTCCAGATGCTCACAGACTGAATATTTGGCATTTTTGTGGTACAAAGTCATGAAACCTCTTATAACTTTTATCTGTCTGATGGGGTCTTTCACCAGAGTCCTCTTTTGAAACTGCTGCTGAGTCAATTCACCCTCAGACCTAGAGCTGCTGCTATTTGAGGACCCATTCCTATCCTCTAGGTGCTCCCTAATTCTTTGAGCTTGGGAGTTTCTACCAGAATGATGGGCCTAGTCTCATCTCCCCTCTTGGGCTCTCTGGGTCACTCCCCTTGGACTCCCTCTTTCACACAGGAGAGTAGTTTTCTGATTCCTCCCTGCTTCCAGGATTATTGGAGAACTCCCTCTACCTCCCTGATTGGGTGGAGGTTTTCAAAATACTCTTTTGGGGCATCAACTCAGACTCCTTTTTCTCTGCAAAGCGAACCAAGGTGATGTTTCTGCAAGTCTAGCTCCCTGATTTTCTCTTCATAGGAGCTATCCTGGTCAGATCCATCAGCCATGACATTTTTTAACCTGAACAAGGGGGGGCCATCCAACAGTCTCTGAGGGACACTAACCTGTCAGCTCAATCATGCTAGCCCTATTTAAGTCTGGCTGCCTCATGGTTCCCGGTCGGTTCTTGTGAACTGGTGGACATGAAGTCAGTAGGGACTTGTGCATAAGGTGGTAAATGGGTTTGAGGCCCTCGGTACAGAGGGCATCACACTGTGATCAGGGGTTGCCCTGCCACTGTTTACTTGTTGGGGGTCCCTCAAGTTTTGATTCAGCCTAGCACACTATTTTCTAACTTCCCAGGAATATCCTTCTCAGCCCCTACCTATTGATAGTAGGCACAAGCCTGGGCCTTTTGTTCTGTGATCAGGGCTTGGCTGATCTCTTTTACCCCCTCTTGTTCTGCTACTTGGCTCTGGAGTCCCCTGATCTCATCACAAAGGGCCTCATTGTCTTTTTGTGCTTCTTGTATTGCCTGGGAACACTGAGACCATTTTTGTTGCAGGAGGTGCATCTCCTGTTAATTGGCTTGGGTGGTCTCTTCCAGATCACCTTTTACTTGTCTCATATGCCCCTTTAAATTTTCATATTATGTGTTTAGGTCAGTCAGTTCCTGGAGGTCTGACTCTCTTTTCTGTAGGTCTGTTTTTAATTGGAAAACTTCCTTACCTAGGGCAACTCTTTCCTGATACAGGGTGCCCATCTGTTCAGTCAGGTCACCCCTCTGTTGTTTTATGGTGCGTAACTTCTGGCATTCATGGTCAATTTCTGTTTGGGAATGGAGTTCTATAATGATCAATTTATTACTCTCCTCTTCCAATTTCTCAATCTGTTTTTGTAAAGTGGTTATCTGCTCTGAGTAGGCTCTGTTATATTGTATTTGTTGATTCAATTTTAGTTGACTCTCTTCCAGAAAGTCAACCTTTTCTTGGCTCTCCTCTTTTAATGTAGCTAGTTGGGCCTCCTGTTCTGAATTGTTTAGTTGCTGTACTCCTCTTTTAATTGTTGGATGAGATTTCTCAACTCTGACTCAGAATTTTGGCTCTCTTGCAATTTTTCTTCTACCTGTTTTAATTCACTCTGGGTTTAATGGTTTGATTTATGAGGCCAGACTGGTTTTGTGCAAAAGTTATACTTTCTTGGTATGTTCTTACATAACCACCATGTGGAGGTATATATAGGTAGTGAGTCAGACTATTTTAAGCTGCTCCTCTTTAATATTCTGAGTCATATACAACTCAGTCAAGGCTTGATGTAACAGGCCACTGTCCTGCAACACATCCATGTCCATGGAGGTGACCTGTTGCATCATGATGGATAAGCAGGCTTCTTTCTCCTGCTCTGCCCATTCCCCTCTAATGAATAATTTGGACAGAAGGTGCTGCCTAGCCATGTTAATGTCCATGGTGCTCATTATGAAAAGTGTTCTTCCTTTATTTAATTATCTATGCAAGGACAAAGTTGTTCCCTGCTTTTGTCCAGTTTAGGGTTAGCTTTTACAGTGTAAGACAGTTTTCTAACCACCAAAAGTATCACTACCTTTACTGGGTTTGCCTGCTGTGTTAAACTGACATGGTTGGAAACACTTAGCTCAATCACGGCACGAGCCCCCACTGTGTAACGGATTTTATGACATGGCACACTCCAGCCAGGGATTTCTTCCACTCACAATGAATGTAGCACACAATAAAAAAAAACTTTTTTATGGCTTATTTCAACCCTGGGTTCTTGGTTTGAGTAGGCACTCAACCCATCTCACACCCACCTGAAGAAATACCCTGTGTCACAATGAACTATGAACCAGGCCAGTGTGTAACAATGACATATTTATTAATTTTTAGAATTCTAAGAAAATCAAGCAAATCAAAATTAGGGCAGCAGCCACCACTGTGTGGCAGTATACATGCAAAAATCCCCAAATACAGTTACTTCACATTCCTAACATAAGATCCATAACCTTTAATAGAAACGGAAACAAAATAACTTTTCTTCAAAATACAGATAGTACACAGGTTAAGCACTCCCCCTGAAACACGTCCCCCTAACACCTACTGACTAAATTCTTTGTGGATGGAGAGCAGTGGCAAGGAGTCAGAAAGAAGAGGGAAACATCAGATTTAAACTTCAGCCCACCACCCCAAGATGGTAGGCCAGAAATGAAAATGAAAATCTTCAAAGGAGCAAAATAGCATACTCAGATTTGACTTGTTACTCGTATCTCAGTTTACAATTGTGGTAGGATAGGTATGAAAGAAATTCATATTGCTGCACTTAAGAGACAAGGAGCTTGCAGATTACTGAGCAGGGCACCAAAGCAACTTGACACAGGTAAGAAAATCGATTTTGAAAGGAAAACAATGCAGCAGAAAACACGTGGCAGAATTGCAACTATTATTTTACACAGGCATTAAAAAGACAAGCATTTAGGAAAATAGCCTTAGCTGTCAAAATCGTACATTTTTTTGGGATGAGAAATGAAGGCACATAACAGACAGGATTCTAAGGGAAAGGGAATATTCTTAATGGGATCATGTTTGGGTTTTTTATGGGAAAAGTGCAAATCAAAATTTAGAGAAAAGCACAATACATGGGCAAATTTGGTTTTGGTTGCACAATGACAGGTTCTACTGAGTCTATATTTTAATGAATATATTATTAAAGAAACACACTGCATGCAAGGGGCTTAGTTTTGAATTTTAACCAGTTTGCACTACGTACCTCCTCAAAGGGGAATTTATTTATTTATTTCAAAATGGTACTAAGGACTTACACAGATAACGGAAATAAGTATAAAAGCAATACACTCACAGATATGGACTAGCACAAATTCTTCTAAGGCAAGGTGAATAGATGATACTGGCAATTTGGGATTTTGTCTGGGATTTTAATATGTTTTGAATAGGATGCAAGGGTAAAAGAGCAGACTATGCAGTTTTTGGGTGATATGATGGAATCAGTTCAGGGTTACAAGGGGAGTGGAGTGAAAAATGGGCAAAGCAGTGCAGGGTCAAAGGGGAAATGAAGAAAGAGGTGAATGTTAACCATGGGAACAGGAGGCAGACTGGTGTGCACAGTGTGGCTAAACAGAAAATGGCACTGGAGGGGGAGGCATAAGCCAGTAAACAATATAATACCATATTACAAAAACAAATCATACGCCACACAACGTCTCTGTGGGTTTGTCAATAACTCACATAAAATGCAGGCACGATATAACATTACTGCTTATTCAGGGCATTGGAGAAATGTCTTAATATAAAAAGTACTTTAAAGTCAATGGGCTGGTTTAGTCACATGTGTGGCAAACCCTCACAGCCAAATTGTCTTCCCTGGATCAGTCTGAACAAAGGGTTTCCATGACATCCTTTGAAGCTATGCAGTTGGGGCAGGGGAAGGATATCAAAGGGAAATCACACCTCTTTGTGAAAATGCTAGTTCCCCTTGGATCCTTTGTTCCTTTATGCAAGGATGCTGGCCAGACTGACGAGGACGCAAACTTCCACACTTTGGGCCTTTCATATGCCCATGAGGGCTGATTTGCTTTTGGGGGTAATTCTTTCCCCATAGGAGACAGGGCACCTTTGAACTAATTGCCTGGGCCAAACCTGTTCTGCTGTTTTCAATGTTTTTTTTCTTTCCTTCTTTCAACAGCACCTTGGCCATGATTCATGGATTATTTGCATAAAAAAAAACGGATTTGTGTGCCATTCTGCCCGCAAATCCCCATTTGTTAAACCGGGATTTGCGGGCAGAATGACGCACGAATCCCGTTTATTCTGGCGCGAATAATCCATGAATCAGGGTACAAGTCTTTTTTCGGAATAAATATCATAGCAAGACCCCCATTCCCACATATTTAATCCCATTCTGTGCACAGGCTGGATTTGCATTTCACTTTCAAACAGCATTCTTCTGATTTGTAAAAGAGCAAATTCACAAATGTGTTTATTTCAGTTCATTTTTAGTTTACCAATGCGGTTTCTGCCGCAACATAGTTTCTTGTTAATTAACCTTCTTTAGGGCTTTTACAGATACAGTCAGTTTCTGGACAGAGAGAGATATACCGCCTAGAATTTCTTTGAAATTGACATTTGACAAGAGAGAGAGCCGCACTATTGCTTTCCTTTGCAGTCATTTGAGTGCACTTGTCTATTTAAAAAGGAAATCGTAGCCGTGTTGACTAACACAGAATTCCTCCTCTGCCTGTACTTTCTCAGTGAAAATACTGCTGTTCTGGAAGGTATTGCCTTACATCATGGCAATCAGATGGAATACACAGGAGGGATGTGTTTAATGGAACAAAACTTTGTGGTGTTTAAAATGAAAAGAGGACAAATTACAATGCCCTCAATGCAGCCATTCTCTGGGGTGACAGTGTTCAAAGCTTGTCACACATGTGAAATGTTGAAATGTGCTGTTGTGATGAAGGGAATTTCTGTTAGGGCTGGTAAATGTACCCCACAATAGCAATTTTGTCGGTTTAGTATACAGTCATAAAATATGGTAGATAATCATCCAGTGTTAGAATATAGGATTAATTTGACCTCCAATTCTTTACGGAACAAAAGATTTTGAATTTCTTCCGAAGAACAAATACTGAACCCAATGCATTTCTGATGTATCTTGGTGTGGTAAAGACACAGGCAGGAAACTCAGGAACCACACCAGAGCCAGGATTATAAAAAGGTAAAGTTTTCTTTATTGTTCCAGTTACAGTGGGAAAGTAAGACAGGAGATAAAGTGATGTGCTTCTGCTTTCCTTGGCTCTCTCCCTGCCAGTCCCCCCAACCGTCCTTTCCTGGAACCCTTACACTAACTCCATTCCAGGCCTCGCACCAACATTCCAAGCTCCACTGCTCACTCACAGACATACAGCACACATAGTAGATGTTATGCTAGGATACCACAGCATACTCCCTCCTTTGAAGAAAAGGAAAAGTATAACCATACATGTGTATAAAAAGGAAATTTGCCCTCGAGAAACATGTTCTCTTCATCAGAGGTGTCAATCTTTACAGGTTGTGTAAACAATCAGAATGGACTGTTATAAACAATCATTCTTCAAAGCTAATAGATAATAATCAGCACAGTATATAACTTTCAATAGTGTAAAGTAAGCTTAGTCAGTCAACTCTTGTGATTAAAAATGTGATCCTAATGTCGAAACTGGGACAATCGTCCCCCAAATTACTTTGCAGACTCTTGCTGGAAGCTATATCTGATCCATGGATATATGAAAAAATCCAATAATGGCTGTTCCACTTTTCACAAACCTAAAAAATATCATGTGGGTCAGTATCGTTTTACCAGTTATCTGCTCCTTAAAACCTATCAGGAGTGACAATATTCCTTGTCCCAAACATTTCCAATTATGTGGCTTTCTAGGCCTAAAAAGTGAAGATAACAACTTGTCAATCAATTTAAAAAGTATGAAATTACCAAATTAAGATGCAATATATCCTATAGCACACCCAAATCCTTGACATATTGTATGAGTCTGTCAAGAGGATGGGGAACTCAGTCCAGATCTCCTGTATTCGAAACCTAAAGAGATGAAACTCTAGTTAGTGCCTAGGAGTCCCAAGTAATACTGAAGCTACTGAAATATAAGCAGATTGTAACTGGAAAAATGTCTTACCTAGTAGCCTAGTAGCCTAGTGTCCCCCAATATCCTGAATGTGTAAGGGACTGATTGCTCCAACAGTTAAACGGGGTAAAAACCTAAACAGAAAAAGGCAAAATATAGCAAGGTACAGTGCCAGTAGTATTAGGAAGTAAAATGTCTATACCAAAGCTCACCTGGTTAACTCTTAATAGTGGAACAGAGAAAGAGGAACCACCTGCGATCATCTCAACACGAGATGTCCCGCAAAATGGCTGCCATCTTATATTAGCGTGCACCACAATGCGATGATGTCATTGCGTCGTGTGCTGTTCATTGTTTACAGTTTCGCTCTGGTTTTTCTAAAGCAAAAATGCTCATGATATTGACGTTGTAGAATGGTACTACCTGGTGAAAATGAAATACAGGCAGCAAAAAGTATGTGCATGGGCAAACCATCCTTTTATACTATTGCAAGTGCTAAGGTTACAAATAGCCTAGTAAAGGTCAATGATCAAGCCTACAATATGTGGCTAGATGAACTAGTATTGTGTAAAAAATGAACACATGAACACAGTGTAACATTGTGTAAATATTCTTTAAATGGTGTTGTTGCAAACATCACAACATTTTACATCAGCAGTACTATTTATAACATTAACAAAATTGACATTGGGATTCTCTTGACAATAAGAATATAATTCATCACAATGTTAAGTATGAGTACATTCTAAACATGTCAGACTTCTGCTCAACATGGTATAGTATTTCAGTACAGCATAACAACCAATAATCTGATAACCAATGATCCTTTCTGCACATTCCCAACATGTTAGACTTCTGTTCAACAAGGTGCAGCATTTCAGTACAGCGTAACCATCAATAGTTTCATAACTAGAAGATCAATGTCATAGTGATACATCATAACACACCATTAATATGTTTGATGACAGGGCCATTCTATAGAACCCGTTGCTATAACCACGGGTTCCCTAAACCAGCCTGTTTATAAAACAAAACCCTCTGTTAGAAGCTAGTTTGACTCCCATAGAAATATATAAATCTCTATAACACAGCATAACTATAACACAGAAACAAGAGGAGCTTTGACAACAGATGTAAGTAGAATTAGTACCCGGTGAGAGGCAAGTAGAATGCAACAAGCATTCTGATTGGCTTTCGCCGGGTCCTTACCCAGCCGAGAATCCTTCGATTCTCGGCCAGGATTCCAGCTGCCTTGTCCTCGGCGGGGGCATGGTAGCCCCTCAGCCAATGAGGAGGCTCGAAGCTGGGACATCCCTGCTCCAAACCTCCCCACGGCTGAGAGGCTGCCTTCACCCCCGCCGGGGACTCAGGTAAGCTTTTTATTTTTTATTTTTTCCTTCACTCCCTCCCTCCCTCCTCCCTACCTCACTTACCTTTTTGCTCATGCGTCCCCGCTGGGGAACGATCGCAGGCTCCAGCAGTGTGGAGACTCGGAGCGGGCCATCCCCGCTCCGTGCCACCACATGGCTGGAGGCTTCCATCGTCCCCCAGCGGGGACGCAGGTCCTTTTTTTTTCTTCCCCTCCCTTCCTTGCACCCTCCCAACCCCACTTACTTTCTGCTTCTTTTTTTCTATTTTTTTTCGGGAGCGGACACGCTTGGAACACTTGTGTTCCCAGCGCATCCGCTCCCGATGGCCGCCATGGAAAGGGAAAACGGTGGCCATTTTCTTGGTTGTTTCTTTTTTTTTCTGTCCCGAAACGCCACAGCGTTTCGGGACAGGAAAAAAATGCTTTTAGTGCCCCGGTCACGCACATAATGCCGGCTGGGCTACTAATAGCAATATGACCCTCGCGGCGGGGGCATTACCGACTCAGGTAATGCCCCGGGGCCTTCGTTAAGGCCCTCGCTTCGTCTGGACCTATAACTATGGGCCCCGGGGCATTACCTGAGTCAGTAATGCCCCCGCCGCTTGGGTCATATTGCTTAAATATTGAACGTTTCAGAGTGCAGAGGTGTTATACATCGCTGAACACAAGCAGTACATACCTCTTTGGCAAAAGATGAAGACACATTTCTATGAATGTTCTATTAATGAACAATGTATCTACACAAAAATAAACTACATATTAAAATGAGGAAATTCGATTTGGTGCCTATATTTAATGTAATGTAGTGTATGTAATGTAATAACATTTATCAAGCACACGCTAAGGCCAAAGGCATCTAGGTGCAAAGAAACAGTGTGTGAGTCGAAGAGCCACTCAAGAAAAAAACTTCAGCTAATACAGAACTGAAAAAAGGTATGGTTTTTAGGCTTTCTGGAATAGTAAATGGTCATCAATACTGTGCACATAGTTTGAAAGCTAGTTCCACATACCAGGCGCAAAGATTCAAAAAGCATGGCCTCCCACTCGAGTTCTTCGGAAGCAAGGTCCTATCAAGAGTTTGTGAGACTCTGAGCGAAGACACCTGGAGGGAACATACGGAATGATCTTAGTCTGCAAATACTCAGCGCCACGCTGGTGAACAGCCTGGTGAGTAATGCACATAGTCTTAAACTCAGTGCAACTACGCACCAGGAGCCAGTGCAGTTGATGGAGAAGGTCGCGGGAGTGGGATATCCAACCCACTCCCAAGGCCAAGCGGGCAGTAGCATTCTGCAGAAGCTGTAGTCTAAGAATCAAAAAAGCTGCTTCGCCCAAATAAATGCCATTGCAATAATCAATGGCCCAGAGTATCGAAGCTGCAACCACCTTAGCACGAGACTCAGGGGGAATAAAAGGCAAATTCTTCCTCAAAATGTTTAGCTTAACAAAGCCAATATTGCAAACTCATGCAATTTGTAGCTCCCGATAACTGGAAGCCTGGACTTTAATGCCTGAGCTTTTAACAGAATTAACATGGTTTGGCATGGACCCAGTGACAGTGGCCAGAAATCACCAGTCCAGGTAGCCTGTGATTTGATGCTCACCTGTCACTGTAATATCTGTCTTTGTGCTGTTCAGCTTCAGCCAGTTCTTGGCCATCCAATCCATTACTGCGGTAAAGCAATTCCTCAGTTGAGATGGCGAGTCACTTTTTGGGTAATCTAGCTGAAAGAGAAGCTGTGTATCGTCAGCATAGGTATAAAACCATACACCAAACTCCTGAATCAGGTCAGACAGTGGGCGCAAGTACAAATTGAAAAGCAACAGGGACAAAGACGAACCCTGGGGAACCTCACACGACAGGACCTTAGCAGAAGTTTGGAAAGGGAATAGTGATGCTGTCTGTGTGCGTTCTGAAAGGAAAGATGTAAACCAGGAAAGAGGAGCCCCTGAAATTCCTGCCCTCTTCATACTCTTCAAAAGAACACTGTGGTCAATGCTATCAAAAGCCGTGGAGAGGTTGAGCAAAATCAGAACTCCAACCTCGCCACGGTCTTGAAGATGCGCCAGAGCCGGGTCCAACTGAGATTTTTTTCGGAGCGTGGAAACCAAGGCATGCTTCAAGGTCTTAGGAACAACGCCCAAGGAAAAGGAAGACTGCACCGCTGCTGTGATGAGTGGAATAACCTCCTCTGGCAGAGACTGCGGTGCCCATAGAGGAATAGGGTCTGCTGTGGAGGATGATTTCAGTTTCTGAAGGGTCGAATTGACCATGACTATAAAAGCAGTTTTGACTGTGCACACAATAAATAAGTAGTTTATTAGCATTTACTGGTACAATGAGTGTGGAGGGGTCTTTTTTAGAGCCCCCCTGCAAAGGAAGTGCTAAGTGAGTTTTCATTTTGGAAGTGGAAAAAGAGAAGGATAGAAGAGAATACAAAGACAATTGCCACAGTGAGGAGACATGCAAACATAAGGAAGGGAAAGACAGTGGTAATGATCAGAAAGAAATGCCATATATCATCAACAGCAAAGAAGGAGAGAAAATGTTTATTGTGAACAGGAGGGGGCAACGATGGACTGGGAAAAGGTGAAAAGCACTGCAAGGCCATTGGGGAAAGGAAGTGAAAAATGGGAGAAGCAGTTCAGGGTTACAAGGGGAGTGGAGTGAAACATGGGCAAAACAGTGCAGGGTCAAAGGGGAAATGAAGAAAGAGGTGAATGTTAACCATGGGAACAGGAGGCAGCCTGGCGTGCACAGTGTGGCTAAACAGAAAATGGCACTGGAGGGGGAGGCATAAGCCAGTAAACAATATAATACCATAGTACAAAAACAAATCATACACCACACAACCGACATCCAAAACACAGCAGTGGCCAATGCACACAAAAAAAGGACAAAGGTAAATAAAAGATAACTGTTATTTTTTTTTGACAAACAAAAAACGGCTAAATGGCTTGGGGATCGTTTTCCATGTGAGCCAGGGACCCTCAGACTTGTGAATGAAAACGTGGCTGAGAAACAGATTCAATCATAGCCTTGAGCGTGAACTTGTCAATTTGAGAGAAATGAAAGAAAGACCATTCAACAAAAACAAATTCAGTGGCAGACATTTTGAAATGCAAGGTTTGTAGAAAAACTTTTGATGCTTGAATACAATAATAATAATAATAACAATAATCATACCAATAATAATAATAATAATGCTTGCTTTGAGTAGTGTGTCTTTTCTTCTGACCAACCGTTTGTTTCAGTTTCATGGAATAATAAGGATAAGTATGGGGAGTGAATAGAGTGTGCATAGCTTACTTCTGCACATATGACTGAGCAGCTTATCTCTCCAGAATCATTAAGCAAGTACGTGTCGCTGAATATTACACTGGCAGCAACGTTTTTTGTCCCGTCCTTTTGAAATAAATTGTTAACAAGAAGCACATGATACCAGTAAAAACACTGCTGTACCAGAAAACCCCATACATGTTTTTGTCTCTTTTTACCCCCTTCTCTGCAACAATTCATCTGTATTTCTTCCAGGTTACATGGACGGAGCGGTGCCCCTCATCCATCTCCTAACTGCTGCAGTCTTTCAGTGAAAGGTGGGAACCACAGAGCTTTGCAGCAACTCCCAAACATATGAGCACTCAACTCCCCCAGCATAGTTTCTAAATCGGGAAGTTGTGATTCGTTCAAACTCCTGCACCAAAAGAAACCACTCCACAGTTGCTAAGGAAGAGATCCCGGAGAAAAGGTAGCCACAAAGCATATAGGATCCAGACTGTAGTAGGGATAACGTTCTGTTTTGGCTGCAATTTAAGATAAATCCCATAGGGTGGTTGGATTCCCTTTCTTCATACAAGGGTCCTTATAACCAGTTTGTGGCATAAGTGGTGGTAAATCTGCAGAATTGCTGCCAAACTTGTTTGCTCTTACCTCCATGGTGTCCCATGGACATGGGATTACGAGTGATGAGAGGGAGATGTAAATCCCCATTATTGAAGCCCATAGGTTTCCATGGGTATTGTGGTAGAACTAGCATACGCGGTAATGCTGCCTCAGTAATTCCACCAATCTTTTACCTTAAAGTAGAGGATTTACCTTCACCATGAGTCTCCCCAGTATGACAAGTCTGTTGTTTATTAGCAGCACACTGGCTCTAAAAGCTGAGTTCACCTTTCCTAAATAGCACATGATTGTGGCCCAGATTAATAGTCTCAATAGAAAACTATACACTATAGAAGATTAAATAGTACAATGATCAGAAAGTCTACTCTATGATTGAATGGGGCAAAAACGGAATAATCTGTATCCTTATCAGAGCTCAAGTCGCGGGTACACACCGCCCCCCCCCCCATTTATTTTAGCGGCTGTGCGTAATATGAAAGATATTGGATGTCTATTCTGAATTCATGCCGACCTCGGGACTCACATAGTGTGTCATGTCCGTTAAGGAAAAGGGTTAAAGGAGCTAGGCTCCATACATCACTAATGACGATGGCCTATTTAAGCTCACAGATGTAGCGCATGTGCAGAGCCTCATATGTCGCTCGGTATGTCTTGCCGTGAAAAGTGAATAAAGCAAGTTTACTCCATATGCGGCTCTGTGTGATTTTTTCTCTCTGGCCTTGCAGCTCAGCTTGAACCCTTACAGTGACAGGACAATGGTGACGAGGATGGGATAGGCTCAGCTGATCGCATTCTGCATTCGTTACTCTATTTTCAAAATTCCTGTTAGTGTGTGAGAAACACGTGCAAGATGTTGGTGCAAGGGCAGGAACAAAAGGAAGGCCATGAGGATGACATGCCAGGCGCAAAGGCTTTCCAAAGTCCAGTGCCTTTACACATGCAAGACCAACAATTTTTTGGACCAAGGTGGGAGAGATTGTTGCAGCACTTTGAAAACGACCTGACAGCCCATGATGAACAATCACCTGATTGTTTGCAAGAAGACTGCTTATAAACCAGGTGGGGAATGACATAGAGGACCTCATTCCCACTTTTCCACCAGAAGAAGTAAAAACATTTGCCCGTTTGGAGAAGTTACTATGCACTTGTTTTGAAACGTAATGAAGCACAGACCATGAAAGGTATACATTCAACATGGCCTGCCACGTCACAGGTGAGAGTATTGACACATTTGCGACCCGACTTTGCAAGCTAGTGGCACATTGTGAATTTCACACCTTTTCAAGCAAAGAAGCAATATGCCTCAGGATCATTGGTGGCTGTCTATCGTCAGCGTTCAGAAAAAGTTGTTGCGAGAAGCGCAACCGCTGAGCACCATTCTACAGATGGCCAGGACAGAAGCGTTCTCTGTTACCCAAGCAACCCAAATAGAGAGAAACAAATGACCCACAAAGGAACAGATATATCAGGTGATCCCAAGGGAACGCAGTCAATACATTGGTGGCAACCAGATAAGAAGTTCCATCTCCTCAAGCAGGTACTACCACTGCAGACTGATGTTCCCACATGATCCAGGTATGAAGTGTGTGGCATTTGGACACAAATGCACCATCTATGGGCGAGAAAATAATCTGGCCATTGTGTGCAATACCCCTCCCAGTCGGCCTGAGGGGCCCAACTACAATACAATGAGGCCAGAACAACCTGCTTGCAACATGGTGCCGAGAAAAGACATGAACACCCGACGAGATGTCGTGAGGCATGTACGGCAGACCACAGGTAGATCTCCTCCGCCCTCACCAGTGGATGAGAAAGAACCCCGTAACTATGCATACATGATGAACGCAATGACAACGTCGGCTGAGTGTGACGTTAACATGAGGATAGGAGAGCACCCAGCAACCTTTGTGATTGACACTGGGGCTACACTTAACAACCATTATATGGCTAAAATTCAACAACCAGCATTACTAACCTCATGCTCACTGCTTCAACATCAGCTTGCTATTCTCCCCTTCCAGACTCCACTTTGTATATATATTCCCCTAATTACTGTACACATCTTTGTAAATATGTATTCCCTGTATATAATTTTTACGTGTATGTATCTATATATCCTGTATATATCTATGTAACCAAGCTTCGCATATACTTGTAACTGCTGCACCCTGTTACCCCCGGGTATGATGCACATTATAAATAATAAACAAACAAACAAACAAGCAAACAAACATATGCATCTCAGAATATCAGAAAATGTCAAAACCTCCATGCCTGGTTCCATCTGACCTGAGAAGATTCCAATGGGGCGCAAAGGGCTCAATCACAGAAAATTCTCAATGACTCTTTGTTACAAACACAGACATGTGGTCACAGAGCTACATGTACTACAGAGTGAAGACATGGTGGCAGTTCTAAAAAAGGACACACCTGATGCAATACGCATATGTGTTGACATGAGACAGGCCAACAGAACAATTGGACGTGAGCGGCATCCAGGAAAGCATCTAGATGACATGATTAGTCTACTGAATGGATCCCGGATCTTCTCGAAACTCGCTCTCAGCGAGGGATATCACCAGATAAAGATAGATGAGCGATCGAGATACATTACTACCTTTGCCATGCACATTGGGCTTTTTAGATACAAAAGGCTCAGCTTTGGAATTTCGTCGGCTGAGGTATTCCAGGAAAGCATGAGAAAAGCCATTTGTAACATCAAAATCTGTTTTATCTACAGTGATGATATCCTTGTGTTCGGACCCACAGCAGAAGATCATGATAAGGCACTACATAAAGTGTGCACTGCATTGATGGAAGCAGGACTAACACTGAATCACAAAGAGTGTGCATTTCGCAAGGAACATCTCAAGTTCTTTGGGCATATATTCCCGCTAAAAGGGATGAGTCCAGACCCAGGCAAGGTTGCGGCCATTACAAGGATTTCGCCACCGAAAAATGTTAGTGATGTCAGATTGTTCCTAGGAATGGAGAGCTACTGCAGCAGATATCTGCGCGACTTTGCCACCGTCAGTGCCGCCAGTGGACCGCAGAGTGTCAGGAATCATTCACGCAGATCAAACAAGACATAGGGCCTCATTACGACCCAGGCGGTAAGTTACCGCCTGGGCTGTGACTTTACCACCATGGCGTAAACTACGTTTACGCCATGGTGGTTGGCGGACTTACCGCCCCATTCCGACCTTGGCGGGGCGGTAAGTCCCCAATCCCCATTTACCCTTCCCCATTCCCATTTTTGCCCCATAGGGTATAATGGGAGTGGGGAAGGCGTTAATTACGCCACCGTAATTAACGGTGGCGTAATTAACTCCATGGTCCCTTAGCGCCATGGATTTTAACACCTGCTAAAAGCAGGTGTTAAAAGCGCCATGGCGCTAAGGGACCTCGTACTCAGGCGGTAAGGGTCGGCGCTGTTAACGCTGCCGTTAACCCCTTACCGCCTGGGTCGTAATGAGGCCCATAGTATATGCAGAGCACATTGCATATTTCAATTTAGAGTTATGCACAGAACTAACAGTGGATGCTAGTCCCTTAGTACTAGGAGCTATTCTGGTGCAATATCGACAGGGATGAGGCACACTGAGGAAAGTGGTGGCGTATGCCCGCAAATAATTGTCGGACGCGGAAGTTATGTCATGTTATGGTGATTTGTATAGCGCATATTCACCAGAAGGTATCTTGGCGCTGGAGAGGTAAAGACCACAACAATCTGGAGAACCCAACAGAGCCACAGGCCACAATTAAAAAAAGATCGGTCTTAAGGGCCTTTAGAAAAGCCAGATGATTAGGCAAAGGTTGGATGGTGGGCGGAAGGTTTTCCACAGCAATGCCGCAAAGACCAAAAAAGCACGGCCACCCGCTCGGGAGCGACGATAGATGGGTATGCACTGCAAACCAGAGGAGGCTGATCGGAGAGGGTGGTTGGGAACATATCACTCAAATTTGGCAGATAGGTACTCTGCGCCTATAACATGGACAGCCCGATGAACAATGCAGAGGGACTTAAACCGAGTGTTGTGCCACGCGTAGCAAGTGAAGAGAGCATAGCACAGAGGTGATTTGGGATCCGTAGGGGGAACCTGTTTCTAGTCTAGCAGTCTAGCTGCCAAGTTCTAAAGACAATGTAGCCTGCCAATCAGCCCCTTGGGTTGCACCAGGTACAAAGAGTTGCAAAAGTCCAACCTGCTAAGGATCAATGCTGCCACTTCAGGAGGACGAAGGGCTGTTGGAGTCAAATGAAGCACTTTCTTCAAGATTTTAAGCTGAAAATGACCCTGTTGGCATACCGTTGCAACTTGGGCCGTCAGCGAGAGATCAGAAGACATAGTCACTTCAAGATTTTTAACCTTGGGGGCAGGCACGGGGAGAGGGCCAAGAGAAGAGGGCCAGAAAGAGGCAATCCACAGTGAAGGATAAGGTGGGGAACCCACCACCAGCACCTCAGTCTTGCCCCCTTTCAATTTCAGCCAGTTATGACCCATCCACTCACCCATGGCAGTCAGACACTTATAGAGGCATGCAGATACCACAGCCGGATCCAGATCTAAACTGATCTACAGCTGGGTATCGTCCACGTACCAATAGCACCAGATGCCAAGGGAACGAATGAGGCGGACCAGCAGCAAGATGTAAATATTGAATAGAATGGGGGATAAGGCAGATCCCTGGGGGACACCACAACTGAGTAAAGAAGGCTTAGAAAAGAAAGGTGGCAGTGAAAGAGTTTGAGATCTGTCGGCCAAGAAGGAACCAAACCAGGTCAATACCCAGCCCGAGGCACCAATCTGGGCCAGGCGGGAGAGCAGGATGGTATGATCGACGGTGTCGAACGCTGCTGAGAGATCTAAAAGAATCAGGGCACCGACACGGCTCTGATCGACCAGACTGGCCATATCATCCTGCAGAGAGACAAGGACGCTTTCTGTTCCCTTGCCAGGTCAGAAACCAGACTGGGACGGGTCAAGCATCCTGGATGACTCCAAGAAGGAAGACAGTAGCAGGGAAACCAATGACTCAAGAAGTTTCATAAGACAGAGAAGAAGAGAAATAGGGCGGAAATTAGAGGGAAGAGATGGATCCTGGGATGGCTTCTTAAGAAGAGGGATAACAAGAGCAGCTTTAAATTCCCGATTGACAGGAGAGATTAACAGCCGTCGTAATTTCACCTAACAGATCAGCCGAAAGTTATTTCATCACTCCAAGTAGGAGTGGATCTGCAGAGGAGCGGGACTTAATTTTAAGCAGAGATTTAGAGACCATGGGCCTCATTCTGAGTAGGGCGCAAAGGGATACTGGGCACCGTTAAGGACATCCGTGTCAGTAATCCCTTCGCGCCCTATTCCGAGGTCCCTTTGCGGGTCCCGCTAAGACCGCCTGGTCTTACCAGGCGGCCTTAGCAGGAGCTGCAAATGGTCCAGGGAGCAAATAAGGGTACCGCAAATTGCGGTACCGTTATTTGCACCTTCCCCATTCCCATTGAGCCCTATCAGGGCTCAATGGGAATGGGGAATGGTATTTTCAATGGGGACATTGAATGAGGGCGGACTCAGTACCGTTATTGGAGGCAGCCATGGCGTTATTAGCGCCATGGCTACGTCCAATCTCGGAATGAGGCCCCATATCTTCAGAGAATTTAGGGAAGAGTGACCGAGACAGACCAGCGGGAGTAATGGCATCGATTCAACGTCCTTTCATTGCCGTTTTTTTTTCACTGCCTTTTTTTGCCGCAGATTTTTTGCTGTGAAAATATGGGGGGTGGATAGAGGGATATAATGTGTCTGGGGGTTTGGGGTGCTAGATTCTAAATAGGTGGGAAGGGGGTTTGAGGGGTTAACCCTCCATAAAAAATGTTTTAAAAATTTGATGAGTTTTCGCTGCAAAAAATAAATCTGCCGTGAAATAAAAACGGGCGATGAAATGACATGGAACCATGGCATCATGAGTAAGCTGATTATCGGGAGAGGAGGTATGGGTCAGAGGGGCACGACTATTAGCAATGTTAACACAGATAGTTTCAACTTTCGGGATAAAAAAGGTAGATAAAGAGTTGCACAGCTCATTAGTAGGTTTTATGGAAGGGGTATATTTTGAGGGGGAAGAGAGGGACTTAATAACAGAAAATAATGTCTTTGGCTGATTAAGTGCAGACTCAATCTGCTCAGCAAAGTAATGTTTTTTTGCTGTGAGAATGGACGCTGCATAGGCCAGCAGACCGGTTTTATAACGGAGTTTATTGTCAGGATCGTAGCCGTGTCGCCACTTACGCTCCAGCTATCTAGCTAGCACACACTCCGATCTAAGGAGGTCTCTAAACCAGGGATCAGAGGGAACTCTGCGAAGTTGGAAATGGCAGAGGGGGTGTAACGCTCACCTGATTCCCACGGAGGCGCTGGTCCCGGCTGAACTATTATAGTCTCTTCAATTGAGAAGCGTAGAGCTCGGATGACTCTCTGGACTGGGCTTCCTCTTATTGACCGTCTGGCTTGCAGGGTAAGGTTTCTGCAGGCGGAAGAAAAAAGGGTTAATGACCGTTTGGCTGGACTTCCTCCTCACTAATCGGCAACTCTCCGAAAGTCCAATGTCCTGGTGAGCTCTCACCTTAGGCGTATAAATGCTGGGCTCTCCATCCTGCGACTTATGCAGGGGTGCGTGGGTTCCAGTTACGTCACTGGAGATCCTCAAAGTCTTTCGTGGCCTTAGAAGTGGCACAGGTGCTGAGATGCCAAAAGGTGATGCCGCCGTTACTGCACGAGCGGATGCCAGTAGGTATAAAGAGTTTATAGTCTTGAAGAGATGGGCACCTTTAATGAAGTCTTTGCATTGTCTTTTTCAGGTGCCTGGATGCTGAGGGCGTGGTCACTGAGAGCGCGACACGTGCGGTTGTATGCAGGTATGGGAATTTCAATGACACCTCAATAATGTCCCTTGTTTTCTGTTTTCAGGTCTTGAGATGTTGCGGGCGTTGTTCGTCCGTTGCCGTTGCACGTGCGAAGTACGTGAGTATAATGATCTGTGACCTTATTATAGCACCTCTAACAATGTTCTTTTCTTATTTGCAGGTGTCGGGACCTTGCGGGCGTTTTCCCAGTCGCGGATGCACGTGGGGAAACACGTAAGTGTTAGGCTTTCTTGCAGTCTTTAATGGCACTTAAATAATGTCTTTTCTTGTTTTCAGGTGCCGGGCTGCTGCGGTTGAAGAGATCGTAATACGCGCACAAAAGCAGGTAAGAAAAGTAAATGCAGCCGCCTTCACCCGATTCCTACTTAACAATGTTCTTTGTCTTTACAGGTGCCATTAGGCTGCTGAAGAGAAGGCCGCAAAGAATCCGTGAAAGCACAGATGGATCAGGTAAGCGAGCGCGGCTGCAAACGTGTTGCAACTTGCTAACCTTATGTTTCTTTTGCTTGCAGGTTCTGCCGGTGTCTGGATTCCTGGATGGTAAGTATAGTTCTCGTGTCTTTCTTCCACAGGTTGCTGAGCTGAAGCTGGAGATGTCACTGGAATGCTGGAGCTGACTCGGTGAGCGTCCTGCTGCAGATGCAGAATAACGCGAAGCACGTTTTCCCAATCGGGTGTGGTTTAAATAGTGTTGGAGTGATTGGGTGTCTTCTTCCTTAGCCTCGCCCAAGTAAAAGAGTTCCTGTGTTCCAGAGCTAAGGAGTGGCACCAGCCCCACCCAGGTAAGAAAGTAGTCCCAGTTCAGGGAATAGTTCCTCCCAGCAGAAGGCTGGGGACTTCATCCTGCCAGCATTTGCAAAGGTGAGTATGCAGCATGGTCTGCTACAGGTAGGTCTACCCAAGCACCTTTGCAAGAATTATGAGCCCGGCGCCCCTGGCGCCGGGACTGAGGTTCCTTATGAGCCTGGCGCCAGAGGCGCCAGGACATGGTCCAAAGGGCCCCAATAGGGGTTCGCTGGAGCCGGGGACGAGGGTCGTGAGCCTGCTTCCGGGGATGCTGGGCTTGACTTGGCTTCTCGGGAGCAGTGCTCATGACAGGGGGGCTACCTCATTAACAGCACAGGAAGGTAGTCATAAGAGACATAGAGGGAAGCAGGGCTACTGACCATTTATTCTTGACAGAACAGACTAAGTTCTGGAGGTTAGCCGTGCTCCAGCATCGCCACAGAATAGGTTCCGGCAAAATCTTGGGTGGAACAGACTTTTGCAGCAAATTGCAGATGACCAAATAGTGCTCAGGCCAGACCATGGGTTCAGCAGAGTGAAAAGAAAGCAGGGCTTTGTTGGCAAGCACCACATCAAACGTATTACCTGACTTGTGTGCAGGTCCTAGCACCTGTTGAGGCAGGTTCAAATTAAGCAAACTATTGTAAAAGAGATCAAGGGCCACAGTCCTTGGAGAATTAAATTTAAGATTCAAGTCACCAAGAATGATAAGTTTTATCTATTGTTCCTGTAGACCAGCAATAAGATCAACCAGGGGTTCCAGTAGACTGCCATGGCCGCCCGCAGGGCGGTAGATGACCAGAATGTGGCAGATCAAGGAGGGGGAAATGACACCGCGGAGTAGTAGAGGCTCGATGGTAAGACTGTGAGGGAAATCTAATTGTGAACATTGAAAGTCAGCTTTAAAGACAATAGCAACCAAGGGCCAGCGCGATCAAAATGAATAATATTATAGCCCTCTGGGATAGTCTGGGCCAGGACCGGGGCCGAGTGGTCCTGAAGCCATGTCTCAGTAAGTGAAATACTCTCAGCCAGAAAAGGAGGAGATAGCAGTTATCTGGACCTGCAACCATTTTCAAATGTTTTTCTTGGGAAAGGTATTTACTATTGTTACTGACCATCAGGCGCTGGTGACCATCTATGGAAACCTGCGCTGCAAAATGCCTCCTCGCAAAGAAAGGTGGGGGCTACGTCTACAGGTATTTGACTTTACCATAATACACAAGTCTGGAAAGGAGTAAAACCAGGCAGACTTCATGCCACGTCAACCCCTGCCCAACAACACATTAGGAACATCAATGGCGAAAGAGTATGTCAATTTTCTCACACAACAAGGAACTCCAAAAATAATCACCACCAAAGCACTAAGAGAACACACTCGTCAAGATGATCTGCTAGGTAAGTTAAAGGACCTCATAAGACCTGGAAGGTGGAGAGAGGTGAACAGTTGAAGTGCAACCGAGTTAACTGTCTTCAAGCTGGTACATGAAGAACTGTTGAGATCAGCTGATGGACTGATAAAGCGAGGACGGTTATTCCCGAGAGTCTGCGGGAAACTGTTGTGGACCTAGCTCATGAAGGGCACAGAGGTGTGGTGGCCACCAAATGACAAATAAAGGACACCATGTGGTTCTCAGGTTTTGATTAAATGGTTTGAATGTGTTGTCAGCACATGTCATATCTGCCAATGCACCTAGAGAGCTAACCCTCCAGAACCACTTCAAATGTGAGAGCTGCCAGAACGACCCTGGTCACATCTTGCATCGATTTCGTTGGATCATTTGGGAAGAACCAATGCTGGATGGTTATCATGGACACTTCCCTCTTGTCCAGATGCTGACCTCTACATTGGCCAGTTCAGTAATACCAGAGTTGGACAACATATTCTCACCATGGGGCATTCCAGATGTGCTGAAATCTAACCATGGACCACCATTAAGCAATATTGAATTTGCTTGATTTATGTAACACATGGGCTTGCAGCACAGAAAGATCATGCTGGTATGGCCTCAATTGAACGGCATGATTGAGAGATACATAGGGAGCCTAACGAAGGTGTTACAACAAAATGACTTATGTTCTATGTCGATCAACCAGTCTGTGTGCAACATGTTGAGGGACTATAGAAATTCACTGCATAGTACGACAGGACGGTGTCATTCAGAGCTGATGCTCGGCAGAAGGGTCCGAACTAGATTGCTGCACAATGCAACTATGCCAGCGAGAGGAGAGGGTGAACTAAGAATAGTGGAAGTGGCCTGAGAAAGGGACATGAAAGAGCACGCCAATGGCAGGTGTTGTGCGACAAAGTCAAACTTTCAGTGCTGTGACAAGAGTCATTGTGCGCTGGAGGCAAGGCAAGAAAATGGACTGTGAATTTGACCCTGCATATCTGATAATCACCTATGTAAAGGGTCTGATGATCACTGCCAGATCGCACAACGTCATCATGAGAAACGCTTCTCACTTCAAGCTGTTCAAAGAAGATGAGCAGCACCGTGATGATGAAAAAAGTGAGGTACACCCGTTTGAGGATGATGGTGGGCAATAAGAAGTCGAGGTGAGGTCAGAAGTATCAACAAGAGTTGGGAGGCGCATTGCGCGTCCAAGACGTCTGATTGAGGAGATATGACTACAGAACTGTGAGTGGACGTTTTGTCAAATTGTTGTCGGAGAGGGAAGATGTTGTGTCCGTCAAGGATGGGATTAAAGGATCTAGGCTCCTTACATCATTAATGACAATGGCCTATTAGAGGCTGTAGAAGTAGCGCATACCGAGCCAGATGTGGCTCGGTATGTCTTGCCACCAAACTGAATACAGCAAGTTCACTCCATGCGCGGCTCTGTGTGATCTTTTCTTTCTGGCCCTGCAGCCCAGCCTAAACCCTTAGAACTACAGGACACTGTGGTCACCAAGTTAGCAAACCAGCCACTTTACATCTGCACTGTTTAACCTGATGAGAAATAGCAGACAAGTAAAGTTGAAATGTCGTATTTCATAACTGCATTTTCCAGGGAAAATATTGCTATTGATTATAGGAGTTTAACACATGCACACATTTTTGTGTTTTGAAAATACTATTAGAAGGTAATATCCTCTCTTGCATTTTTGTGTGTTTGATTTTATGAGAAGCAAATGCCATTTGTCCTGTGCAAAACACCAAACGAGCAACACGGTTTTCATCATTTCTGGCCATTTCATTTGCAAAAGGTAACACAGTACCCATTATTGCACAGATATTACAACAGTCCATACGGAATTGGCCGATACGGGCAGCTTTAAGAGGGCGGCCAGGGATGCCTTTAAGTTACGTCCATGTTATATTTTGGGGCTTCAAAACACCATGCTGATATTACAAACACGTTCGAATATTCTGGTCACAAGTTAGTTTTAGTTTTCTTGTGACTTGAGCAGTTCGAAGATGGCAGCCATAGTTGCTTCTATTTAGATTAATGTAACGTTATAGCTGTCCCACAGCAGTGCAAACATACAAGGGTCACGTATCTAAAACGTAACAGTACTTCTCTCGGTTTCCTAACAGCATCAGAGAATGAACTGCTACACGCCATCCAGGCAAGTTAGGGGGAATGTATTATAGCGGCGCCCCCTATGCTTTTGTTCATTTCATGAGTAAAGATTAGCAAGCACTAGATGGAATACCACAGCATTACAAACACACACATGTTTTCCATCTCATTACAGAGACAGACGTTTTGTCACTTGATGAGAGGTAGACTGTGTGAGAGAATGGAAACTGGCTTCCCATAAGCAAGATAGGCTAAAGTATGCCACATGGCCTAAAGGCTTTCCAGACACAGTATACAGATTAATACCAATTCTAATTAGTCCACCAACGTGATGTCATCAATGTTATTTGTGATGTCATCTTTGATGTCCTGGGTGTTAGTCTTAGCAGTGCACGGTGGTGGCGTGAGTTATGGTTGCTTAGCTTACCATAACTGGTGAATTTCAGGGGTTTTTCGATTTTACCTACAACCATAACGTCCCCTTAACAAAGTTTTTTTTACTGAATTGCATAGGTTTTTAGTAGTGCAACTTAACCATAACGTCCCTTTAACAAAGTTTTTTTTACTGAATTTCACAGGTTTTTAGTAGCGTTACTTAACCATAACATCCCTTTAACAAAGTTTTTTTACTGAATTTCATAGGTTTTTATTAGTGCAACGTTACCATAACGTCCTTTTAAATGGATGATGAAGACTGTTACCACCCTAGGTTCCCAAAGCAGGAACCTGGGGTGCTAAAAAAAAGATTTTTCTTCCCTAACCGGTACGCCTGCAGCGTCCCGGTGTAGGAAGGAAATTCCTTTAACAAGATGGTCACCATGGAATGGGAAGGCGGGGTCCATACAGGGCCCCTCTTCACTTCACAACACGTGTGTGCGGTCTTCGCAGCTACGTGTTTTCTACAGCGAGTGTGCATGTTCAGATGAGGCGCATGTGAGCTCGGATTCATCTAATTTCTGCGTGTTTTTCTTCAACGTATGTGCGTGGTCTTCTCAGCTACGTGTTATGTACAGCATGTGTGCATGGTCTTCGCAGCTACGTGTTATGTACAGCACGTGTGCGTGGTCTTTGCAGCTACGTGTTAACTACAGCACATGTGCGTGGTCTTCGCAGCTACGTGTTATGTACAGTGCATGTGTGTGGTCTTTGCAGCTACGTGTTATCTACAGCGCGTGTGCATGGTCTTCGCAGCTACGTGTTATCTACATAGTGTGTGTGCAGTCTTTGCAACTACATGTTTTCTACAGCGCGTGTGCGTGGTCTTCAGGAAAATCCTTTAAAAAGATGGTCACCATGGAAAGGGAAGGCGGGGTTCCATATAGGGCCCCTCTTCACTTCACAACACGTGTGCGGGGTCTTCACAGCTATGTGTTTTCTACAGTGCGTGTGCATGTTCAGATGAGGCGCGTGTGAGCTTGGATTCATCTCATTTCTGCGTATTTTTCTTCAATGCGTGTGCATAGTCTTCTCAGCTACGTGTTATGTACAGCACGTGTGCATGGTCTTTGCAGCTATGTGTTATCTACAGCGCTTGCGCATGGTCTTTGCAGCTACGTGTTATCTACATAGCGTGTGTGCAGTCTTTGCAACTACGTGTTTTCTACAGCACATGTGCGTGCTCTTCGCAGCTACATGTTATCTACAGTGCCAGCGGAAACGTGTGTACGTGATCTTTGCAGCTAAGTGTTTTCTACAGCGCATGTGCGCAGTCTTCACTAGTAAGTGTTTTCCGTTAACTCCTGTGCGTGGTTTTGTTCAACGCGCGTGCATGTTCGGATAAGGCGTGTGTGAGCGTGGAAACGCAAGTCCATGATCTTTGCAGCTACGTGTTATCTACAGCCCGTGTGCATGGTCTTTGCAGGTACGTGTTTTCTACAACATCTGTGCGTGCTCTTTGCAGCTATGTGTTATCTACAGCGCCAGCGCGTGTGCGTGGTCTTTGCAGCTATGTGTTTACTACAGCGCATGTGCGCGGTCTTCACTGGTACGTGTTTTCTGTTAACTCCTATGCGCGGTTTTGTTCAATGCGTGTGCGTGGTCTTCTCAGCTACGTGTTATGTACAGCGCGTGTTCGGATAAGGCATGTGTGAGCTTGGAAACACGTGTGCATGGTCTTTGTAGGTACGTGTTTTCTACAACGCGTGTGCGTGGTCTTCTCAGCTATGTGTTATCTACAATGCGTGTGCATGGTCTTCGCAGCTATGTGTTATCTACATCGCGTGTGTGCAGTCTTTGCAGGTATGTGTTTTCTACAGTGCGTATGTGCGGTTTTGACTGCTACGTGTTTTTCGTTAACTCGTGTGCGTGGTCATCATTTCTGCACATTTTCTTCAACACGTATCAATGTTCGGATGATGCGTACATGCGAGTTTGAAAAAGAATGTGTGTGCGCATTTTGACTGGAGCGTTATATGTCAAGAGTGGGTGAAGTAGTTCTGCACATGCGTGAGCGTGGTCTACACCGCTATGTGCTCTCTTCACATTCAGATGTTGTTTAGTTAACACGTTTTTGTGCTTCTTGCAGCCATATTCCATCCCATCCTCATCACCCCTCACCTCCCCAAACATTATTTGATCAGCTTGACGAGTGCACTGTTGTTTTTTTTAATATGTTTTGCCGCGATGTCCGTGGACACCGGATGAGAATCCAAGATGGCGGGCGTCTCCAAAAATCTGATGCACTTCACGCTTCACCCCAGCCAATCGGAGAGCACGTCATATGTCTGCGGACATCACGCAAGCCGCTTGGCCAATCTGTGTCCTGTTCGCGGAGCGGACATAGATAGCACTAATTTTTGTGCCTTATGTTTTGGTCATTTTAAAGAAAACTACTGGACGGATTTACACCAAATTAACAAAAGCATGCTTTCGGGACAAAGCCGCTGCTCCTGCCGCAAATTTGGTGCAAATCCATCCAGCGTTTTGGGCTGTAAGCGTGAGCAAAGTTTTTTCCCATTATGACCCCCCCTATAACTTTACCCCCCCTGGACCAAACCTGACCAAACTTTGCAGAGTGTCCCACATACCTTTATTGCAAGGTTTGGTGAGGATTCGTCCAGGGGGAGCGAAGTTATAAGCCGTCCAAAAAGTGCTCTTCCTATGGAAACAGCAACTTAACCATAACTATATGTCCACTACCGTGGCCGTGTAATATATATATATTCAGTAAAAAAACTTTTTTAAAGGGACATTATGGTTAAGTTGCACTACTGACACCTGTTATTTTGTATTTTTTTTCTTACTTTACTCCTAAAATCTTAACATAACCTTCTCCAAAGCAACCCTTACATTCCAAAACAGCATGGCATTTCCCATAAAAGATAAGGAAATGCCATCGTCTTTACAATAAACAGCATTACTGGAATCAATATTCTCATTATTACAGAAGAACATACCAGCTCTAAGCATGAAGGCACACATGCCTCGGTTGATTACACACCTAGCATTGTTTTGTTGAGGACAAAAAACTGAACTATTGTCCCATATTGACCTAGGTAGTAATCCAGAAAAAAATACTTTGGCATTTGGAAGGATGTTCATTACTGCTTGAACCAAGTGTTCCAAATCTGCCAACAAAGTAGGGGCACTGACATAGCCCAAATGGAAAGCACCATAGTGCAAAACTACCACATGGGGACTGTTCATCCTGCCCATATCTTCACAAACTTGTACAAATCCCTGTACATTGCAATCAGGCACAGTGCTCCAAACCACCTCCACTCCTTTAACATCAAAATTCTTTGCAACATGCCTGCATTGAGCATACTGTTGTAAACCATGCACAAACATATCTCCAAGCACCAACACCCTGACTTTCTCCACTTCTGCCATCTTCACTACACACAGTCTCTTTCAACACAAATCTACAACCTCAACATCTGATTGACTGATCCCTACAGTCTTCTTTCCATGCTGGATTTGCTGGAAAACCCCGGATGTAGCACGCCCTGTCCACGGACAGCCGCGGTGTCCGCAGACCGCGTAACTCTTGGACAGCCCTTCTACCATTTCCACTTCACTCTCTGTGCCATTCCCTCATTGCATACAGTTAAGCAGTCACACAATATGCAGAACGTCCTCAGAACACCCCCATTTTGTTTATTTTCGAACATTTCAGGACACCGCAAGTGTTCTTAAAACACATGCAACTTGCCAGCAAACAATACAGTCTTCTTTCCATGCTGGATTTGCTGGAAAACCCCGGATGTAGCACGCCCTGTCCACGGACAGCCGCGGTGTCCGCGGACTGCGTAACTCTTGGACAGCCCTTCTACCATTTCCACTTCACTCTCTGTGCCATTCCCTCATTGCATACAGCTAAGAAGTCACACAATATGGAGAACGTCCTCAGAACACCCCCATTTTGTTTATTTTCGAACATTTCAGGACACCGCGAGTGTTCTTATAACACATGCAACTTGCCAGCGAACAATACAGACAACGTCCTCTGAACACCCCCATTTTCTTTATGTACGAACATTTCAGGACACCGCAAGTGTTCTTCTGGCTCACTCTTTTTCCTTTTGCTGACAAATCTAGGCAACATGGTTTTCTTCAGTAACAGTCAGAAACTAAAAATTGTATTTTATTTGTAGACGTTTCCTACAAGTAGGTTCTTATAGTAATTCCCTTAGAGTCCAGTCACATCATATGAAACATATACATAGGGGAAGACACAAGCTTTAAAGACAGCATTATTTTCATACAAATAAATGATGATTTCTCTGTTTCAAAGCTGCTATTTACCCTATGTATATGTATATTGGTATGTGTTCTTGTCTCTTTGTGTTTTCTCTATAGTAATGCAATTATGTAATACATGGGTTTTATTAGCTACTTATTACATATTTCACGGTACACAAAAATCTATTAAGAAAACAATTATCATTTCATTATTCAACATATTAACATTACGAATATTATACCTTCATTTTGTACGCTGCACACAATGCTATGTTTCTGCATTAGTAGTTCAGTATACTAGCTAGAATCCCATAATACAATGCTATTTATATCAATGCATCGTTCAAAGCACTAATAACGGTATGATATTTATTGCAATATCCTTGACACTTTTTTCGCAACATTATAATAAAAATCCCTAGTACACAAATTCCATGAAAAGTACATACACATGTGATGTCATCAGTGATTTCATCAATGACATTTGCAATGTCATCTTTGATGTCCTGGGTGTTAGTCTTAGCAGTGCACGGTGGTGGCGCGAGTTATTTTTCATAGCTTACCATAACTTGCGATTTTCAGGGGTCTTTCGGCTGTACTTAGAACCATAGCGTCCCTTAAACAAACTTTTTTTAATATCACGCAAACAATATACAAACATGGCGTGCAAAAACCAACTTCTCACAGATGGCTTTACACAGAATGTTGCAAAGTAAGAATGTATGCTCGTTCACCGTGAAGGTCAGCTGCTTCCATTTTTTTCTCGGGCCCCGGAGAGGCTCACGAAGCAGACTATAAGGTTGTATTGTGTTTTGACATTGACAGACAGAGATTGTGATGAAAGACTTCTCTTGAAGGAGTGTTGCTAAAACGTAAGAGAAGATAAGGATGACATTTCTGAAACGAAACCACTTTTATATATTATATCACTATGCGAAAGATCGTTCGCAAACGCGGAGTCGTATTTTGTGACTGCACTACTTGTAGACAATGGAAATTGCAATTGTACTGTAAGTAACCCTTTAGATTATTTTATACCAAATATAATTACAATAGCATAGCATTAAAGACCGCTCAAGTTGAACTTGTTCGTTGAAAGTGGCATAATGTTTTCTACCGCGCACTATCACTGCCGAATCGATCCCCTGTCGTTTAGAGGGGTCTGAAAAAGGCAGACGACACAGGGTGGGTTAATAGAAATAATTTAACCGGTCTATAGTCGGTCAAGCGCTCTACTCGCTGTGCCACTTCACTTTAGCCTGTCAAGTGGCACAGCGAGTACAACGTTCGCTTTGACATCCGTGCACAGCTTGCTAACGCAAGTTCGAATCCCGGCAAGGCCAAACTCAGCCTTTCATCCTTCCGTGGTTGATAAATGAGCACCACACACCGTGGTTAATAATAAGCACCGCTTAGATAGCTCATGGTTCTTAGCGCTATATGAATGGGAAAATATTATTATTTTATTATTAACATACTCTGTTGCACTATCTTCGATAGCAAATAGTTTCATGCCTTAATAAATAAAATGATGATTTTTAATGAAGATCAGCTGGTGAGACTAATTTATGTTTTTTAAAACAGGTAGGTGGCCCCATTTTGCCTATGTCACGATTTACAGACTCCAGCGGATGGGGTCTTCAACTTCCAGGTGCAGGTCCAAATATACAACTTCATGACCCTCACGATTTTATGGGACAATCGCCAAGGATTAATATGCCCTTACGCAGTACTAGCGGCTACAAACAACATACCAACCAATAGGGTGGTCTAATGGCTCGTTGTTGGAGCAACCTTCCGATTATCAGAGCAACCATTTACTGCTTTTATCATAAACCAACAGCCTATCTACCGCAAAGGAACAACGCGTGGCTCAAAATAAACTTTTGCTGATCGACAGCAGAGACAATACCAAATCGCTGAATATTCACTAAACATTTCATGTGAAATAAATGTACTTTACCAAATGTACAATCCTGCTGTTTACTTTTAAACCACAGTTTCATATTCCGAATTGTGGCGCACTGAGTTGCAAGCTGATCTAACACCCTCTGTACCGCAAAGGAACATCGCGTGCCTCAACATGAACTTTTGCGGATCGACAACAAAGACAAATGCAAATTGCTGAATATTCTCTAAACATTTGATGTCAAATAAATGTACTTTACAAAATTTACAATCTTGCTGTTTGCTTTTAAATCACTGTTTCATATTCCGAATTGTGGCGCGCTGTGTTGTGACATAATATCTGTTGTCTTCTGGGTTCTGTGTAAAATCACTTAGGACTGCAGAGAACTGGGCGCGTTTGATGACGCACCCTGTAACGTCACGGAGAGAGGCGGGGAATATGAATGCTTTGATAATATCAGGCTTAGAGGCGGGAGATATGATTTAGTGTCGCAAAAGCAAGTCAGCCAGGTCAATAGCGCCAGTCATAGGATTATCACATAATGTCGACGCACACCAGCCGTTATCGTTTCTTTAGTGGACAAAAAGTCGGTTGACGCCCATAGGAAATTGTACTATTAGCGGACAAAAGGAGTGGTCTTAAAACACTTTCACCCTGACAACGAACAATACAAACAACGTTCTCAGAACACCCCCATTTTGTGTAATTGCAACCATTTCGGGACACCGTGAGTGTTCTTAGAACACATTCAACTAGACAGATTACAATACGGACAGCGTCCTGAGGACACCCCCAGTTTGTGTATTTACGAACAATTAAGTACACCGCAAGTGTTCATAGCTCATTTTTACCTTCCTTGCGAACAAAAATGACACATACTCCGTCCTCTAAACACCCCACCATTTAGTTTATTTACAAAATGTCAGAACAGCCGTGTTCTCCGCTGACAAATCGAATGCAACAAAAACATCTAGCACATAAAAAAACAAAACATTGAACCTATCTCATACTTCCCCACCCTCCCCAAACACTCTTACACACCAACACATGGCACTAAATAAAATTTTTTATCCATGTTTCAACGCGCTGTAGGCGGTTGGCGGCGAATACAAGATGGCGGGCCCCACAGAAAATCTGACGCGCTCCACGCCCCTCGGCGTCCAATCAGCGAACACGTCACATGTCCGCGGGCATGACGCAAGGCCATGGGCCAATCGGGGTGCTGTCCACGGAGCGAACAGGGAAGTCCGTCTGCGAAGCGAACACAGATATCACTAATGTTTTTGCCTTACGTTTTGGTCATTTAATAAAAAACTACTGGACGAATTTACACCAAATTTGCAAAAGCAGGCTTTTGGGACCAAGCCCCCGCTCCTGCCGCAAATTTGGTGTAAATCTGTCCAGCGGTTTGGCCTGTGGCCGTGCAATACTTTTTTTGCAAAGTTTGGTGAGGATTCGTCCAGAGGGAGCAAAGTTATAAGCCACCCAAAAAATGCTTTTCCTATGGAAACACCAATTTAACCATAACTACATGGACGCTACCGCGTCCATGTAATATATATATATATATATATATATATGTATATATATATATATACTACATGGACGTGTAGTTATGGTTAAGTTGGTGTTTCCATAGGAAGAGCATTTTTTGGGTGGCTTATAACTTTGCTCCCTCACCAAACTTTGCAAAAAAAGTATATGGCCCACTCTGAATTTTTTTGCAAAGTTTGGAGAGGTTTGGTCCAGGGGGGGCAAAGTTATAGGGGGGTCCCAAAACATTTGTTTTTTCCCATAGACATAATGGGAAAAAAAATTGCGCATGCCTACAGCCCAAACCGCTGGACGGATTTACACCACATTTGCGGCAGGAGTGGGGGCTTGGTCCCGAAAGCGTGCTTTTGCAAGTTTGGTGTAAATCCGTCCAGTAGTTTTTTTTAAAATGACCAAAATGTAAGGCAAAAAAATTAGTGATATCTCCTTTCGCTCCGCGGACGGACTTCCCGGATTCACAAAATGGGGGTCTTCTGAGGACGTTATTCGTATTGTGTGATTGCTTAGCTGTATGCAATGAGGGAATGGCACAGAGAGTAAAGTGGACGCCATCCGCGGACACGGCGGCTGTTTGTGGACAGGGCGTGCTACATCCGGGTTTTTCCAGGAAATCCAACATGGAAAGAAGACTGTATGGATCAGCCAATCAGATGTCGAGGTTGTGGATTTGTGTTGAAAGAGACTGTGTGTAGTGAAGATGGCAGAAGTGGAGAAAGTCAGGGTGTTGGTGCTTAGAGATATGTTTGTACATGGTTTACAACAGTACGCTCAATGCAGCCATGTTGCAAAGAACTTTGATGTGAAAGGAGTGGAGGTGGTGTGGAGCACTGTGCCTGATTGCAATGTACAGGGAAGTGTACAAGTTTGTGAGGATATGCCACGATGAACAGTCCGCATGTGGTAGTTTTGCACTATGGTGCTTTCCATTTGAGCAACGTCAGTGCCTCTACTTTGTTGGCTGATTTGGAACGCTTGGTTCAAGCCGTAATGAAGATCCTTCCAAATGCGAAAGTAATTTTTTCTGGATTACTACCTAGGGCAATATGGGACAATAGTTCAGTTTTTTGTCCTCAGCAAAACATTGCTAGGTGTGTCATCAACGGAGGCATGTGTGCCTTCATGCTTAGAGCTGGTATGTTCTTCTGTAATAATGAGAATATTGATGCCAGTAATGCTGTTAATTTTAAAGAAGATGGCATTTCTTTATCTTTTACGGGAAATGCCTTTCTATTTTGGAATGTAAGGGTTGCTTTGGAGAAGGTTATGTGAAGATTTTAGGAGTAAAGTAAGAAAAAAAACAAAAAGAAAAAATACAAAATAACAGGTGTCTGTCAAGCATCTGTAAAAAAAACGGCTCTTTTCAGAGCCAACTTCAAAGGGGAAATGGGGCACACTATTTAAATTTACATTTAAATTTACATTCACTACGCTCAGATTTTCGATATGTCCACGGACATGGGGTTAGTCCGCGGACATGAAAATCACTACGAGGGGGTTAGTATGTTCTATGTTACATGTATATGAAGTCAGGGATATTATGGTTAAGTTGTGCTACTAAAAACCTATGAAATTCAGTGAAAAAACTTTGTTAAAGGGACATTATGGTTCAAAGTAAAACCGAAAAACCCCTGAAATTCGGCAGTTATGGTAACATAAGCAACCATAACTCGCGCCACCGTGCACTGCTAACACTAACACCCAGGACATCAAAGATGACATCACAAATGTCATTGATGACATCACTGATGACATCACATGTCTGGCTCTCCCTTTTTTCCCTTTACTGACATATCAAAGCCACATAGTTTTCTTCAGTAACAGTCATGAAGTAAAAATTGAAAAGGTACTATATTTGTAGACTTAGGGTCAAGGTACATCATATGAAACATATACATAGCGGAAGACACAGGCTTGAAAGAGAGCAATCCTTTCTGTGCATGAAGATAAATATTAGGGTTATCAGCACTTTCTCATAGTTTTATTTTTATTACTCAACCTTCCCTGTATATGCTCATATTTGTATACATTGTACTCACTCTCCTTTCCTTTGGGTGCAGTCACATCATGTGATACACATACATATGGTAAGTAGCAGCTTTGAAACAGAGCAATAGTATCTCTGCATAAAGACAATCAGTTAGGTTATGAACTCTTTCTGCTACTACTTCTGCTTTTTTGTTTACTTCACTGTCCCTGTATACACTCATATTTGTATGTGTTGTTGTCTCTTTGTGTTTTGTCTGTAATAATTATGTATTAAGTGGATTTTATTATCTACTTATTACATGTTTCACAGTACGCAAAACTCTAATAAAAAAGCAGTTATCATTTCACTATTCAACATGGCAAGATTATGAAAATGGCACCTTCAACATGTATGCTGCACAACTGCCTATGTTTCTGCATGTGTAGCTTAGTATACTGGATAGGACTTCATAATAGAATGCTATTTATATCAATGCATTGTTTAATGCACTAATTAGCTCATGATATTTATCCCAATGATCCTTGACAGTTTTTGGTCAGCATTATAAGAATCCCTTGTACAGAGTTTTCATGAAAAGTAAAGGCACATGTGATGTCATCAGTGATGTCATCAATGACATTTGTGATGTCATCTTTGATGTCCTGGGTGTTAGTGTTAGCAGTGCATGGTGGCGCGAGTTATGGTTGCTTATGTTACCATAACTGCCGAATTGCAGGGGTTTTTCGATTTTACTTTGAACCATAACATCCCTTTAACAAAGTTTTTTCACTGATTTTCTTAGGTTTTTAGTAGCGCAACTTAACCATAACGTCCCTTTAACAAAGTTTTTTTACTGATATATATATATATATATATCATGAGAACATGGAGGAAAAAACTGCACTCCAAGCATGAGGTCAGCAAGTCCCAAAGAAAATGACAAACTCGGATCCAAAAGGCAGAACGAGTTTAATATGTGGTAAAAAGATACAAAAAAGCAAAACACACAGCAAAACATAACAGGACGCCAGGGCAGTGTCCTGCACGACACGTTTCGCGCTCCTCTGAGCGCTTGATCAAGTTAGGGAGACATGAGAACAATCACTTTACATAATGCCAATTAGTCCTTCTCCCATGTGTCCTAATTCCACACACTACCTGCTTTGTCACTAAACCATGGAGGCCATTTTAGAATGTAGTAGTGACCTGCATTGGCCATGTATAAAACAAATTTAGGAGAGCCAACATAATGCTAAATGAGATCAGATGCAGCATGAAACATGCAGGGTAATCATCCTGATACAATAAACTACAAGGGACGCATATAGAAATAGGTGTTAGTAAAACACGACAATCCATAACTGTAGTATAAGGTGCAAATGCATTCCTATTACAATATACGAACATAGTACACAGAGATGCAGCAAATAGCTGAAAATAAAGTGCGAGTTTATATCTAACAGTATTGCAGCATGGTAACATTCAATGGGTAATATTCAATGAGAAAACAGTGCGGACAGAAAAATACTGCCTAATATTGAATATCAAATGACAGATATAAGCAGTCAAAAGTTGCAACCCTTGCAATAAAAGCATGTTTCAGGCAAAAGCTATAAAGTGCAAATCGTAAAACATCATAAAGACATCCCCCAGGGCTACAGGATACAATGCATTCCTTTTGTAAACATATGAGCGAGGTGCATGAAGATGCAGCCAAATGGCTAAAAAATAAAGTGCAAGTGCATATCTGGCTCGACATGGTAATCATAGTAACAATATACACAAGAAAAAGGGCAGGGACAGAATACTACTGCCTAATGCTAAATCTCTGCAAACAGTTACCGGCAGTTAATAATGGCAACCCTTAACATAAAAACATGGTACAGACAAAGCCTCAAGAAGGGAAATGGTGGGACTTCGTAAGGACATCAGCACAGAGCCATAATATAAAGTGCAAGTTCATGAAACTGTGCATATATCGACCTGGCAACAATAGACAGGTAGGGTGAGACCCAAAGTTACTTGCATATGCAGATTAACAAGGGGGGTCCTGGGAGTCCCTCTGCCAGACATTAGTCCTGGTTGCGAGAGACTTGCCCAGAGTCTTTAGCTCACTATCTTTCACAGAGAAGAAATATCCTAAACATATCAGTCTTTGTCCTGCCCTGGGGCAGTCCAGCACCGAAATGCTAGGCAATTCTCCTCTGAACAAGAGTACCAACAGCATCCCCAGACACGTGTTTCGGTCTGGTTGAACCTCATCAGTAGGGAGGAGCTGTGTCTCTCTAAGAATAGTGAGCAAGGGGTCCACGTCTGGATTCCCCTAGTAACTTAGGGTGAGACCCAAAGTTACTTGCATATGCAGATTAACAAGGGGGGTCCTGGGACAATAGACAGGTAGACACATTTAAAATCATAATGTGCAAGTGCAACAAATACCAATGTCCTTACAATATATATGTCCATATCCACCATTAAGCAACTCCTGGCTCGGAAGCAAATCAAAATCATACGCACCCCAAAATCTAATGAACCAGTATTAGTTAGAAGTTCAGATGCCCACATGGAAAAGAACCACAGTAAGGAAACATACCTGCACAGTAATGAGACTTAAAGGAAAATAAGAACAGAGAGATAATAAGAAAGGCAATATCAAAGGCAAGAATAATAATACAGATATCATAGTATACTCACAATATATATATATGGCTTACAATTTATACTCAATTTTCTTGTCATAAGGTGACGAAGGTGCTCAGAAGAGTGAACAAGCTGTGAAATACCTAGCAATCCATAAATGTGAAAGTAGACTGCAGGGTGGGGGTGCTCAAAGGGGTGATGAAGAGTAGATGGCAAATAGCCAGGAGAAGAGTGATGCTGAAAGAAGTAAACAAGCAGACGGTGCAAGTAGTGAGAATGAGGGTGATGCTCAAACGAGCAAAGAAGATGCCCAGAATGGAGAAGAAGGTAAAAGAGAACTGGAGGTTATTATGGCTGAGAACAGAAAGGGAAAGAATTATTCTGACCGAAGCAAAGAAGGTAACCAAAGGAACAAGAAAGGTGAGGTAGAAAAAAGGGATTTAAAGGGTAGTGACCTTGGTGTCCAGACGGGGAAGGAGGTAGGAGAGTGAAACAAGATTTGTATAACAGTGACCATAGTTCAAAGAGGGGGGAAGAAGGTGATAGAAAGATGAGAGATCGGGCAAATATTGAGAAATGTACCCACAGAGGAGAATAGGACAGGAGAGAATGTAAAGAATTTCAAATTGAAGGCTGGGCGAGGAATGTGGCCTTAAAGGGTAAAGAAGTTAATATAGTGAAATGGTAGTGGAAAGAACAGAGTACAGATCAGAGATCATAATCAAAGGAGAAACAACTGGAAGAGAGAGACAGAGAAAGGAGAGATTAATTGAGAGAACTGACTCCTTCAACAGAAAAGGACAAACAGGTAAGGCCATGATAGAAGATGATAAAAGTGGCAGGCAGTAGGAGCCTGCAAGGAAAGGAGCATAAGGAGAAAATGGCCAAGCCTAGGGGCCGAACCCTTTAGGGAGATGAACTTTAGGCTGAGTAGTCGGCTGACCTCTCACCCTTCTGGACTTCCCTTGTCCACACACACAGTTGTGGGAGTTTCGCTGCTAGCTTCCCAGACCCCTTATTTCTTTACTAAGGGAGGCTGATGATTCAACTGAGAGAAACCATATTGCGGAGCAGACAGTCAGGATCCCAGATAAAGACAACTGACTACAGGTCAGTAAGGAAAGGCTACAGAAAAGAAGGAAAAGGAAAGATTCCACTATCTTGGAATGGCTAAATAATCTAAGACTCCTAAATGCCTAGGTGTGGGTGCACAACTTCCTCTTGATAAAAACAATTCACTGCAAAGGGTCCCTGAAAACCACCTAATGCTGGAGAAAAGCAATTTTTTTAAACTTTGAGATTCCCTGTGCTTTATTCATACCCTGTCTCTACACTGTAATGACGCCCCCAATGAAACACTTACGTTTCGGAGTTTGTCTGGTCATTTGATCCCCGCCACAGACATTCCTGCGTTTACAATTAGCACATGGATTCCAAAATAGATCTCCTCCCAGCCAATCAGAATGCTTGAAATGTATTCCGATTTTAGAAGCAAACGCCACAGAAACAACTTTAGCTGTGTAAAGGCAAAGAGAGGCACATGCAGTCATCAACACCAATTAAACACATAGCTTTGAAATACAAAATCTGTACAAGTTACTGCTACTATTTCTGTGGTCATTAGATTAACATTAGAAGTTGCATGTCTGTAATCCCCCTCCCCCACAATAAAAAACGTGTACTTGTTTATATGCACATTGTACAAATTGTAGTAATAGCCTTATACACCCTGGGAAGGGGGGAGGGGCAGTTATTGTTGCTTTAGATAATGATCCTTCCCCAGCTTGTAGCTCTCCTCTTAGCCTTGGCAATAACATTGAGTGTAGATTTATGCAGCAACAATTACCCTTTAAGGTTTAAGTATAAACTGCAGCCAAGAAACAATGTGTGCAAGGCAGCCATTTCATGCCCAGAGATGAGTTTGTGATCTCGCGAGAGAATTGTCAACAGCAGGAATTTTCCGTGAACGGCCGCTGTGATTAATTTCACAGAGCACAATGCCAAGTACACGAGGTGCAGACAGCAGGTCAACTGTGCATTCCCATTGCTCAGAGATGAGCATTTCATATGTTGTTAGAAACTCTAATCCGATGATTAGACTGGCCTCTTGGGTTCTTCCTGTGAAATGTCTGCTGTAGTAATCAGTGAAATGCTCTGTTACAAGCACCGTCTAATGTGGCTGACGTTGCACTCACAGTACTTCATCAGCAGTGCCCCCAGATGGCAGGACAGCAATATTTTGATTTTACAGGACAATCAAAAGAATGACCTCCTTCAAAAGAATCATCCACACTTAGACCTGAGGACCCCGATTAGGGTCTTGATTGTCCTGTCTTCCATGTCTGGGAAGAGTGCACAGTTGCTCCAATGGAAGCCAGCCACATGTCTTCATCCACACTACTAAATGAATAATTGGTGTTTAAATGTGCCCAACAAAAACAGCAGGTATATCAACAAATAAAAATACCTAAGCATCAGTCTTTTACTACATGAGTGTATTAATCCTGACAGCCTTATGGAATTAAAGAAAGGAACAGCACATATTATTGGTAGAAAATCTAAATGAACAAATGCAAAAAACACACTCGATTTTCCCCAAAAATACTGCCATGCAATTATGAGGTATAATGAACGGGAGGAAATGCAAGAATTGTACAATTCAATATTATTATTTTCTAAATCAGTGTGGGTTTTCCTCATATCTAAACTGTGTGCTTGATTTTGGGAGCACGTTTTCCCTTTGTGTGTTCAACTTGAAATGTGTGATATGAACATCACATATTTGTAAAATGCTCCCTCACCGAAAAAAGTCACTGCAATTAATTAATGAACCGATGCTTAGGGATACACAAGTAAATAGCCTTCATGTTACCACCCTAAGAAGGAATACAGGTTGATCCGACGCGGTTTGGAAATGGGCTACATGAGTTCAAGCACAAGCCACTGAGACACAGATCCTGTGCTCGAGCAGATCGCTGTGCTTGGAACACCATGATGTCCTTTCCTTAAGGGCACTAACCTTTCCTTTTCTTTTTATTGACACTTCTAATCTAAAAAGCAATACCTCATTATGAAGACATGATCTCTGACTTCATTATCTGTAGATACTGGGCCTCATTAGGACCCAGGCGGCCACGGAATGTATGGTGCCGGTATGGGACCGGTACCGTACATTCTGGGCCGCCCTATCACGAGGTCCGCTAGCGAGTCCCGCTGAGGACGTCTGGTAAAATCAGGCATCTTTAGCGGGACCCGCTAGCGGACCAGGATGCTTACAACGGGCCCGTCTTCAACAGGCCCGTTGTTAGCATCCTCCCCATTCCCATTGAGCCCTATGGTGCTCAAATGGGAATGGGGATTCATTTTTACTGGCGCCCAGAAAAGGGCAATAACCGGGTGATGCTGACCTTGGCGGACCCGGTAATTGCCCTTTTCTGGGCGCCGATAAAAATGAATCCCCATTCCCATGGGGGACCCGCTAGCGGACCTCGTGATAGGGCGGCCCGGAATGTACAGTGCTGGTCCCATACCGGCACCGTACATTCCAGAAAAGGGCAATTACCAGGTCCGCCAAGGTCGGCATCACCCGGTTATTGCCCTTTTCTTGGCGCCAGTAAAAAATAATTACCGGCGACAGCCGTGCCCTTAATAAGGGCACGGCTACCGCCTCGGTCGTAATGAGGCCCACTGTCTTAAAAGGAGCATGGACTAGAAATGGCATTTTCTGGAGACATACATTGTCAATTATCTTGTACAAGACAGTCAGCGATCGAGTTGACTTGCCTCTTTAGCCAATGCATTTATAGTTAGCCTTTCCTGTCGAGTGAACATAGTGCTGTTGACAATAGTGTGTCAACTCTAATAAGGGCTGTGTTTTATATGGTGCAGTGGAGACGTCTATGGTGAGAAAATCTCGAGCCACTCGTATATCCGGGGGGGCTCGAGGTTCCTAGAATTTGCAAACTTTTTCAGCAATTCCGCAAAAAAATATTTCAGGTTCCCCCAATACAGGGACTGTGAATGAGAGGAAGGGGCATCTACCAGAGGGCTGCAAAATATGCCCCGCTATCTTCCGTGGGTACTGGAGGCTCACGTGGGCACCGTGGGGCATGTTACAATATGGTCTATTTTCAGCACACACATGCTAAAGGTGAAATAAACTCGCATTCATTTCCATATTTATAAAGCTAGAAATGTTACCTGATCTGATTACATGGGCCAGGCACTCGAACTGGAAATAACAAGAAAAACAGTTCTATTCTTAGCATGAGAGGTCCCTTTCATGCTGGGGTGAGGCCTAATGTCCCAACTAGTACCTCGGGTGAAAGGGCACACATATCATCAGGTTTCCATGACTTCTTAACCTAAATTTTCCCAGAAGAATTCTGATGACAGTCTTGTCTGGTGAGGCAAATCCGGAATGTCTGTGCCTGAGAGTCACTGAGCTTCTCAGGGCAAGGGGGCCTAGAGGCACCTTACTCTCCAGTTGAGTACACTCGCACAATGAGATGTGTGGCCTTAGCTTGTTTTAAGATTTTCATTTTGATTACAGTGGAGTACATCTAGCCTCATGCTGGCAGAGCCCTTACTATGACCTTCTGTGGAAAAGCTCAATGCAGAGCCCAACATGGCAGCATGGTGTCCTGCGAGTGTGAGCGGGAAAAGGAGTGACAACATTAGTTCATGTCTTCTGAATGGTCTTTGTATTGATGATGCACACCCACATCAAAGCTAAAGCCCAGAAAAGGTCTGGGAACATGTGAAAGTGCAACCTTTGCGTGATTGGTAAATCAATAGATCAAATGACAAGAGGAACCAAGATGTAATCGCCCTACCAACGCAACGCCCAGTGGATAAACAAAACCTGGAATCCAAGACAATTCACTGCAATCTGATCAACACCCAATCACTGGTGAAAACGCAGCACAGAGATACAAGAGATCCTCAGCAAAGGGGTACAGATGACTTTAAGGTAGTTGCACACAAACCCCTCCCTAGAAACGTCAAACCCATCAAAAAAAGATGGAAAAAGAGGAACCAGTTTAGCCTAAGCTTACGAAGAAGACCTAAGAATCACAGCAGCACCATTACTAAACATCCCTCACTCTAGCCCCAATAGCACTGGACCATCCAACCAATCTATTCTTCCTACTTATTTATAGACCATCCACATAAAACCCAACCGTCCCAGAGAAATGTGCAGACAGCATAACTAGCCCTGCATGGGACAAGGCCTGGGCAAGGAGGAGAGGAAGCCCGATCCTTCTTGCCCCCATTAGGGTGCCTGAGTAAGTGTGGGCAGGCAGTCTTCCAACCCCTTCTTTCCTGTGCTGTTGGCAGCGTAGAAGCTTCAGCATCGGGTGATGGAGGCGGGACCATGGTGGGCTTCACCACAAACAAGAGCAGTGACTACCAGATGGCAATGGTGGGGAGGACAGGCAGAGAGTCACAGGATGCGGATGCCCCATTGCTGGGACTGGCAGCAGGAGAGCAGCGTCCCAGCAGGGAGGCACCAAGAAAGGTGAGACGAGTGGTCCAATATTGTGGGAACCCACTGGTGGATGCACATGCCAGCACCATGTGCAGCTCCTTGCTGGAAAGAAGTGGAAGGAGCCATCAACTCTAGGTTCACTGTGGAGATGGAACCCAGCAAAGAGACAAATAGCTTGTCACTATCGGACAGAGACTCCTGGAGCCTGTGCACATTCAAAACGCCACTAAAACCCCAGTGAGGATTTTGAGAAACTAAGGCCTCCAAGAAGGCCATGTGAGTAAACATCTACTAAACCACCAAGATTTCCCCTTCTCAAAGGGGAACCCCCCTAACCCACCACAGGTGGGTATAATGATTGAAAGCCTCCAGGAAGGCCAGAATAATAGGGATGAATTGCCCTCTGTCAAGAATTGTAGTTTCCAAACAAGCATGAGCATGGAAAGGGGACTGGGTTTACAAGCCATTTTAGGCCTTCCCCAAGCCCTTCCTGAGACACACTTCTGAAACCAGGTAAGTGGATTTTTTAGGGTAAATTGACCAATCCTAGGAGGGGCTGAGGTATTTAAGAGGCTGTGTGTGAATGGATTAGTGCTGAATAGTTGGGTGAGGGCAGGAGTTGGTGGAGGACATCTCAGAGACCAGAGAAAGGGAGAATGATCAGAGTGCGGAAGAGACTGAAGCGAGGGGGTCTGTGGAGTATTTGTGATTAGAGAGTGTAAGGAGTAGAGGTAGAGTAGGGGTAGTAGGGTGGTAGTCGTACCAGAGGTGATAGTAGTTATGGAAGTAGTAGAGTGGCAGTGGGAGTAGGAGGTTGTATTTGGTAGTAGTGGATGGTAGTCAGTCTTAGTGGTAGTTATAGTAGAGATGGAGCAGTGGTACTGGTAGATAGTAGGGATATCAGATAGGCGATAGTAGCATCAGGGAGTAGGAGAATAGTAGTAGTAGTAGTAGTCGAAGTATATTAGGAGCATGGAGGGAGGAAAGTATACCAGCAGAGGTAGCAGGGGAGTTGTAGGTGGAGGTTAGATTGATATTAAGAGCTGGAGTAAAAAGAGAGGTAAGATCAAAGGATGGAGGTGGAAAGGTTGAGTGGGAGACTGGAGGTACAGAAGTAGGGGGCAGGAGAACATCATACAACAAGTGCAGTGAAGGGTCAGGTAAGGCTGTGTGTGAAAGACGAGAGAGACACACTGGGTAAAAGAAGGCACCATCCCTAACGACTCCCCTAGAACACGGGCAAGGTCAGAGTAAGACTAGAAGACACCTAGGGAGTCAGTTAGCCATCATTTTAGAGAGACCACAATTAGTATAAGGAAGAGAGAGACCGATAGGAGCTCGTTCTCTGTATTAGTAACACCCTGTTAAGGACACCAGGGCTTTTGTGGGGGTAAACCAGCTGGATGTAAAGTGAGCGATGGCCTAGCTCTCAAACAGCCTAAATTACATGGTAGACCTCTCCCATAAGACCCTCAGCCAAACCTTTGTAAGAATTCCAATAAACACCCTTGGAACATAACTGGTGTATCAGAGTGGTTATTTGTGTCTGCCACCTCATCACATGCAGTAGAACACGAGCACCCAATCATACTAGGGGGATTTAACATCTGGCTCGAATAGGAGAGCAACCACTCTACCAAATCACTATCCTTCCACCTATCCAGTATGCACCTACAACAAATGGGGAATGGGACAACCCACACTGATCCATTTACATTGGGTGGAATTTTCTGCAAACAAAATCTAAAAACAACTGCTCGCCCAATACAAATTCTTTGGAGCAACCTTCTTAGGATTAATTTGTGATTCACGCTAGAGTGTAAGTAAATGCCACTCACAAAAATCTAACTCTAATAGAGAAAAGAAACTGGAAATCCCTCAACACAGCAAAATCAACACCATATTGGAATCCACAAAAGTACATAACCCTCTCCTAGACACCCACCTACCAGAAGACATAACAAACCCTAGCCCTAGATTCTATAGCACCAAAGAAACACTTCACCCTGTGCCAAAAGAAATTGTCCGCAAGATGGTATAACCCTTGCCCCTCCGAGCATTGAAGAAAATAAACCAGAAATTAGAACAAACATGGAGGATACATTGTAACGAACAGAACAAAATTGCATAGGAAAACGAACATGGCTCTATAAGGCAGAAATTCTAAAAGCTAAGAAAAAGCATTATACAGAATGAATCTCGAAAGCAAGGAATACGCAGAAAGAGATATTCAACACAATTTACGAGATGATAAACCTAACATCATGCAATAACAATGCAGCTCGCTTGCAGAAACTCTTTGATGACCTTGCAAACCATTTTGAAAAAAAACCATACCAATCAGGCAAGTTATTATCGCTATGCCTAAGAACATAATCAATGATATCACCACTGATGCATCCCCAGAAGCAACCACAATGCTTGACTGATTCACAGTGATCACCACAGTTGACTTTACTAAAGTGGTGAAAGGAATGCATCAAAGCTGGCTCCCCATCAGACCCCTGCCCACCAGACATCTACAAGAATATACTTAGCAAAGGAACACCTGCACTATACTTCAGCAAGATTATGAACCACTCTCAGGAAACAGGAATCACCCCTAGAAGCTTCAAATCCGCCTATATTAAACCCCCTCTCAAAGAACATACACACTAATAGGCCCTCATTACAACACCGGCGGTAACCATTGGCGCTATTAGCACCATGGTTGCTGCCGGTATTGTAACAAGTCCGCCAATGCTAAATGGGGAAATACCGCCCCATTCCAAGGTTGGCGGGCGGTAATTCCCCATTTACCATTGGCCCTTCCCCATTCCCATTTGTGCCCCATAGGGCTCAATGGGACTGGGGAAGGCGGTAATTACGGTACCGCAAATTGCGTACCGTAATTACCTCGGAAGTCCCTTTGTGGGTCCCTACTTTAACGGCTGGTCCAGACCAGTCGTTAAGGTCGGGAGCCGCAAAGGGACCTCGTAATCAGGCGTTAAGGGTTTAACGGCGTCGACACCTTTTACGGCACCGTTAAACCCATAACGCCAAGGTCGTAATGACCCCCATAGAATATTATGGTGAAATCCTGACATAAGAAATTGCATGAGACATGACCAATGCAAATCAGTGACCATGGCCCTCATTACGACCCTGACATTACGGGGTTAACGGCGCCGTAAAAGGTGTCGGCGCCGTTAAACCCTTAACGCCTGATTACGAGGTCCCTTTGTGGCTCCCGACCTTAACGTTGTATTTTATTACGTTAGAATTGTGCAAGCGTTTTCACATGTAACTTAGTAAATTAATTGAGGGTGGAATCCATTCAATGCTGACCATGACACATGTGACATGTATCATTCGTTTTTCACCATTTTGTAATCCGTTTTCTAATTGGTTTGGCCATGGTGTACCTTTCATCATTTTTCACGCTATCCACCATTGTGGTGGGTGAGTCTTTTCTTGAGCTTTATTATTGTTTCTGGGCTTCAGAAGTCCATTGTTTGTTTCTGTGCCGGTTTAAATCTGCAGCATGGCTGCAAAACGTTGTTGCCCGTACATGCCGTGGCCACAAGAGAACGTTTGGAGTTCTGTTTGATCAGGTATCTAATGCTCGGTACCTCTGTCCACAGCGGATATGGCAATTAAACACGCTTTGATACGCCGACAATGTTGATCGTTTATTTTAAACATGTTTTTGATACGCGGTCTCGTTTCCAATATGCCGTACTTTGAGCCAAAGCGTTTTAATGCAATGGCTACTGCCCTGTTGAAACTCATTTATATGTGCGGTTTCACTCCAGATATAGCGTGCAATGTTGTGTTATGTTTTAAACATGTATAGACACAGTTTTTCACTTAATTGACTGACGTATTAAGTTGCTGGTTTTCCATCCGCTTTGTTGATAACACGCATTGACACGCAGATGTATTTGCTGTTGCAGAGTAGAGTGTACTTCATAGACTACTCACACGTGGTACTGCAGTGCCAGCTCCAAAACTTTTCCCAAGGGAATGTCTGTACAATCTGGGTGCTGCAGGTATTGTAGTTTTTACATAATTTTACACCGTGTGGTGTACGCACATATTGGATGTAGATATATTTAGGGTGATTAAGGTGGGGGCTATAAGGTAAGATATGATTGTTTTCTTTTGTCACTGTGTGTGATTGTCTGACATCTAAGTCACAAGGTGATATCTATTTGGTGTACTAGGTGTTTTTGGTGTAGTCTTCAGACACTCAGGCAAATGTGTGGGTTATAAGGTGCAGACTCCTTGTTTGACATGATTTGTTGGTATTGAGTATTTTATTTATGTCTCCTGTTTATTATTTTTGTCACCTATACAGACCTTGGAATTGGAAGGGTTACTTTGAGAACCCATTTATTATTAAAATAGACTTGATTGAAGAAGTCTGAAGCTATTTACATCGACAGTAGCACTACTAGAGCCACACTTAGAGGTATAGTAGTTGTAACTTGTTTAGGGCAGGCCTATTTAGTACCTGGTCCTAGTCTTCTAGCCACCGCATTGGTGTAGTCTAGAAGTGTTGTGTGTTACTTTGAGAACGTAGCCCACTGTCTTATATGGAGGTGTTGGTTTTGTTCTGTGCAGGTGGCCTCATTTGGGATCGCCGCGCTCTCGACCTGGGATTACATGGTGGTGAAGAATTTATGTGAAAACATTTTTTTTCCCCTGAAGAAAGTTCAAGCATTGAGAAGCTATAAAGAACTGAACCATGTCGGGATATGGTTGTTTGTGAATTTACACTTTGTTTAAATACATAGTGCATTGTAATTGTTATGTGTTTGTTGAAATGTACATGTTGTGAATTGTGATGTAAACTATCCGATTAGGTTGCTGTTATACCCACCATGTGGGTCTAAATCTTGGCTCATATTGTATGTGTTTTAAACAAGTTTTTAGTAGTATTTTACCGATTTTGGAGAATTAAAATGGTCAAATTTATAAGAATGCTTTGTGTACCAAGTGCATTTTTTCAGGACCAATGGTTAAAGTTCTGGAATACACGCAACTGAGGAATGCACTCAGATTCTTCAAGAAACCTGTTCCAGGAATCTGGAACGTACATTGTCGCTTGGCTATGCCAACAGCTTCCATACGGAAGGCCTGTCTTGTGCTGCGATTGTCCCTCTCCCTACTCAACATACAAAAATGTCTGCATCTACACGATCAGCATTAAGGAGAGAACCAGAACATTTAAAAACCAACATGAATTCAAAGAAGCTATTAGAAGCCTAAAGCATGATAACAATAGGGGTTAGAGCTGCTGGTGAAACTGCCTTTGAGTGTGCTCCTTGTTGTCCCATGGCTGCACCCTGCTGCCTTGGCTGCTCACCTTAGGAACAACCACATCTGACTAAATGGCTAGCACATATGCACTTTATGTTCAACGTATCTGTTGCTATATGCAGTTCCCTTATTTTAGAAGTTGAACGCTGCTTCTTGAAGGGTGTTATATCGTCTTTCAGGGTGTGTTCATAAACTACAAGTGTATCATAATATTTTTCTGGAGGAGATATCTCTGGGGCATTATAGCGGTCCACTCTCTGTGCGTGTTCTCCTGTAATCTGAGATGGGAACCTGTTATTGGAGGTGTAGGCCTGGACACCCTAATGGTAAATGAATAATGTTTACTAATTACCCTTTTACTTTTCCTCCCTACCCTTTGGAATTTGAAGATCCTAAGGTATGTTATTATTTAAGAGGCCCTCTCTGATTACTGTTCAGCACTAGAGGCTATATATATCTAAGCACGTGCTATTACATTGTATGTAGGCAAATACAGCCACTAAAGTAATTTGTTTGGATGTAAAGGGATTGGGGCACCTTCATACAGGAATCTCAAGTCACCAAGTGAGAATCAGTACAACTTAAAAGGCAATTTGTGAGAATGTTTGGAAGTAGAAAATCATATAATTATGCACACAATTACCAAGATGTTACTACTTTACAGATGCGCCTGATTACGAGATTGGACATGGAAGAGAGACCTGGAGAAAGACATAAGAGTAGATATGATTCTTAAAGCCATTCTTAAAGTCATCAAGGATCGGTAACACCTCCCCAGACCGTTTGCCATTGGGCTTCTTCCAACAATTTGCAGAGGCTAATTCCTCTAAGTTTACTGTCTTTGTGTAGGAAATTCCTTTGTAAGCGCTCAGCATAGTTCTGGGAACTATGCTGGAAGCAATGGGAACAGTGAGTCCTCAGCCTAACAGAGATTCAATGTTCCCAATAATTATCATCAAATATCTTAAATCAACACCCATTACAAAATAATAGACAATATACTGGTAATGCATTTGCTTTGCATGGCCCACAGTTGTGCCATCCTGACCTGGAGAGTTTTTTCAAGGGGCACACCCCTGCATCCAACACCTGCCCAAAGTGCTCAGTCATCTCTGCTGCAGAACACTCACAGGGAAGATGGACTCCTGTGTCTTTGTATGCAGAGATAGACTTTCACCAAGCTGAATAGAGGTTTCTGACATAGGCTCTAGAATGGCATGGGTTGGGCTCCAGATGCATAACAGTATTCAATGAATTATATCAGTACCGCACGGCAGCTGTGCTTGTAAATGGTTGCTTCTCTCCCAATGTTGCTCTTGTATGAGGCATGAGACAGGGTCGGCCACAGTCTACCCAATATAGGAACTAGCCCTAGAGTCACTTTTGGAGCACAGTAGGTGGTAACCAGCAAATACAAGCACCCACATATGCAGAAAATATCCTTGTCTACCTCATCTTATGATCATGATTCCTGTGGCGTCTTCATTTTACTGAAAACTAATACCCGTGTATTAGTTTACAAGCTTGACGTGGAGAAAACGGAGGTGATGCCGCTCACTAGATTTTGTCTGTTCAGCAACGTAGGTCACAACAAACAGTGGTGGCAACACAAATACAAAATGTAGGTGTTGAATTTGCTAAGGCTTTTCAAGCAACCATCACATTGTCACATTAAATGCAGATGCTACCATGGATAGAATTAAAGAAAAAATCTCAGAGAAGTCTGGTCCACTTTACAGCTCTCCTGATGGCAGTAACTTGAGATCGTTAAAATGGTGGTAATGCATATAGTATCATGCACCATTACCGTGCTTCCCGTTACATGGTTGGGCACCTTCATTTCTGTAGATTTTGTAATCCACTTCTTCCTTTGAAAAGGGAAGATGGCAAACATGTCTCTATATGAGTTGAACACCATTGAGCATGGGTTCTGTTTGCCATATATTAGGGTTATTAGCAAAGCTGTAGCTGGTCATAAATTGTATTTGTGGCTTTACCCAGTTTCAGTAGTGCTCTGACCAACATGAACAGGCTGCCTTGTCCCCTTTCTCACTTTGGGATAACCTCCTAATGGACCCATGCCCTGTGCCCACTACTCACCAAACCATTCATTGTGCAAGACTGGCTATACATGATTCATGCAAATAAACAGGTCTTCCATCTACCCTGTAAAAAATCATTTATTTGTGGTATAACACAAAAATCACATTACATGGAGACACAGTTTTCTGGGGGAGGTAGATTGCTATATATATTACACGGCCAGCGGTAGCGACCATGTAATTATGGTTAAGTTGCTCAACCCATAGGAAGACCACTTTTTGGCAGGCTTATAACTTCGCTCCCCCTGGGCAAAAAAAGTATATGGCCCACCCTGAATTTTTTGGGGAAGTTTGATGAGGTTTCGTGGAGGGGGGTAAAGGTATAGGGGGGGTCCCAAATCTTTTTATTTTCCATAGACTGAATGGACAAAAACTTGGCGCACGCCTACAGCCCAAACCGCTGGATGGATATTCACCGAATTTGCAGCAGGAGCGGCGGCTTGGTCCGTCCAGTACTTTTTTAAAAAACAGCTAAAATGTACATCTAAAAAAATTAGTGATATCTGGCTCTGCTCTGCAGTTCCATTTCCCTGTTCGCTCTGCGGTCAAAAGTCGGATTGGCCTGGAGTGTGGCGTGATTTCGGCAAACATTGGACGCGCCCAGTGGTTGGCTGGAGGGAAGCGTGATGTGCGTCACAAAACTGGGTAATGCCGCCATGTTGTATCAGAGGATAGTGCGGCACCAAAAGGTGCTGGAAAACATGCTTTGCACCTTCTGGTGGTGAAAAGAGGGGATGGAAAGGGTGGGGGAGTGAAAGGTGATTCACATGATACATTTGTTTAGGTGGAAGAAGACGGTGGTGTGCAAGCGGGTTCCGCGAGTACTGCAGCAATTCGCAGGTAGCTCGTCAGGCAAGTAGCTTCTGTGGTGACTGCAGGGAGGCTGAATTGAGGATGGGGAGTGCATTGCAGATGATATCAGTATATTTCATTGGGTGTAGTATGCTCTGTTGAGTGTGGTAAGCACCTAGCGCCTTGAGTGCGGGGCCGGAGAGTATGTCCACTGGTTGCAAGAATGTTTCACACTGTTGGCTTGTGTGTGTCGTTTGTGCGTAGTGTACACCTTGTTGGTTGCATGGCTGTGGTGAATGTTAGCACGTTCTACAGTTTTCGGTCCATGCCTAGAGGTGATGGAGTCAATAGTCCTGCAGTGTATCCACTGGGTGAAGTGTTGCAATACTGTGTGTATAGAAGTGGATAGGGTTCCAGTGGATGGTTTATGTGTTTGGGTCGTGCCCATTGGCCTGATGACTGAGTACTGTATTATGATGTATTGGTTGTCAGTACTTACTACAGTCTTGGGTGCAGGGGCAATGCTCTGAAGATTTTGTGCTTTGGTTGGAAGAAATACAATAGTATGCGAATGGAAGTGGGTAGGGGTGCCGGAGGCTTTTATGTTTGTGGGTTCTGGTAACTGGCTATATGTTTGTATGCATGCGTGTATTATGTTGCGGAGGTTCGGTTGGGGTGCCAGTGGCTGTGTTACGTTTGTGGGTTGTGGAAACTAGCCAGATGTTTGCATGCATGGCTGCATTATGTTGCAGTGGTTGTGGCCAAGGCCTAGCCTCGTGTATGGAAATGGATAGGGTTCCATCGGATGGACTATGTGTTTGGGTTGTGTACATTGGGCAGATGACTGAGTACTTTACTGTATTATGATATATTGGTTATCAGTATTTAATACAGTCTTGGGTGCAGGGGCAATGTTCACAAGATGTTGTGATTTGGTTGGAAGTAAAATAATAGTATGTGCTGGTAAGTGGGTAGGGGTGCCGGAGGTTGTGCTATGTTTGTGGGTTCTGCTAAGTGGCTACATGTTTGCATGCATGGCTGTATTATGTTGTGGGGTTGGGTAGGGGTGCTGTGGCTGTGTTACATTTGAGGGTTGTGGTAAGTGGCCACATGTTCCCATGCATGGCTGCATTGCATTGCGGTGGTTGGGGCCAAGGCCTAGCATTTTGGGTGCATGGCCGGAGGCCGTAGGCCTCTGCATGCACCCAAGAGGCTAGGCCTTGGCCACAACCACCGCAACGCAATGCAGCCATGCACACAACACTTTGATACTGGTATATTGATTGCACAAATATGTATACGGAGTGCATTTTCTTTTCCTTCGCTCATTTGGGTAAGTTGTTATAATCATATGTTGCTCCATTGTACACACTTTTAAATATGCACCTCTCCTAGGGTAGTCACCTTTACAGAATGGTTGTGGAGGACATTTTAGACTTGGTAGTGCACAAGAGGTGAGCTGAAAGCACTTCCATATGCTGTACTTCATTGCACTTGTTGCCCATTACGGAGTGACATGCCACCATCTGCGTTTGCAATGGTTTGCCCCTGATCACACCCTTTCCTTAGCAGTGCAGTAAGATATTGCGCCATGAAAGGATTTCTTCACACATTCACAATACGGACAATGTACGCAGCTACTCACATATAATTAATTCTCAGGTAGCTCCACAGGCGACTAGCTTTTGTGGTGGGTGCAGGCAGACTCCATTGGGGATGGGGTGAGGATTGCAGATGATATGAGGATATTTGCATTGGGTGTACTATGTTGTGTTGTGTGTGCCAAGCCCCTAGGGCCTTGGGTGCATGGCTGGTGGCCTTGCACCAAAGAGTCTGCCCACTCGTTGCAAGTAGGTTTCACACTGTTGGCTTGTGTGTGTGGTTTGTGGGCAGTGTACATATTCTTGGTTGCATGGGTGTGGTGATTGTTAGCACGTCCTACAGTTTTCGGTCCATGCCTGGAGGTGATGGAGTCAATAGTGCTGCAATGTGTACACTGGGTGAAGTGTTGCAATACTGTGTGTATAGAAGTGGATAGGGTTCCAGTGGATGGTTTATGTGTTTGGGCCGTGCCCATTGGCCAGATGACTGAGTACTGTACTGTATTATGATGTATTGGTTGTCAATACTTACTACAGTCTTGGGTGCAGGGGCAATGCTGTGAAGATGTTGTGCTTTTGATGGAAGAAATACAATAGCATGTGAATGGAAGTGGGTAGGGGTGCCGGAGGCTGTTATGTTTGTGGGTACTGGTAACTGGCTAGAAGTTTACATGCATGCGGGTATTATGTTGCAGAGGTTCGGTTGCGGTGCCAGTGGCTGTGTTACATTTGTGGGTTGTGGAAACTGGCCAGATGTTTGCACGCATGGCTGCATTAAGTTGCAGTGGTTGTGGCCAAGGCCTAGCCTCTTCGTTGCATAGCTGGGGCCCGTAGGCCTCCGTATGCACCCAAGAGTCTAGGCCTTGGCCATACCCACTGCAACGTAATGCAGCTATGCATGCGAACACTGTGATACTGGTATATGGATTCCACAAATATGTTTATGGAGTGCATTTTTTTTCCTTTGATTGTTTGGGTAAGTTGTTATAACCATACGTTGCTTCATGATGCACACTTTCAAATATACATCTCTCCTATGGGTGGTCACCATTACAGAATGGTTGTGGAGGACATTTTAGACTTGGTAGAGCACCAAAGGTGACGTGAAATGCGTGGACTTGCATATGTATACTTCATTAGACTTGTTGACCTTCATGGAGTGACATGCCACCATTTGCATTTGGTTTGGTTTGCCCCTCATCAGACCCTTTGCTTAGGGAGTGAAGTAAGATATTGCGACATGAAACGACTTCCTTAACATCACACTTTTAAAATATGGTTGATGTACGCAGCTACCCACATATAAATGAAGGTCTACTTCACATACGTATGTATGAAATGTTTTCCTTATAGAAATGCTTCGGAAAGGAAACTTATCCCATTACAAGAAAAGGAGCACTTCACAATGACATAAGCTTGCGCTATATAATTGGTAATAGAAATATGTTCAGCGAAATCAATATGCTGTTATTCTTTTCTCCCCCATCCTGCATGGAATATACAGCAGTACTACATACACTACTGTGGGAGAAAAAATGTAAACTCCACTCTGAAAATTACAGTCTTACTTGCCAGACAACATGCTGCACTGCCGCTTGTAATCACTCTGAGAGCATATTTCTCAAGGAAGACCAGTCCTTGCTAATTCCTCCCTCTGGCCCCTATTGATGTTTATCTGCTGCCATTGCAGTGCTCTGTTTACACAGAGCAACATCTTCAAATGCTGCACATCCTGGGAGCGCTCCCCTACCACCTTTCTGCCTTGCCGTTCAATTATCACACATAAGTGTGATCTCAGGGCACAAAAGGTTTTACTCAGACAGGTGGTGAAGACAAATTCACCATGTTTAGAGGTCTGCAGAGAATCCCAGCAAATCACTGGACAAAACCATCAATGCGGGTAAATCCTGCACAATACAGGACGGTTGGCCATCTCACTATTAGCTTTGGTTTGTGTACTTTTTGAGATGCGCAAACAACGCAGTCGACGTTGCCATTCTGTGTTATTGTTATGTGTGCATCGCTTGCACTAACTTTATGTGAGGGCGCTTCACAACATCACAACATTCGCCTACATAGCTGACATTATTTTTTGACAGTAGCTGCTCAAACATGCACTCCAGGTATTTTCATAACGTGCGTGCCCAGCGTATCCCAATGTGTCATATGAGGAGCTAGCTCCGGAAAACAGCAACATAAACATAACCTAAAGGAGACATGCGCACACAGAGTGTAAGGTTGCGGTCTTGTTGTACACAGTAGTTTCTCTGAGAAAATTTGAATAATTTACGACCAACACTGTGTACTGTTGCAAGTGGTTTTATTTTTTATACAATGTTCAGAAGAAAGTGTAAGCTGCCTGAAACCACTGCTTTCTACATTTTGCGTGTAAATACCAACATTGAATGCCATCTGTGCTTTTATGTACTTCTTTTGCCGTCTGGCAAAGTAGCAAAAGGATTACTTTATGGTCCTTAATGGTTCGTGTGGGAGAACACACTTTCTTTGTAAGTTAGGAAACGTTACAGCTGTTGTCTCTTTGATGCCTTACATCATTACGGTTTGCATGTTGCCTCTTATTGCCGGAAACACAAATGAGCATAGAGGGCCATAGCGGTTGTCCCAGATAACAATGAGTGAAAATACACCATTTATGGTAATCCTGTAATGATTGCTCCACCACCCATCTATTGGGATGTGGAAGTTGTGACACAGGCATTAAGGTGCAAGGTATCTGCGAACAAAGAGGAATAAGAACACATTTAAGTAGCCGTTATCAGTGGTAGCGTAAAGGCCAATGGTCTGCGGGAAGGATGTCGTAAACGGGCCCCAGGTGCTGGGTCATGGACCTTTGGGTAATCTACTGGGTGTTATTGAGTAGCATCATATGTTCACCCACTGCCTTGCTCTGTTTTGTAGGTGCCACTCTCCTTCTATGGCTAAATACATGCAAATTCTCTTTTAAATGTTGCCAACACACCCTCCTTTCATTTGTTTGCTTTTCCCAAAAGATGTCGTCAGACCCACAGCATATTCTCTCTGTGTGTGTCCAAACAAACATACAACAAACAAAATCCTCATTGGGGTCTTACCGATTGCTGGACAATGCAGATGCTGTTTTGCCAATACATGCAACACTACAATAATACCTGTCAACGTTTGTGTGCCAGCCAAGTGCTATATGGGCCTCTGGCTGTTATTAATTTCAATAGAATGAAGGCGCGTACAACTCTGAAGTGTCTGAAAGGTCATTGTAAGGACAATACAAGTAATGTAGCAGCACACAATTGAGCTTACGGTGTGCTCTTTCAGTGCACGAGTTGCGTTCACTTTCAGTGTTGTGGTATATGCATAGGTTTCATGGGCTGGAGAAGCATGTCAAGAAAACCACCAACAATCATAGCTGTCATTTACGCTGAATTGTGGAGACATGGCACTGTAATGCAGCATGAGCACTGCTGTTACAAAACCCAGTACAGTGCACACAGACCAAGTCTACGGGATGGCAATTTCATAATTATGCATACAGAACTGCATCCTACTCAATTTTAATCCCTATAAACATGTTATGTTAAGTTGTACTTACATAACTTCTGCAAATTGCATGGTTATACTGTGTGGACGGGAAATTGGTCTGTACGGCGTATTGAACAGTTGCAGACTACCTTTGCAGAACATGTGCTCAGTGACTATACTGTAAGTTATCTTTAATTCTTTTAAAACATTTCATACAATGTCTGCCCTTGGAGCAAATCATGCATACCACTCAAAGCTGTTTTACAATGAGCATTTGTCCTATTGAAAGAGAGGTATGTTAGGTTTTGCTTTCCGGCGATCATGCAGCAAAATAAAAAGGTTCAGGTGGCAACACGTTACAATTTTACCGTGCATTTTCGAATGTCCGTAGTGTAGTTACGTAGAAGTTAATATGACATACATGGAGAGATGTTGGTACCTTCTATATGCTACACTGAATGCACAGATGACACAATACATAAATCTTATATTTATAGCCCCTATGCACTATGTATATGTGCAGTGTCTTACGAAGCAATGGTGTACATTGGCAGACTGTGTGTGCGATGGATCTGCATACGTGGGTGGCAGGACCATCTTACACAGTTTGGTGTCTTTCGACACAAAGATATTTGGGGCTCCCGTTCATAAAACAAAAGGAATTACTTAACACCAACTTCAAACATTGTAAGGGGGTTATGGTTTTCAAATCGTGTCTCCATTACACATTAAAAAGAGAAGCAGAATGTTGATATTTAAAGAGTACAGCAGACTTTCAAATATGGTTGCCGAGTTGTGCACCATGTGCTCCAATGTAGTGTGTGTTCTATACCTTACAATCAAATGGTGTACATAACAACAAAGATTAACTAATTGTCTAAATGGTGACAGTGGCATACGATGAGTCAAATCTTACAGACCATAGGACATTTACCTAAGACATATAGATGCATTTTTGTTTGGGGTGTGTGGGTTGTTGGGATTGTGCAGATCATTGGGTAGGTTACTGTACTATAGTGCATTGAATGTGTCTACTTATTACAGGCTTGGTGAATAGGGTATTCAGTAAAGAGGTTGTTCATTGTTTAGAAGTAATGTAATACAATGTGAACTGAAGTGGCTAAGTGGTAGATGGCTGTGTTATGTGTCGGGTTTGTGGTAAATCAACAGATGTTTCAATGCATGGTTGTATTCTGCCCTGGTAGTTGTGGCCAGGGTCTACAATATTGAGTGCATGGCTGGAGGCCGTACAATGTACGGTGTGTAGTGAAGCGTGCAGGCTGTGGGCACAAGCAGCACAGTGTAATATAGCTGTATATTGAAAATTGTGGTATTGGTATGAGTATTGCAGAAATATGTGGACAGATTACACTTTGCAGATTATAAATAAGTATGACACCAATAATTTCCTACTTACTGCTTCTATTGTGGAGAGCCTGTGCAGTTTTTGTGTATGGGATGTGAAATGTTGTAGTAATTGTTGCTTCATTATCTGTGGAAAAAGAGAACATAATATTTTAGAGCAGGAATTTTGTTATTTTGCAGTTCATTGCACTGCAGATATTTTTTCACTTTGTGGACCCTCATAATAAGTACTTCATAAGTACTATTCTTTAAACAAGTGTACTGTTCATTGTGCACAGTTCCTGTGTTTCTTTGCATAATCATTGGGTCAGTGAAAAAAAAAAAAAATCCATGCTGGATTAAAAAAAAACTTTCCAAATGTATTTGCTGTTACGTTGCCCAGTCCATTACAGTAACGTTTGCACTGATTATAGCAATGTTTAAGGTGCACTGTTGCAGTAGGAGGAATTGCAATGATGTACGATGTATTTCTGTTTTGTACGTGTTGGTAGTATGGTTGCAGTTATTGTATTCTAACTGTTTACCTGTTTCCTTTTTTAACACTGTTTCTTTATGCGTTTGGTTGTTACTGATGTTTTGCAAATATTGTGCCATTGCACTGTGCTACTGCAGAATTCTGAGGGAAGTTATGTACCTGTTGGCATACTGTAACTGTTCATAGTTTGGAAGTGTTTGAGGATATGTTAGTAGCACAGTGGTTGCTGAAGGTTGAGTTGGCCAGTTCCAATGCTGCAAGTAATATTTAAGCATTCTGGTTGGAGTTAGATACCAGTTGGCATATTCTAACTGTTTACAGTTTCCCATTTTTATAGGGTACGTTAAGAAGATTGTGGATTCCTGTTGGTAGTTTCACATCTTTCGACATTCTGAAGTAGTGGTGCACATTATGAGTTTACGTAATGATATTTGCATATGTATTGAATTTGTATGGGCATTGTTAGACAGGTGGTGGCTCATTTGCATAGTTGATGGTTTCAGAGGTTACTGAGGATAGTTTTAAACGCTCATACTTTTCTTTTGCGTATCATGTAGGAAACAATATTAGTGTCATTTTTGTACACTTATTTTTTCTCCGAGTGTAATCATTGAGTTAGATACCAGTTGGCATATTCTAACTGTTTACAGTTTCCCATTTTTATAGGGTACGTTAAGAAGATTGTGGATTCCTGTTGGTAGTTTCACATCTTTCGACATTCTGAAGTAGTGGTGCACATTATGAGTTTACGTAATGATATTTGCATATGTATTGAATTTGTATGGGCATTGTTAGACAGGTGGTGACTCATTCGCATAGTTGATGGTTTCAGAGGTTACTGAGGATAGTTTTAAACGCTCATACTTTTCTTTTGCGTATCATGTAGGAAACAATATTAGTGTCATTTTTGTACACTTATTTTTTCTCCGAGTGTAATCATTGGGTTCACTGCAGAAAAGATGTAGAACAGACACATTGATGTATTTGTTGGATGCTAAGTATTTCTAGTTCCACAGAGTAGAAGGTAATTCTTTTTTGTGCAATTATGTGGGAACTGGTGGGTGTTGGGGGGATAGGTTATTGTAATTTTGTACATTAAATACTACATTTTGGCTTCAAGAATATTAAGTAGGCATTTGCAAGATTTGCAGGTAATCTCTGCTTTTGAGTAATGGAAGTATCATTGCAATCCAACCATGACCATTGTTTTCTAATGTATGCAATATAGTGGCCTGCACTGGTTGTGTCACTTGTGTGGAAGATTATGGCTGCTGTTGAGAAGGTTTTATTGCCAAGTGATACCTGTCCGTGTGTGAAGGTAGTAAGTTTGCAGTTATTTTTAGTTCCATATGCAGTGTATCTTAAAAGCATTAATATTACATATTGACTATGTGATTGTATATGTAGCGTTGAACGAGTATCAAAATTGCAAGAAGTACACAATATGCTATAGTTTGCATGTTGTACCAGTTGCTGAAATTAAATGGATTCACAGTTGATACATAGACAAAGCGCTCCTTAGGGACTTGTTCCTTAATGACATGGTTGCAAAGAGTGCATGTATGTTTCTACATGTAGGAAATCTGAAAGATTTCATTTATGGGTATGTTTTCGCTTTCCAGTATTTGCAGTAAGTACATTAGAAATTCCTGTGGATCTTGTTGTCTGTTTAACGTGAATTTCTCTATTTCAGCACAGTAGTCCAATTCCTGTCTTATTCCTTAGACGCTGAATGTGTTGTCAGGATTATTGGCTGCATTTCTGTGAAGGATTAGCATTCGTAAACACATCTGGCCCGAGCCATTTAAATAAATATTGTCTACAACTGCTGGAATTTGAAATAGACCATTTATTGCTACATTTGCATAGCAATTTCCACCAGTTGTATTGAAAAATTTGAATGGACCAAGTAGTTCCGTGTCTGAGTACTTGGATGGAAGTGCACATGGTTTCCTTGTGGTGTCCTTTTCAGTCCATTTTTGTGTGTTTTTGGTAGTTGCTGCAGTATGAGCTGATTTCAATTTGTTTGGTGGTACTGTTGGGAAATCATTTAGAACTTCTGATTGCATGAGTTTTCTTTTAAAACCTTTGCTTTTTTTGAGGAACAGGTACATTTTGAGATTTGGAGATGGGGTGTGTACACTGCACATAGCCTATTGTACTCTATGATGCAAGGAATGTCAGCCCTGACTGCACTTGCATCAAAATTGACTGGATATACTGCCCGATTCATGGAATCATCTGTGGGTAAAAAGAGGCACTTGCGCGCAAAAAGGCACACTTTTACCGATTCATGGAACACATTGCACGTGGCTTACCTGAGAAATGTGCGGAATCGGTGCAGACTCAACACGTACCTTGCCCAGCGAAGGCACATAACAACTAGCGCAGTCACCTAAAAAGGGGGCGCCACACGTGGAATGGGGATTAACAAGCATAAATGTAGGCGTTATGTGGGAAGTACCACAGTAAAATACCCGCAACGCCCACCCATACACTTACACCGCTTATTCATGGAATCAAACATGGCACACCGGCGTGCGGGAAAAGACATGTTAATCCGGAAACACGTCCACGTGAAAGCTGCCGTAAGCATCACCGCGCACAAATACAATGCATAAATAGACACGCAAAACACAAACGCGCGTATACAGCTACGATGAATGTGCCATTTCTCGCAGCAGTAATCGTGGGACACCCCAGGAGGAGGAGGATAGCCAGAGCCTGAATTGCTTTACCCAGGACCAGCCTTTTTGGGATGCCTGATGACCAGGTCTATGGCAGGTTTAGTTTTCCACCTCATATCATCCTAGACCTGCCTGGTCAGGGAGTGGGAAGATGACCTCACATCACCCACCCTGTGCTCACAAGCACTGAGCCCCTTTGAAAAGGTGCTCAATGTACTACATTTTATGGCCACTGTGTCATTTCAGCAGACAATTGCCATTGTGGAGAGCATTTCACAGGCCACGTAGTCACGCTGCCTACACCAGGTGTTGACAATCATGACGCAACGCCCCTCAGTCCGCAGGCAAATGTACATGCCCAGAACACCCGCAGAAAGAAAGGCCGTGGTCCAGGACTTTTACGGGGTGGCACACTTCCCTAAAGTGCTTGGTGCCATCTATTGCACACATGTGGCCCTGCGTCCACCTAGGGCACTGAGCGCATCTATCGGAATCGCAAGCACTGGCATTCCATCAAGGTGCAAGTTGCATGTGACACCAAGGGAATCATCACCTCTGTATGTGCCAACTATCCAGGGTTGACCCATGATAGTTACATATACAGAATGTCACCCCTACACTTGGCCCTGGAAGCTAGGAGGCATGGCAACACGTGGCTCATTGGTGAGTACAAATGGCCCTGCAAATGCATGCATATCTCACACAGAGTAAAACACAACACTGACAAAACAATTCACCTCCACATGGGACAGTGCCTACCCACTGAGCACCTACATGATGACGCCGCCAACATGGAACCCCATCACACCACACCAGGTAAGATACAACGCAGCCCATATTGCAACTAGGGGCATAGTGGAGCGCACATTTGGAGTGCTAAAGTCACGCTTCCGCTCCCTTGACCACTCTGGTGGAGGGCTACTATATGCACCACCAGTAGTGTGTAGGATAATTGTGGCAGCAAGTGTCCTGCACAACGTTGCAACACGGCGGGCGTACTGGTGGACATGGTGGTGCCCCCAAATCCCCAACCACATGCACAGCCACTGCGCATGGGAGGGGAAAAGGCACGTGGCGAGACTGCCCGTACCCAGCTTGTGGCACAACTTTTCACCTGAAATCCAACCCCTGCAGAGTGCACACAGGCCTGGCACATTCCAGGTGAGAATCGATGATGACAAAGGAACAATCATCTGTCACAACCTTACCACCCTGAGAACCTGTCCTTGGAAGTGCTACATTGTGTGCATCCCTTAAAACTAAAACAAAAACAATCTTGTGTGCACAAAAGGCACACATGGAAGATGCAGTATGCCACCAACCACATGGAAAAATGCACACCCAAATGGCGGTATGTCACCTAAAGCCTCCCAAACTTCATGTCACTTGGTTAGCACGCCATGCCATGTCAAGCAAAGTCAATAGTGACACATAAATGGCCAATGCATAACAGTACTTTCAAAAAGCGCTGAACGATAAATTGAACCAGTACTGGAATGACTCACTCTCACACATCAAAAAATCATGTACACAGGAACATCAATTGGGCAGTATGACATACCACAAACACAGGACACAACAGTGAATATGACTGATGGTCAACAATCAGAATACCACAAGTGCCTCAATGTGCCCTAACTAACACATGGCACCCTTCAATTTGTAGTGTTGGCATGCCAAATAAAGGTGGCATGGAAGCTCATACATCAGGAAGTCCAACAACAATGGAGAGGGGCATGCAAATACATGAAGAAGCAACATGAACAAAGGATGCATCTCAATGTCAAAACAAAAATGCATGCCAACCATGCACTGGACAAACAATCATGAATCCCACTAGGGATGTATACACAGGTCGGACTTGAGACTACCCACAGATGAAACAGAACAGCAATGCCTCTGTGTAGGTTACTTTCACACGCTGCTCTCCTTGCGAGCCCATGGAAAGGGGAAGCAGGAGTCGCATATGTGTTTGGACCCTAAGGCACAAACAAGGAGTGTCCAACATGAGAGATGGATGTATGGGCCCAGCTGGAACCTACTGTGGATGCCCTCGGATGCCACACAAAGCAACACACTGTCACATAAATGCACAATAGACAAAAAAATAAAAGAAAATAAAAAAATGCCCAGGGTGAACCGCGGGAGGAGAGACCACCCAGGAGGGTGTAGTGGCAGGGTGCACCTCAACACACACATGTGTTGATGTTGAGAAAAAAAAAAACTTCTATGGGTCCGTGGTCCGTACGGCCATCATGGATTGGGAGAGCTGTCGCTGCTGTCGCCACCCTTTGGTGTAGCTATAAAAGGTGGCTGTGGTAAGGGAGGCATACCACGTGTAGCCCTGGCCTGCTCCTCCATGGCAGCAGCCATGCGGGACTGAGATGTGCGCACCTGTGACATGATGGCACGGAGGTCTGCATGCAACACCTCAGGGGATGCATGCAGTTCTGCTTGCAACATCTGACAGGTTGCTTGCATTTCCTCAGAAATGGTGAGTTTCAGCTGTTGCATGTGCTCTTCTGCACGTCTACTGCGTGCTGCCTGAGTGAAGTCAGTGTAAGTCGCAGAGACCTAGCCTCATCTGACAAGGCAGCCCTGTGGGCCCAACTCTCTGCAGCCATGGCTGAACACAGAGACCACATTTCTGCCCATCGGCAACTGTTGCTGGCCTCCATGTGGAGCCTGTGTGAGCAGCACTGGGACCGCAATGCCTGAAGCCAAAGCTCAATCTGTCTTCCAGTGGGGGAAATGGAATTGACTACCCTATCCATGTCCTGAGCCAACATCTCATATGCAGCCCCCTGCTGTTGTGCAACAGAATACATGGACTGCTCCTACACATTATCGCCTGTTGGCACACGGCCACCATGTTGGTGGGCCCCACGCCTGCTTGGCCCAAGGAAACTTGGCCCTTGATGTGCTGGCGCTGTCTGTGGCTGCAGGACTGCACCCCTCACTTGAGCAGCTGTCCCAGAAACAGGAGCGAACACTGTGGAGCATGGCCTTGCACCCCTAACGACCACAGACTGATGTTCCAGCACTGACTGGCTTGTGAGGGTTCTTAACCCACTACATATGTTTTGATTTGGCCAGCACCTACAGTTGAATCACTCACCTGCAACTGATCACTTACCTTGGACTGTTCCAAGGAATTCATGTCTGATTCACTACCAGAGACATAGGGCTTCATTACACGGAAGGCGGTAAGGGTTAACAGTCACCGGTAATGGTACCGGTGACCGTTAACCCTTACCGCCTGATTACGAGGTCCCTTTGCGGGTTGGTACTTTAATGCCTGCTTTTTAGCAGGCGTTAAAAACCAACCCGCAAAGGGACCAGGGTGCTAATTACGGTACCGCAATTTGCGGTATCGTAATTAGCACCTCCCCCATTCCCATTATGCCCTATGGGGCAGAAATGGGAATGGGGAAGGGCAATGGGGGAAGGGGGAATTACCGCCCCGCCAACCTTGGAATAGGGCGGTAATTCCCCTTTCCTCCAAGGTGGTGCCGGTATTTTACCGGCATGGACCAAGGTGCTAAAAGCACCTTGGTCCACCGCCTAGCGTGTAATGAGGCCCATAGGCTTCCTCAGAGGCAGAGTAAGTAATGCCCAGGATGGATTGTAGCACCAGTGGATCTTCCTGGGCTACCACACCACGTCCTCCACTGGTGCCTGGCTGCGGCCCACTCTCACCATGTCAGTGAGGTCACAAACTCTGGCACGAACGCGGTGTCATTGGAAGGCAACAATATCATGAAAGCAGACATGGATGTGTGTCAAAGGGCACAACACCACATATAGTGCATGGTGCATATCACCTGCTTCACACACTAGCACCAGACTGGCATAGTTGAGTCACCAGCATCACTGATGAACACACACAGATGCCACTAGCATGGCCATGCCTAAACCGCCAAACAGCATGACATGGAAATACCAATTACCAAAAACACAAGTGGCACACGGTGCTACAATGCTAGGGTAGTGGAACAGAGTGAAGGCAGGCACACCGAATACATGAGTCCAGGTCACATTGACATAGCGCAAGTGGACGTGTGAGGGGGCATTGCAGTACATGTGAACATGCTCAATGTAGAATATAACTACACAACAGGGAAATGAAAAATTGCGGCATTGCGGCAGTGGAGGGGCAAGTGCATGAATCTGGCATGAAGCATTGTCAGTGGGTTGTGCGGATATTGCAAATACACCCCAAGTGCGGGTGGTGTCTGGGAGCCAATGCCATCATCACAGTCCTAGGGTGATACCTGGCCCCAAAACAAAAGGATCATTCACGCAGTCCAGTCCTGGGTGAGTTGCAGAGGGAAGAGAGTAGAAGCACAGAAATATATGTTAAGTCTGAAGCAGTAGGCCAGCATAGGAATGACTAGTCCCCGGGAGACAGTGAGCTGTTGGGGGAAGGAGATGAAAGGTAGGATACCTCTGAGGAGGCACAGCTGGCAGGGTGACCTCTCACAGACGTCAAGAGATGAGGCGAGACAATAGGAGTGTGCATAGGAAGATCATCACAGGCAATATGCCATAGCAGGTTGTATCTGGATGAGGGTCAAGTGAGGCTGGACAGAGAGTGACATGGAATGAGTGAGCAGGAGTGGTGCATGAGCATTGACCCAGTGTGCAGCACATCGTTCGTATGCAGTCTGCATGACAACAAGCACATATCAGTCCACCATGACACGGTCAACACATGGCAGTCATGTAAATGTAGGCATAACTGCAAAACAATCATGACACTTCATCCAAGCAACATACACATGTCCCGGACACACACTCCTCACCACTCACTGGATGATGCCTCATAAATTGGCAGGTCTCCCATGCCTTGGATCTGCCCCACATCAATGAGATCACTGACAATCTCTTCATGTGGAGTGAGTTCCACCTCATGTGGATGTGTCCCACCTCCAGTCACCAGAGGAGTAAAGGCATAGTTGGCATCCAGCTTATCATTGGCTATACGTTTGAGGCAATTCCAACGCTTGCTCACCTCCTGAACTGTGCGACTCTCACAACTCATGCCGTTTATACGATCCGTGGTGTGCTGCCAGTGTGCCATATGCTGGGCATGCGTATGTGTGCTCCAAGCATGCACAAGCATGCCACGTCTGTACTCCAACATGTACTAAACGGGGATGTCGAGTTCCTCATTACAGAAGCTGTTCTTCCTTGACATGTGGGGCTCGTGTGCCATGCCTTGGGTTGGAGCCTGTACCCCTACTGCATGCTTTCGCTTCTTGTAAGGTGGTGCAGACCCGGAGTGTCTGGGACCACTCGGGTCAGTAGGGGCCGGAGTAGTGGTGGACTGGGCCATGGCATCAACCACTGATGGAACAACAATAGGCTGGCTTGCAGGTATCTGTACAAGCGTGTTGGTGCCAGTAGCTTTCTCCGCACGTCCCTTGCCCTTACGGAAAGGAACATCTGCACCTCAGTCACTCTGGCCCTGAGCTGGGACCACTAAAGTCTGGGCTGGGTGACCCTGAGCCTGGGTTGTGGTAGCCGCAGCTGCCAATGCAGCTTCCACACTGTGGCAGCTCTGGACAGCAGATGACACTGCTGGTGTGTGACCCCGGGTGCTGTTGCCAGTAGCTTTCACTGCACGTCCCTTGCCCTTAGGGAGATGGAAATCTGCCCCTTAGTCACTCAGGTCCAGGGATGGTACCACTACAGTCTGGGCTGGGTGACCCTAAGCCTGTGTGGTGGTAGCCACAGCTGCCCCTGCAGCTTCCTCACCGTGGCAGCTCTGGACAGCAGATGACACTGCTGGTCCGGGTCTCCGGGTGCTGGGGACGTGAGCATCAGCTGCATCTCCCTGACCCTGTTGGGTGGGGTGCATAGCTCTCCCTACACAGCCCTGGACACCTCGGATACCTTGCCTACCTCGTCCAACTCATCCACCTTGTCCACCCCAGCCACCTTGGCCACCTCTGCCAGGTCGTCCACCTTTGCTTCGCCCTCCACTAGTCACCCTCCCAGTCATGGCACTGATGGACTAACGCAGTGGGAGGTGCAGCTAAAAATTGTCCTGGGCAATTGGAGTGAGGGCCAGGGTACGTGATGGAAAGCATACCACTATGCTCCAGCAAGGCTCTTTGCAACCCCTGGGGGAAATAAAACGGGTTGTGTAACGCTCAGGCACCCAAAAACAAAAATTAACATGTACGCGACCCCTCAGTAGCCCACGTGTGAAGAAAAAACATCACGGGTATGCTGTGGCACCCAGCAACACAAAAAATGCATACGCGAGGAACAAATAGGGTACTATGACCTCAAAAATGGGGTACGCGATGCAAAGTTGCAACCACAGTATGAAAAAAGCATGCGCGACTCACCGTCTGCCTCGTAGGAAGAAAATAAATTACACACTTGTGTGTGCATAGGCAACTCCCCCACCAAAAGAAGAAGTATGCACTGAGACAGTAGTAAACAATTCACGTGGGACCGCAAAATACTCTGAAGATAACGCGTCCATCCACAACGAAATGAACGTACATTGTAATGTTGTCCTACGCACACCTTTTTTCCCCATACTGGACGGCAACGCCCAACGTCTGTGTGTGTCACGTAACTTAAGCGCTTAGGGCCTTTCTTCTGATTGCACACTAATGTGCTGTTTCTGCACGTGCGGAGTCAATCTGTTTCTGGCAGGCCACGCAAAATACACAGAAGACCCATGCTCCTGCCTACCAGCCAATTTAACTGCCTCCAACTGCCCCGAGCTGCCTCCTACGAGCCATCTGCTGCTGCCAGCCCACTCTGTGGGCCTGCTGCCCACGTGCCCTGCATTTTTGTGCCTGCTCATCAGCCATTGCCAGTTATCCTTTCAACAAGACCACCTCTGCTGACCCTGAAGACTCCCGACTGCCATAACACCACTCCATAGCCCAGCCCCAGGACCACCTGCCCACCCACACCTGCCTCGGGGGTTGCCATGTCTGACCCAACACCATCTGAGGCAAGTAGCAACCCCCCACAGAGAGACAGAGGGCTGTCAGCTTCTCACCCAGGGAAATTGACATCCTGGTGGAGCAAGTCCTGGCGCATCATGATGACCTCTTCCCCGGACCATCGCAAGTCAGCAATGAAGGACAGAAAAAGATCTGGGCAGACATCGTGGGTGCCATCAATGCCAAGGGGGTGGCACCCCGTGACTACCAACATGTCCATAAGCGCGGGGAAAAGTTAAAGTCCAGGACCCTCAACAAGGCCGAGCGCCTCGCCAAGCCTGGTAATGACCAAAAGGGCGCTGGGATCGGTTGACCACCGACAAGATGCAGGTCCTGGAGCGCATCAACCCAGCGCTGCACACCCAGGTCTTGGAGTCGGTGCTCCGTCTGGAGTCAACTGGTAAGTGTCCATGTGTTCTTTTCAACCATAGTGCATGTGCATGTTGACATGTGGTTGGAGTGTGCACCTTGGCCTTATGTCTGGCATGCCTCCTGTACAGATGTCTGTCTGCATGTCCCAGTCACAGCTGCATGTGAGTCCATTGAAGCGTGTGCAACATTAATGGTGTCTGTGTTCGAATGCTTGATGTGCGCCAGCATGTAACGATGTACACATGTTTGCATCCCTGAGTCTGGACTGGGGCATGCCAGAGGTGTGACACATGGGTGCTTTGGGCAACATCATGGACGTGCATGGTGTACATGTGCATGTGTCTGAGTAGTGAGTGTGTGACTGGACAAGACTCTGTGATGTATGTTACTAGGGCTTTGGATTGTGTGATTGCCTCATGCTGACAATTTGACCTCGAGTGCACTCTGAAGTGATAGCTCCATGGCCTGCCTCATGAATGTCAGGTGATGTATGTGAATGAGATGTTTATTTGCCATGATGGGTGTGAGCTGAATGCACAATATTGATTAGATGGCAGTGCCTTGTCCAAGGATGTGAATGTCTGTTGTGAATGACAGACACGAATGTGCATGTGTATTAATGGCACTTCCCTGTGTGTTGTGGACAGTGATGATGGTTGTGACCTTTGACAGTGCCACTGATGTACATTTGCATTGTGACAAACACACATATGTCCAGTACCCTGATATATGTGTTCTATGTTTCCCTATCCACAGTGACAATTGATGCCTCCGCAGTAGACGCAAGGCCCAGTCATCCTCCCAGGGACTGTCATCTTCCGGGAGAAACGCGACTGGTGCCGCATTAGAGTCAACGGCTGCAGCTGCTGAGGGTAGGTCCAAGAGGGTGAAGGCAGTTGAGAACTCCTCAGCAGTGGGAGGGACAGGTCAGCCCACACAGGGGTAAGACACTGCGGAAGAAAGTGGGGAGGCATCCAGGTTGACGGGGGAGGGAGAGAAGGAGGAGGCCACATCAGCCCAGCCCATGGGGCCCGGTGGGGGTGATGACATAGGTGTGACTGCTGAAGTCCACGGGCAGGGGCCGGAGACAGTGCAGGTTGCCATGGAGGGGCCTGTACCTAATCATGTCCCTGCAGCAGTATGCACCTGCGGGCATGCCCCAGGCCGGACCCGTCCACAGCTGGCGGTCGTTTCCACCCAGACAGAAAGACCAATGCCTGTGGATGTCGCCATTCGGTACAGGATGGAACCTGCGCTAGCCGGTATCATGGGGCGGGTAGACACCGTTCCTGATGATGTCCAGGCTTCCAATCAGGCGCTTGCACGTCATCACGAGGAGGTCTGTGTCTCGTGAACTGGCTGGCACATTTCCTTGTATCGCAGTGGGTGTATGGGCTGGCCACTTATGTGATCCTCTCCTCATTTGCCTTCTCTGTGCTCCAGTCCTCCTCCCTGTGATTTTCCGGCCCAGATACCACCAGGGCCCCCTGTGCACCTGCCCTAACCCTGGCGGCCAGTCTGGTGGAGACCACATTGCTGCTAGGATCGGGAGTCGATGGAGGATCAGCAAAGGTGGTCACCACAGAGATCCATCCGGCGACAGGACATGTGGCAATGGTGGATGAGCAGACAACAAGCAGCAGGGCACATGCACGACAGCCCCGGGGGTTGCCATCATCCCAGTGGCCGTCCTGGAAGCACAGGCACCAGGCTTTTCGGCAGTGACATGCTCGACATAGGAGGCAACAGGACTCAGGGCCTCCAATGAAGATGAGGCAGGTATCGGCCATCGGGCAGGAGCACATGTGGGCCTTTCTACAAGGATGTCTTCTGTGTTGGGGCGACTTGACTAGCAGATCGGAGCAGAGTGGCAGCGGGCACAGGGGGAACGACTCACCATCGCCAGGGCAGATAATACCCTGTGTCGGGCAGAGAGGCGGGCAGAGTTCCTCGAGGAGACTTGCAGGGAGTTTGAGAGGAGCACGTTGGTGTCCCTGCAAGCCCTCGAGGGGAGAGCACAGGCCCGCCTAGGGGAAATCTCTCAGAGTTTGATGATGCCCTGGCCGAGACTTTGGGGGCAAATTGTGAGTCACAGGACTAGCCCGCTGCCTTTGGACTATTTGGGCTTTCCTCCATGTATTGTCTATAGTTGTTTTTCTTCTGCATATTTGGACATGGTTTTGGACAATAGACCCTGGATTTTTGTAAATAGTTCTCTTTCTAATGTATATTTTTCATTTCACCATGGAGCAATGGTTTAATTTGTATTTGTGATTTCATTTTGAGTTACTTTATGGACATCGACTACATCTTTACTTTCATCTTAATTTGTTTGCCTTATAACATTTTCTTTTTCACTATCTTTTATTTATTTGCTCATTTGATGATGATTTACTTATTTTGTTACATATGAGTATGACTTGAATACTGTTTTAATATTTTTTTTTTAAATTCAAAATCAAAGTGGTGTCTGGTCTCTAAGGTTTATGGCAAGTTTCACTCTTGCTTACTCTGTTCTATGTCCATGATGCTGGCCTATGTTGTTCATATGTTTGCACACATGCATCCATGTGTCATGTTTCATTTCCAATGGCATGTGGCATGTTGTGCTGAGAATGAAAAATAGATGGGTGTTTAAGGTGCAATTGCAGTGTGCAGCATGTGGTGGCATTTCATTTTGCATCTGCAGAATTGATGTCTATCAGTCCACAGTGTTTTGGGGGTGTCCCATTCGGCGGGGCCTGCATGCAGGTTGCCGTCACGGGTGGTGGTGGGGGACATATGGCGGAGCCTGCCTGCAGGTTGCCGTCACTGGTGGTGGGGGGGCCATGAGGCAGAGCCTGCATGCAGGTTGCCGTCACTGGTGGTGGTGGGGGACATGAGGCGGGGCCTGGCTGCAGGTTTCCATCACCGGTGGTGGTGGGGGACATGTGGTAGAGCCTGCATGCAGGTTACCGTTTCAGGTGGGGGGTGAGGACATGAGGCGGGGCATGCCTGCAGGGTATGGTCACAGGTGTTGGGGGGTCCCATGTAGCATGGGCTGCCTGTGGGGTATGTTACGGGTGATGGGGGGGTCCCATGTGACGTGGGCTGCCTGCGGGGTATGGCCACGGGTGATGGGGGACCCATGTGACATGGGCTGCCTGCGGGGTATGGTCACAGGTGATGGGAGTGTCCCATGTGGCGTGGGCTGCCTGCGGGTATGGTCACGAGTGATGGGGGTCCCATGTGGCGTGGGCTGCCTGCGGGGTATGGTCACGGGTGATGGGGGTCCCATGTGGTGTGGGCTGCCTGCGGGGTATGGTGCACTGCTGTGGTCTGGCTGTTCTGTGAGGAGGCGTCTGCTTCCAGGGGAGTTGTGCGTGTATCAGGGGGTACGTACAGGCCTTTCCATGCGATTTGGCTGCTGCGAGCAGGGTATGTGATTTCTCTGGGGTGCGGACGGGGTATGCGTGGGCCTTTCCATGCGATTTGGCTGTTGCGAGCGGGGTGAGCGATTTCTCTGTGGTATGGTTGGGGTATGCGCTGGCCTTCACACATGATTTGGCTGTTGCGAGCGGGGTACGCAATTTCACTGGGGTATGGACGGGGTATGCGCCGGCCTTTCCACTTGATGTGGCTGGTGCAAGCAGGGTATGTGATTTGGCTGGGTTGTGGACAGGGTACGCGTGGCCTTTCCACGCGATTTGGCTGTTGCGAGAGGGGTATGTGATTTTGCTGGCATGCGGACGGAGTACGCACAGACCTTTGCACAGGATTTGGCTGTTGTGAGCAGGGTATGCGATTACGCTGGGGTGCGGATAGGGTACGCGCCGGCCTTTCCACGCGATTTGGCTGTTTGGCATTGCACCAGGGCTACTGATGCCTCAGAAAATCCATGAATACATGTGCATGCACCGCTTGCGCTACTTATGCGCTCAATTCTATGAATTGGGCCCATAGTCCTTCAAGTGTACATATGCGTGAAAGTGCTACGTAACTCATGCCTTCTTTAAACACTGTGCTGCCAATATCCATTAAATCTTGATCTAAGGTTAGACCTAGCAATCTATGAATAGTCACTGCATAAGCTAGCGATAGAGAAAACTGTTCTCTGCATACATACATGTCTTTGAAAAGAAGGAATCGAGCTGTTTTGAGTCCTATCCTTTTAACTTCTGAAAGTTTGTCAAACTGGATGTTGACAAACTGAATGTTGTTGTCACGTGGGTATGTCTCGAAGCCAACAACTTTATCAAGTGCTCCATTAACTAAACCTTGCTCTACGTCAAGGTTACGCTTTAGCATTACTCTACAGTTAACACATAAGGCATCATCACGAGTTGGGCAGTAATAGCATTACTGCCAAACCCCCGGCGCTATTGGCACCGGATCACAGGTATGGCGGAACCGTAAGACCCCAATCCCCATTGGGCCAATTTGGGAATTCCCCATTGGGCCCAATGGGGAATTTTCAGAGCTACTACCGCCGGTGGTATTAGCGCAGCGGTAATAGCATCAAATATCGGCAAAATCGCTGCAGATTTGCCCCCAGCTCAGAGCTGGGGGTAAATCCTGCCAAACACTTGATTTGACAGACCCTTAAATGCGGCAGTAATAGCGTTACCACTACACTTAAGGGTTACCGCCAAACTTGTGATGACGACCACAATGTTAACATTTTATCCATACCAGCTGTGTTGGAGACAGATTTTTCTAAGGTATTTAGTCGGGGTTTGTACTTTTTTACCGAATCTAATGGTTCGCATGAACCATTAGATCTAAAAATGCTACCATCAAAGGTTCGAACACCAAAAGTTCAATCCTTTGGTGGTAGCATTGGAAAAAAAAAACGGGGGCTGCAGGGGTGTCTTTATAATACAGTGAGCGGGGTTGCGGAGGACACCCCTGCAGCCTTCCGTAAAAAAAAGAATAATAATAAACGGGGCTGCGAGAGGGTCCCCCTCAACTCCCTGCTCACTATACTTTATAGTATAGTGAGCGGGGGTTGCAGAGGGAACCCCTGCAGCCTTCCATTTAAAAAAAATGAAAAAAATGAAAAGAAAAGGACCCCGCGGCGCCGGATCCCAATCACGGAAGTGAAAGGGAACTGGCGCCGCAGGGACCCAGCGTGAAGAAGAAGGTAAGCAGGGTTTGTTTACGTTAGGGGTGTGGGTGGGGGTGTGTTAAGGGTGTGGGTAAGGGGTGGATCATGGTTGTGGGTGGGTGTGTGGGTATGTATGTGTGTTCGTATGAGAAAGATGAAAGCTTTTGGTAGTTTGCACCTTTCTCATGCGAACTTTCGGGCCGCAGCAAAATCAGCCGCGGTCAGATCATGTAGATCCATTTAGTCATGCTATGGCTTGTTGACACATAGGTATTGTCGTACTGTGTACGTCCAGTTTGTCTGTGGAGTGAATTTCCACAAGTGGTTGCATTTCTTTTTTTAGCATTGTTGCATTGAATTGTGCACAACTTGCTAGAGTTGGCATTAAGGACATATAGTTGCCATTTTTGTGTGCTAATTGTTCCATGACATCAGTAGCACATGTGTTATGCCCGTAAATTGGGAACGTCCACTCACACAGCAGGGTTGCTGTCCTTGCAAGACAGTCAGCCAGCCAATCACGCCAGAGTGCAATCAAGTCTCCTCAGAGACTAAGCACAGGGAGTTTAGGGCACCTCCCTCACATCCTGTCCACCCTGTTGTATCTGGCCCCCTGGGCCCACGCATGCACACACACACAGACACGGACAAACAAGAATAAGCGGTATGCGATGCTGCTTGCTTCGCGTCCCGGCGGGAACTGCCGCACGGGCGCACTTTATTGAACTGCGCATGCGCGGGACCATAACGAGGCCCGCGCATGCGCAACAACCAAACTGGGACGTCACATCCCTTTTTAACTTTAATCAAAACAAAGTAAACAGTTAGGCGTGCCTTCCCCTGCACGCCGGGTACCCGGGGCGGACATATGACCGCCTCAGAGTCTCACCTTGCCTCGTTCAGCTCAGTCACGTGAGTCCAGGACATAGTCCTTGAGATGCCCGGGCAATCGCCGCTCACGGCGGCTAGGGTACCTTGGTGAGGCGGGAGGCGGAGGAGCAACCTCATGTTCAGGTCTCGGTGGTTCCTTGACCTGCCCGCTCTCCTGATCTCCTGGCGGACCGGCCTGCCCGCTCTCCGGATCTCCTGGCGGACCAGCCTGCCCTGCGCTTTCCTCTGAGGGCCCATTTTCAGCCGGTCTTTCAATGCGTTTGAAGAACGACCGGTTGCGCGTGACTGTTCCTCGGTCGCAGGCCGCCATCACCATGGTGCCCTTGACATGCGTTACCTTCCACGGGCGCGGCTCGAAGGGCAGGGACAACTTCCCCTCGGGGTGCCTGTTCCGGACCAACACTGTGTCACCCACTCGCACCTCCTTTTCTTGCAGACCCCTCCTTTCACTTTCTTTATCATTGCGCCTGGCCCGTTCGTCCCTGACACCATCATCGTCTATTACTCCGGGCAGACGGCCATCCTCCTCCGGTAGCATTCCCCTCGGGCATCGCCCAAATAGTGCTTCAGCTGGGGCCACTCTCGTGGACTGGTGGGGCGTCGTACGGTATTCTCTCAGAAACTCCACGAGCTTCCTCTCCAGGTCTTCACCGCCGCAGGCGGAGATCCTCAGGACCTTGTTAAGAGTCCGCATCATTCTCTCGGCCTCTCCGTTGGCCCGCCGCCAGAGCGGGGACACCCTGCGATGCCGGATCCCCCTTTCACGGAGGTAAGTTGCGAATTGGCTGCCGGTGAACGGTGGCCCATTGTCCGAGCACAGGAGGTCTGGGAATCCATGGGTGGCAAACATTTTGTCTAGTGCCTTCGTTGCGAACTCGGTCGCCGTCGACTGTACCACCTCCACCTCGGGGTACCTGGACCATTGGTCCACTGCCACCAGAAAGTACATTCCCCGACCAGTCGAGCCAAAATCCACATGGACAGTCTCCCATGGTCTGCAACTACGCTCCATCGACCTTATCGGCGGACCTTTGTCACCTGGGGCCGCCGCTTGACATGCGATACACCTCCTCACGAAACTCTCCACTCGCCCCTCCAAGTCCGGGAACCATACTTTGTTTCTCAGCTGAGCCTTCATTTTGACAATCCCCTGATGGCCGATATGGGCAAGTTCGAGGATCCTTGACCGCAGTGCCCGTGGGATGACAATTTGCCGACCTCGAAGTATGAGTCCATCGTCTGCGACTGAGAGTTCATCCTTCACCTTCCAGAGCGCTCGGAGGTCACTCTGAGCCTCCGCTTGACGTCGGGAGTTGTCCTGCAGCACTTCCCTCCACCTGCCGCTCCTCACGGCATTCTTGACAATGGTGAAGACCTCGTCCTTTGAGCATTCCATTGCCATCTCCAGCCTCGATATTGCCATTGGAAGAGACCCTTCCACCACCTGACACAAAAGCCTGTGGCACTCATTCGCCCCAATGTCGGTGACAGAGTTCTCCTTGTTGGGATGGCGCGAGAGGTAGTCGGCCGGGTTGTTTGTGCCTGCTCGGTATACGAGTTTCACCCCGTACTCCATCAGGGCTAGCATCCACCTCTCGATCCTGGGGGGCGGCTTGGACGACCCCCCAGCCAGTATGGGCAGGAGCGGCTTGTGGTCCATAACCACCACGACAGGTTTGCCCAGTATGTACAACCGGAAATGGCGACAGCCCCACAGTATGGCTAACGCTTCCCGTTCAATCTGTGAGTATCTCATTTCCGTGTCCGAAAAGGCCTTACTCGCATATGCGATGGGGCGCATGTCCCCACGTTCGTCAGGTTGCATCAGCACCGCCCCCACTCCCACCGGACTAGCGTCAACCACCACCTCTGACTCGACTTTGGGGTTGAAGTAGGCCATGGTGTCCCCATCTGATAGGGCATTTTTCAGAGTCAGGAATGCCTCCTGCTCCTTGGCTCCCCATTTCCACGCAGCATCGTTCCTCGTTAGCACTCTGAGTGGTTCCGCCAGCGACGCTAGTCCCTTGATGAAACGCCCACAATAAGTTACCATCCCCAAGAAGCTCCTCACTTCCGTAGGTGACTGGGGGGGGCGGCTTTCTTAATGTCCTTCACTTTGGCTGGGTCGGGCGACACACCGGCTGCGTGGAAAATGAACCCAAAGAAGCCAATACGGTCCTTGAAGAACTCACATTTTTGTCGATGCAGGGTGAGCCCTAAGTTCTTCAACCTCCGGAGCGTGTCCTCCAACCTCTTCATGTGCTCCTGTTCAGAGTCCGCAAAGACTAAAATGTCGTCGCTCATGTTCAGCACCCCTTTTAGGCCAGCCAAAGCTCCTCTAATGGTGTTCTGGAAAACTTCGGCGGCTGATGAGATGCCGAAGCTCAATCATTTGAATTGGAAGAGGCCGTTATGCCTCGTAAAAGTAGTAATGAACCTGGAGTCCGGGTGCAGTTCGAGCTGGTGGTAGCCCGCTCGTAGGTCCAACTTCGAGAATACTCTCGCCCCCTGAAGCTCTCCGATGATGTCATCCAGAGTGGGTGTAATGTGCCTCTCCCTCTTAATTGCGGCGTTTGGGAGGCGCATGTCTACGCAGATTCTCACTGCCCCAGGCTGCTTTGGCTTGGGGGCCACCACTATCGGGGACACCCAGGGCGTCGGCCCCTCCACTCTCTCGATAATGTCCATCTCTACTAGTGATCGGAGTTCATCCTCCACCTTTTCCCGTAGGTGAAACGGGATCCTGCGGTGCTTGAGGGCCGTCCGTCTGATGGACTCGTCGATATGCAGGCGCACTGGGGGTGCCTTAAGTTTCCCTATGCCTTCGAAGATGCCCGAGAACCTGTCCAGTAGTGTCTCAATGTCTATCTGGTATACACCATACGCAAAATGAACCAAGTTGAGGGCCTCCGACGCCGCGCAGCTGAGAAGCGAGTGAGGGCTCACGTCGGTGACAAAGAATTTTGCCTTGATGCTACTACCCCCCTTCGACACAGGTGACACGAACACACCCTTGAGTGGCAGCGGGGTGTCTCCTCCAAAAGTAAATATCTTCGCCGTGGACTTGTCCAGTGTCGGCGGGCCTGGAAGTTTCTGGTAGTCCTCCTCTGCCAGCACGCACACAGAAGCACCTGTATCTATGAGTATCTGGGTCGGCACACCCAATATGTCCACCACGCACCTGGGCTGCCTCCTCCTTTTGTTCTCCGAGGCAATGTTAGAGATGAAGAATACCTCATCTTCGTCCTCTTCCTCTTCTTCCTCTTCCTCCGCGAGTTGTAATTTTCGTACCTCCTGTTCGAGGGCTGCAATGCTGCGTTGCCTTCTGAATCCGCCGCCTCTCGCTCTCGCGGGGCCTCTCTGGGTGGGTGCAGGGGCCGGTGCGCGGCACATGCGAGCATAGTGCCCTCGACAATTGCACCGCCCACACGACCTCGTCTTGGCGGGGCACTCCTCGACATGAGGTAAGTCATATCCGCAATCCGGACAAATCGACCCAGGCGTGGATGGATGCCTGTTCTCCGAAGCCTTCGGGGCCCACTTTTCTTTCAGCTTAGTTCTTTTGGAAACGGCAAAGGCCTCCTCCCTTGCATTCGGCCTGACCGCTGCGTCCATACTCACACCTCTGGATTCCGCTAGCTCGTATGTCCTCCCACTGTCAAGTATCTGCTGCAGTGACCATCCCGGCTCCCTCAGCACTTGACGTCGCAATTTGCCCGAGCTGCAGCCCTGGAGCACCTGGTTCCTTATCATCTGCTCGTCGTTGTCCCAGCGACACGTGCTGGCTATCAATCGAAGTCTGGCACAGAATTGATCGAGAGATTCTTCCTCCCTTTGCTTCTCTCTGCAGAAAAGGAACCTTTCGTAATCGACATTGGACTGTGGGATGAAATGGTTTTCCAGCGCGGTCTTGACCGTGTCATACGTGACCACCGGTAGGGCAAGTGATTCATAGATGCGCATAATGTCCAGGCCAGCTGAATATAGAAGGGTCGCCCTTTTTGCGTCGTCATTCGAAGTCCCCGTCGCTGTAAAGTACATTTCCAACTTCTTGACCCATAGGAGCCACCTGGGACCCAGCTTGGACGGGGGCCCTGACATGTCGAACTCCTGCATGGGCAGCAGCGATCCCTGTTGTGTTCTCACCACTCTTGTCGCCACTTCTGCTTCATCCTCGCTGCTTGTCATCTTCACAGGTCGCACAGGCACCTCTCGGAGTGATAGAGGCCGCTAACCTGGCTGATGTGCTCTTCAGCGCACCTTCCGTCGTGTCCAGTCACTGGCCTCGTGTCTGGCTTTTTTTTTTTTTTTGGATTGTCCCCAGGTTGCTGGGGACAATCAAAAGTTCCAAAAATTTCCCTCGTGGCAGCGCACGAGCACCTTTGTAGGCCGCTACTGCCTCGAGGCGACAAACGTTCTCGCTCGATCCGCGTCGTGCACTCTCGTGCCGACGACGTGTGTCATACGCCCACGTCCGTAGGGCGAACGCTGTGGCAGCGATCCCGCCTCGTCGCCAGTTGTTGTATCTGGCCCCCTGGGCCCACGCATGCACACACACACAGACACGGACAAACAAGAATACGCGGTATGCTGCTTGCTCCGCGTCCCGCCGGGAACTGGCGCACAGGCGCACTTTATTGAACTGCGCATGCGCGGGACCATAACGAGGCACGCGCATGCGCAACAACCAAACTGGGACGTCACACACCCCAGACACTCAGACTCCAGAGGAGGGCTTCAGCACTGAAGCCCGCCAAAGGCCAACGAACAAAGGGACCAAACCTGGTTTGGCATGCAAAGACACACACAAGAAGGACTTTTCTTAAATGAAATGGCGAAAAAAGATGACCGGAGTCTGTTTGTACAGATAGGTCTTGGGCACCATGTTGAAAAACATGGCTGACCATATTTTTAGCTACCGTTGTTAGCGGTCGGGAAAAATCACGGTAGTTAATCTAAACCACTGCCACCAGCCATTTAAAGTAGGAAAAGGTAACATTTTACTGTTGCATGAGTGTTTTGACTCAGGGGAAGCCAAGCAACCCCCCCAGCACTCTATAGGTAGATAGTGTGTGCTGGGTCAGTGAATTTAAAAAGACTAGTTAAGCCAATTTAAGTTTACATGCTCTGGGAGACGGTAATCAGTCCCAGAGAAGGTATTTAAACCATGGGGAATCTGAAAGACACCCCTGTGCTGCTGCACTGAAGGTGCTGTGCAACACATAGAAAAGGATGATGCCACTGGAGTTGTTTTAAAACTCCATAACCAAACAACACAAAAGTAAAATACATACAAAATACATGGAAGAGTGGGAAAAAAAGACTCTCACTCTTCCCAGGTAAAAAATCAAATCCTAGAAATCTAGAAAAGTTGCTGGGGGTCGCAAAAAGTAAGGGAAATTAGCACATTTTGAGAATCCTCCCTAACAGGGCGTTCCTGCTCATTCGTGCCCAGTAGTAACAGACATGCTCGCACGTTATGAAATCTTTAGTGGATTGAGGGTGAACTGGAGGAAATCGATCTTCTTTCCGGTGAATGGGGGTGAATGTACGGTGCCACCAGCCTGGCCATACCGAATTGAAAGGGAGAGTTTCCGGCTACCTGGGTATCCAGATATCCTGAGATCTCACGAACTACACTCCCGATAATCTATACCCGATTGTTACTCGATTTATCAACGATGTCCGACACTGGATGCTGCTACCTATGACGCTGTTGGGTAGGGCAGCACTCTTTAAGGTGTTGGCACTCCCACGGTACCTTTACGTTTTACAAAACGCCCCATTCTTGGTGCCGGATACAGAATTTCTCCCGATAGAAGTAAGCTTGAGGAGGCTGCTCTGGGGGAGGGGGGGGCTCATATTGCCCTTAACATATTGCAGAGGTCAGTATTGGAGGAAGGAATATGGCTTCCATGGCTTCAATATTATTATTGGGCCAGCCAGATGGTGGTTGTAAATGATATATTCCACGGAGATTGGGAGCTACCTCATATCAAGGCACGGTGTAAGGAGCTTCAGGACATGACGCTGAAGGAGTTGCTTCTCCAGCCCCTCCCGAGTCCCCCTCCGCAGACGATGGCGGTACATATGACAATAATATGGAAGAAAGGACATAGATACATTGGATGGGAGGGGAAGATAACACATATGCTACCTTTGTGGAACAATGCAAATCTAATAGAAATGGGCAAGCTACAGAGGTGGCCCAAATGGGCCAAGGCCCAGATTGTAATGGTGGGAGATATTCTGGCAGAGGGTGAGATTGCACCTTTTGAGACACTACAGTCCAAATTTTGACTCGCAGAAGCAGGACAGTATCACTATATACAAATGACACATGCACTACACATGTACCTGCCTTCATTTACAGATATGCCCCAGAACACCCCTCTAGAGCACAATCTCTGGGTAGAACGTATTCTTACTAAAGTCACATCCCCCTTTATTCTGCCATCACAGCATTTGCCACCCCAGAACTAAATAGTCTGAAACTTAAGTGGGAAGTTGATGTGGGCAACATTGTCCCTGAAGACTGGATACTGGCCTTAATGCACCCACGAGAAATTGTGATAAGCTCCAGAATCCGCCTGGTACAACTAAAGATTTTGCATAGAATATATAACCCTAGAGTGGCACTACATAAATGGAACTGCACCCCAGATCTGAACTGCCTGCTGTGTCATGGGGAGGAAGGCACCTTTATACACATCCTGTAGAAATGTACTAGAATTCAGACCTTTTGGCGAAAATGCTGTAGACAATTGTCCAAAGTTCTGGGAAAAGCACTGCCCCTGGACCACAAGTTGCAATTACTTGGTATCCCAGGCGAGGACTTCACAGCTCGTTGGGAGAGAGTGGTTCTGTCCACTGCAACTGGGTTAATAAAAAGCAAAATTGCACAAAGATGGGGCTCGCCGGCCATCCCAACTATGTCTCAATGGGGAAAAATCCGGGGCAAATGGGAGGAGGGGAACTGATTAAAGATATGTAACTGGTTCAGAATGCCATGTGGGATGCACACAATATTGTATTATAATATTAAATGTGTAAATGACTGTCTCACTACTGTCCCTGAAGGGGACTGACAAATGTAAGCTACTGAAGGATGTTGATGGGGTATCTTTTGGTCTTGTATCGGTATTGTTTTTTGTGTTGATAAAACAATAAAAAAAGATTTATTAAAAAATTAAAAATAAACAACTACAGGAGGGCGAGGGAACACAGTTTAACAGGATGGCAGGAGGAACAGGCGCCCCCCCATTCCAAGAAATTACAATGACGGGGCGGCCCTTTTTCATTCCCCGGGACAAATACATATTCTGATTAGGACAGCCCACAGAAAGAACTTGCATGTCCAATCCTATTGACAACCGCACACCCTGAAGAGGATCCCTTGGTGGAGGAAGGAATAGGAAACAGGAAATGTATATTTATGTTAGATTCAGGTGCAACTAAATCATGCATAATGGAGGGGAACTTTCCATTATCAGGTAAAACTCTTTAAATGCAGGGACTCTCTGAGGCTATTTCTATGGTTCCATACACTGAGGAGCTGGATATAAAAGTAGGACGGGAGGTAATAAGAGCCCATTGTTATATTCAGAGAGTTCCCCTGGGAACTTGTTGGGTAGGGATCTTCTCAGTAAACTAAATATAACTATACCATTCACTGATCAAGGGGTAGTGTGTTCCACTCCAGGGATGTGTGTAGAACAAGCAATGGTAATAATCAATGCAATGGTGAGGGAGTCAGTAGTCCGTGGGGTTCCTGTGGTCCCAGATATATTTTTCTATGGTATCAAGTTCTTAGCAAAAGCATTGCATCCAATTGCGTCAAAGTGTTGGCGAGTGCCCACAGATTTTATTTTCCAACCCATGGTGCCACCCGAGATGGTGGCAGGGACAATATTGTCATTAGATTTATAAGGATTAGTAGTGTCAGACAAAAGAGTAGTCCTGATTGGAACAGACCATGTTGGGTGTGAGTGGTGCACAATTTTATGTATAGACACGACAGTATAATTAAAGAAAATGACTGATGAGGAGTTATTTGAGTACAGTAAGCAAAATGGGGAGATTATTCTGGGAATCCTCATCCCCTGTGATATCATGGTGGAGTATAGGAAGGTACAGTACCCCCTGATGGCAGTGGTGACCCAGTCATTTTTATTTTTTACAGAGGATATGCGATTTGTGACAGCATAATTATGGACTGTTAATCCACATGATTTTGGGTTACTGAGAGATGTGATCCCAGTACAGATAACATTGAAGTCAGGTGCTTAGCACAATCATCCAGTATGTGGATGATCAGTTGGTATGTAGTGAAAATGATCATCAGTGCATGAGGGATTCTGCTGCATTATTGCAATTGCTGGCTCACAAAGGGTACAAGGAAGATAAAAAGAAGCTAAAATACAGCCAAGGACCCTAGGCCCAGTACTGTGAAGGAAATGGATCAGTTTTTTGGGCTTATATAATTATTGTAGGGCATGGATCCTAGTCTACACAGTCTAAACATGGCCACTGTTACAAAGTGTCAGGGAATGACAGAGGACTTAAAAGTAAATTAGAAAGGACTGACAAAATTAATAGACAATTTGAGGACTTAAAAGAAGCGATTTGCACGGCCCCTCTTTTAGCAACTCCGGATTATATACAGGTGTTTTATTTATTTTCCCACTCTGATAAATGGCTCATGCATTGATGGAAGACGACATATTATATGTTGATGGGAAATAAATATTTGAACAGGGAACAGAACAAAAGCACACACGGGCGGTAGTGCCGTGCGGTATATGGGTAGAGAAATAGTGACCACCCCTGTAGAAAGTGCTACCATGGTTTCATACACAGCATTGACTATATTACAACTGGACCATTATTTCCTGGGGAACTGATCAGCCCCAGGTTTGAAGATCCATATGCGGTGGTGTTCTGTACTCCTCTTGCCGTCCATATGAAGGAGTTAGATGTTGGGTGCATCTCTCGAATGTCCGAAGAGCACCTGAGACAAGGCAAAGCTCAATCAGCACAGTAAGGACTTTGCTAAAGAAGATATTTTTTATTTTAACATATCCATGCCAGGGTGGTGGGCATTGGCACTCGCCTGATTGTTTATTTTTTATTTCATTTCTTTTTTCATTTTTTCATTTTTTATTATTTTTTCTTTTTTGTCTTTTTTCAATTTTTCAATTTTTTGAAGGACCAGAACCCGGTCGGCACCGGTGGACAAATTGTCTCTCCCTCTCCCTTCCTGGACTCTCTCCCCTCTCTCCCCTCTCTCACCTCTCTGTCCTCTCTCCCCTCTCTCCTTTCTCTTCCTTCGCTCCCTACTCTCCTCCCTTTCTCTGTCCTTCTTTCTCTCTCTCTCTCTGTCTCTCTATTTCTCTTTCTTTCTCTCTTTCTTGCTACCCTTGTTTCTCTCCAGGAATAAGCAGGATGGCTGACACCGATATGTTCAAACCTCCGTTATGTAGGGATAATGATAATAAAGATGTTATTTATTCTAGGAATTTAGTAGTATATTTGTTTTGTGTGACACTGGTCGGGGTTGTTGGGGTAGATGAAGGTATGTCTGTTATATGGGGTGGCCATATAAAGGGGGGATGGGAAGTTTGAAAAAAATATGCTAAAATGGATATGTCTATAAAAAAGAAATACAAAATGGCTCACTTATTGCCGGCCACCCCTACAAGTTTTCTTAGACGAATGAAGCGGGAAGTATGATTGACGTATGATTTATATAAGGGGATGGGCTTTAACGTCATTTCTGATATCCAGTACCCAGAATCCTCCAATAGCTGGTACTCTGATATGCGCACTGCAGGAAGGAATATAATCAATGAAAGCTGTTAAGTGTGTGCACTTATTCCACACGCATCAGGGGCTCCTAAGGTTTTAGTTCCACATCCAGTCCCAATTACAGAGGCACAATGCCTGGTACATCTTGCACTATGAGGGTTAAAGGACACATTCCAGGCGCACAGCGTTATGCAGGAGCATTTATCCAGACCCAGCGTTATGTAATGTCAACACCAAATACCGCCAGTGTCTACAAGCACCATATTTTTTCTTAGGAGGTTACTCAAATGGCAATGACAAATGGCAGGGCACCACAGTGACGTGCATGGCAGATAGACTGATCGAGTACAGTGGAGAAGCAATATCCCAAATAGAATGGGCCTCATCACGAGTTGGGTGGTATCCCTGGTGGTATTACCACCGGGGCTATTAGCGTTACCGCCAAAACCCCCGGCACTATTAGCGTCGAATCACAGGTTTGGCGGAACGGTAATTCCCCATTCCCCATTGTGCCCAATGGGGAATTTTCAGAGTTACTACTGCCTGCGGTATTAGCGCCCGGTAATAGCACCAAAAATCAGCAGAATCGCAGCAGATTTGCACCCAGCTCAGAGCTGGCAGTAAATCCTGCCAAACCTGTGTTTTGGGGGACCCTTAAATGCAGCACTAATAGCGTTACCGCTGCATTTAAGGGTTACCAACAAACTCGTGATGAGGCAGTATGTGCACGCAATATGGTCCCAACACAGCACAAGGCCAACACAGATTGCAACAATGAAGAAGCCAGTGCAAATACAGAGAGCCATAGACTCAATGAAGGAACAGTTCCTGTTGGCAGCAGTGATGTATTACTACTGGGTTTGTGGCCAACAAGCCTACTTGCACCTCCCACTCTCATGGAGGGGCAAGCGTTCACTGGCCACCCTGCAATCAGTGCTACTAGTAATCCTGGAAGAACACCTGAAGGGAGAAGAAATGCCTGTCAAGGTGCCAACAGACAGCCCAGCACCTAAAGAAGCAGAAAGAAGCTCGTAGATCACACAAAAATGTGATATGCTGCCAGAAAAAGGACAATTTCAACGGCAGGGAAGAAAGAAGAGCTCACGCTGCCTCAAAAGACTCTTCTGTACTGCTCAGAGGACTACCTGGCGAGTATCTGCCTTTTAGCTCAGCAGAGACTTTCTTTTGATCTTTTTTCGCTCCTGGGGTACAAGCAGCTGCTGCCCTTTTATACCCCCGGAGGAGGCTGAGAGTGGGTTGTCATCAAGGCGGTGCACAATCTAGGTGTTCAAAATGCAGAAAGAAGGTGGAGTTCATAACACAGATTGGCTATTGCTTGCCTTTGTTTGGGCCTGTCATGGCTGGAGACAGCAGTAAAAATACTGGTTCCTGTTATAGAATTATTCTTGGTCCTCTTCTCCATGTGCCAATTGGGTCTCTGATGTTGTGTTCATATGGTCCCTAATAGTGCAAAGATGATGGTATCATTTGTGGGATATAAAACACCTTGCCATATAATAAACAGTGAACCTCAAACTAATATTTCTGGGGTTGTACATATGTCGGGTGGGGCTGAGTTTATTTCTGTAGAAGTAAGGAAACGGGGGAATGTTGGGGAGGAGCTAGCTCCTTCCTGCACCCTCAAGCACTTTACAATTAGGCAAGACTTCTCAAAGCACTAGAGCATTGAGAAAGCTTTTTTCATGCAGAAATAACCACACACAGGCGTGGCCAGGAACTAAATGAAAATATTTACTGCCCGATTCATGGAATAATCTGCACGTAAAAAGGGGCACATGAGCGCGAAAATGCATGCAAGCTCACGTTTACCGATTCATGGAACACATTGCGCGTGGCTTACCTGAGACGTGCGCGGAATCTGCGCAGGCTCAACAGTCACAGTGACACCGCAAACGCCTTGCGCGAGATGCCCAGCGAAGGCAAATACCACCTAGCGCAGTCACCTAAAAATAGGGCGGCACACGTGGAATGGGGAACAACAAGTGTAAATGTGGGCGTTACGTGGGAAGTACCACAGTGAAATGCTCGCAATGCCCACACGTGTGCTTACAACTCATATTCATGGAAACAAACAGGGATCACCGGCGCATGGGAAAAGACACGCTAATCCGGAAACACATCCGCCAAGCAAAAGCTGGCATAAGCATCACTGCGCACAAATACAATACATAAATAGACACGCAAAACACAAAGGCGTGTATACAGCTACAATGAATGTGCCATTTCTCGCATCAGTGATCATGGGACAACACAAGAGGATGAGGATAGCCAGGGCCCAAATTTTTTTTACCCAGGACCAAGCTTTTTGGTATGCCTGAAGACCAGGTCTATGGCAGGTATAGGTTTCCACCTCATATCATCGCAGACCTGGTCAGGGAGTGGGAAGATGACCTCACATCACCCACCCTGTGCTCGCAAGCACTGAGCCCTTTGGAATAGGTGCTCAATGTGCTGCATTTTCTGGCCACTGGGTCATTTCAGCGGAGAACTGCCATTGCGGGGGGCATTTCACAGGCCACGCAGTCATGCTGCCTACACTAGGTGTTGGCAATCATGACTGCACGCCCCTTAGTCCACAGGCACATATACATGCCGAGAACACCCACAGAAAGGCAGGCTGTGGTCCAGGACATTTACAGGGTGGCGCACTTCCCTAAAGTGCTTGGTGCCATTGGTTGCACACATGTGGCCCTATGTCCACTTAGGGCCACTGAGCACATCTGTCGGAATCGCAAGCACTGGCATTCTATTAACGTGCAAGTTGCATGTGATACCAAAGGAATCATCACCTCTGTATATGCCAACTATTCAGGGTCGCCCCACGATAGTTACATATAGGGAATGTCACTCGTACACCGTGCCCTGGAATCTGGGAGGCATGGCAACACATGGCTCATAGGTGAGTACAAATGGCCCTGCAAATGCATGCATATCTCACAGAGAGTAAAACACACCACTGACAAACCATCTCAACTCCACAGGGGACAGTGTCTACCCACTAAGCACCTACATGATGACGCCAATATGAAACCCCATCACACCACCCCAGGTAAGATACAACACAGCCCATATGGCAGCTAGGAGCATAGTGGAGCACACATTCAGAGTGCTAAAGTCATGCTTCTGCTCCCTTGACCACTCTGGTGGAGAGCTACTATATGCACCACAAGTAGTGTGCAGGATCATTGGGGCAGCATGTGTCCTGCGCAATGTTGCAACACAGCGGGGTGGTCCGGTGGACATGGTGGTATTCCCAACCACATGCATGCCCGATGCGCATGGGAGGGGAAAGGGCACGTGGTGAGGCTGCCCGTACCCAGCTTGTGGCACAATTTTTCACCTAAAATCCAACCCGGAGTGCACACAGGCCTGGCACATTCCAGGTGACAATCAATGATGACAAAGGGACAATCTTCTGTCACCACCTTACCCCCCTGAGAACCTGTCCTTGGAAGTGCTACATCGTGTGCATCCCTTACAACTAAAACAAGAACAAGGTCAAGAAAGCCACTGAGACTACCAGCGCTAACGCCAAAAATCAAAGTTGCAAGTGCGGCAGCGTTCAACTGTTGAGTAGGAGGTGCCTTGACCAAGTACCCTCAGGAGTGCAATAGAGTGAAGTTAAACAATGAACTGCGCCACATAACAAAAATACATCAGAACACTTGTGGTGTATTTTTAATTCTGTTCCACAGCCTGACACGTGTTTCAAGCAAAGCTCTTCCTCTGAGGCAGTACATACATGGTCACATAAGTGAAAAGTTCCATATGACATTAATTATTGCATCCACATAATTCCGTCCAAACCAAGGGAACAAAAAAGGGGAGGGGGAAAATTACATACCAATTGCATAATGCATAATGCATGTTAAAATAGGTAAACGCATGTTGGTAGGCCAATATATCATATAGACAGACAATTTAAAAATGTATGTAAGAAATTACCTTATCAGTAGTGAGAACGGAATAGTCCCAGTAACCGGGAGGAAAAAAAAAAAGACACAACACAACAACAACAATTAGTATTGCAAGGTGAATAGACAACCATTGGGAAGAGATAGGCTTCATTGGCCAGACAACATAATAGTGATAATTGTAATATTTACCCAAGATTACTTGTCCAATTCGGTACTCTGTACAAATAAATAATCACAATAATTTAGATAGTAATTTTAAGCCGAATCAAATTACGCGCTGATGACTTGAACCAGTAATATGGAGAAGTGACACTTACCAATACCTGGATTTAGTAGAGTGTAACTAGCAATTCTAAATCAGAAACAAATTGTTGTATAACTCTATATTAGTACGATAATAATAATAATAATAATAAGGCTTTTATATAGCGCTACAAACCCTCAGGTATCTGAGCGCTGCTTATTATTACCCACGGTGTGTGGTGCTCATTTATCGACCTCGGAAGGATGAAACGCTGAGTTTGGCGCTGCCGGGATTCGAACCTGCGTTAACAGGCTCTGCACGGGTGCCAAAGCGGGCGCTCTACTCGCTGTGCCACTTGACCGGCTTGGAAAATCCAATAAATTGCATAATTGTAAAGGAAGATTACCTAAGTTGCAGTTGCAATTGCAATTGCTTAATTATAAATAACTGCAATAGTTCCAGACAGTTACTGCTGTGGTTGAACGTAATTGGTATAATCAAGAAAAACGGGTCCGTAGAACGTAATCATTCCAAACAGCAATTAAGTAACAGAAATTGGGGAAAGGGAAAAACACAAGAGGTCAGGATTTAGTAATTGTCAATTACCTGGAAAGCAGGGACCGTATCAAAGTATGCAATGTCTTACTTACCAGCCTGCTGGCAGCAAAGTGATTCTAGGGAGAGCGCTCGCGCGCACAGTAACACGTTAATTTAAAGAAGTCTATACCTGCGAACTAGCCGAAACGTGCATGTCTGTTAGCGACCACCATATTGGGTGAGAAAAAATTACACGGGCCACAGTGGGCTAATGCCAGGGTATGTATGATGATGACCACGTAGATTGAGAGAGATTAGGTAAACAAAGAACAGTGAGAAGAATACCACAACCCCACTGGTCAGGAGAAAACATATGTGTGTTGTTAACCCCATAGGATAAAAATACATATGTGAACGATGAAAAATGGGAAATTTCCCTTACAGCAATTATATCGTATTTAGCGGTACAATACAGATTACTATTGTTGTAATAAAATGGTGATCAAACCACATAATAATTCAAATAGCCATGGTTGTTTATCCACCTGCAACACTATTTACCTTAATGTCATGGACGGCAATCAATTCACAGGGAATATACCTTCCCAAAGTTAACAGCGGAGCAATGTGCCTGCATCCACATAACTGGTGGCACTCAAATAGCAGAAATAATACAATGGATACGAGGTATTAAATATGGGAAATAGCTGTAAAAGCACAATGGGCCACAATCTGAAACACATGTGGTTTGTACATAGTATGTATATATACGTGTAACTCTTTATGCATATGTCAAAACTGTTCACATTTAAAGCATTTAAAGCAGGAGTAATTCCCTCCTTCCCCCCTTTTTTGTTCCCTTGGTTTGGACAGAATTATGTGTATGCAATAACTAATGTCATATGGAACTTTTCACTTATGTGACCATGTATGTACAGCCTCAGAGGAAGAGCTTTGCTCGAAACAGGTGTAGGTTGTGGAACAGAATTAAAAATACACCACAAGCGTTCTGATGTATTTTTGTTATGTGGCGCAGTTCATTGTTTAACTTCACTCCCTTACAACTAAAACAAAACCAATCTTGTGTGCACAAAAGGCACACATGAAAGATGCAGTATACCACCAACACCCAAATGACAGTATGTCACCTAAAGCCTCCCAAACTTCATTTCACCTGGTTGGCACGCCATGCCATGCAAAGCAACGTCAATAGTGACACATAAATGGCCAACGCATAACAGTACTTTCAAAAAGCGCTGAAAGATAAACTGAACCAGTACTGAAATAACTCACTCTCACACATCAAAACAATCATGTAAACAGGAACATCAATTGGCCAGTATGACATACCACAAACACAGGACACAACAGTGAATATGACAGACAGTCAACAATCAGAATACCAAAAGTACCTCAATCTGCCCTAACTAACACATGGCACCCATCAATTTGTGGTGTTGGCCTGCCAAAGAAAGGTGGCATGGAAGCGCATACATCAGGAAGTCCAACAACAATGGAGAGGGGCAAGCAAATTACATGAAGAAGCAACATGAACAAAGGATGTCTCTCAGTGTCAAAACGAAAATGTATGCCAACCATGCACTGGACAAATAATCATGAATCCCACTAGGGGTGTATACACAGGCCGGACTTGAGACGACCCACAGATCAAACAAAACCGCAGTGCCTCTGTGTAAGTAACTTTCACATGCTGCACTCCTTGCAAGCCCATGGAAAGGGGTAGCAGGAGTTGCATACCTGTCTGGACCCTAAGGCACAAACAAGGAGTGTACCAACACGAGACAAGCCTGTATGGGCCCAGCTGGAACCTACAGTGGATACCATTCAGATGCCACACAAAGAAACACACTTTCACATAAATGCACAATAGAGAAAAAAATATAAAAATAAATCAAAAATGCCCATGGTGGACCGGGGGTCATGGAGGATCATCCAGGAGGGTGGATGGGCAGGGTGCACCTCAACACTCACATGTGTTGATGTTGAAAAAGAAAATCTCATGGGTTCGTGGTCTGCACGGCCATCATGGATTGGGAGAGCTGTCGCTGCTGTCGCTGCTGTCGCTGCTGTCGCCATCATCTGGTGTAGCTATAGAAGGTGGTTGTGGTAAGGGAGGCATACCATGTGTAGCTCTGGCCTGCTCCTCTATTGCAGCGGGCATGCAGGACTGAGATCTGCACATCTGTAACATGATGGCACAGAGGTCTGCATGTACCACCTCACGGGATGCATGCAGTTCTGCTTGCAACACCTGACGGGTTGCTTGCATTTCCTCTGAGATGGTGCGTGTCAACTGTTGCATGTGCTCTTCTGCACGTCTACTGCATTCTGCCTCGAGTGCAGTCAGTGTAAGTCGCAGAGACCTAGCCTCATCTGACAGGGTAGCCCTGCGGGCCAGACCCTCTGCAGCCATGGCTGAGCGCAGATACCACATTTCTGCCTGTCGGAACCTTTTGCTGGCCTCCATGTGGAGCCTGTGTGAGCGGCAGTGGGACTGCAATGCCTGCAGCCAGAGCTCAATCTGTCTTTCAGGGGGGAAAATGGAATTGGCCACCCTATCCATGCCCTGAGCCAACTTCTCTTATGCTGCCCCCTGCTGTTGTGCAACGGAATACATGGACTGCTCCTGCACATTATAGCCTGTTGGCACACAGCCACTACATTGGCGGGCCCTTGATATGCTGGCACTTTCTGTGGCTGCAGGACTGCATCCCTCCCTTGAGCAACTGTCCCGGGAACAGGAGCCAATACTGTGGAGCGTGGCTTTGCACCTGTAACCACCACAGATCGATGTTCCAGTACTGACTGGCCTTGAGAGGGTTCTTCCCCCACTACAGATGTTTGGGATAGGCCAGCACCCACAGTTGAATCACTCACCTGCGACTGTTACAAGGAATCCATGTCTGATTCGCCACCAGAGCCATAGGCTTCCTCAGAGGCAGAGTCAGAGTAAGTAATGCCAAGGATGGGCTTTAGCACCAGTGAATCTACCTGGGCTACCACACCACGTCCTCCACTGGTGCCTTGTTGCGGCCACTCTCCTCCACCTCCTCCACCTCCTCCTCTGCATCCAGTGCCACATCACCTGCAGAAGGACAGAAATATTAACAAAGACAAATAGCATATCCCACACACATAGGTATCACAATGTAGTCTTGCAACACATCAACCTGCCATGTTGGTGAGGTCACAAACTCTGGCACACACGCAGTGTCATTGGAAGGCAAGGGTATCATGAAAGCAGACATGGATGTGTGACAAAGGGCACAACACCACATGTAGTGCATGGTGCATATCACCTGCTTTACACACAAGCACCAGAAAGGCATAGTTGAGTCAGCAGCATCACTGATGAACACACACTATGCCACCAGCATGGCCATGCCTGAACTGTCAAACAGCATGACATGGAAATACCAATTACTAAAAACACAAGTGGCACATGGTGCTGCAATGTTAGGGTGGTGGAACAGAGTGAAGGCAGGCACACCGAATCCATGTGTCCAGGTCACATTGACAGAACGCAAGTGGATAGGCATGTAGAGACCTGGGTTTGGATGTGTGAGGGGGCATTGCAGTACATGTGAACGTGCTCAACGTAGAATATAACTACATAACCAGGAAATGCAAAAATTGCAGGATGACGGCAGTGGAAGGGCAGGTGCATGAATCCGCCGTGAAGCGTTGTCAGTGCATTGTATGGATATTGTAAATACACCCCAAGTGTTTGTGGTGTCTGGGAGGCAGTGCCATCATCACAGGGTGATACCTGACCCCAAAACATAAGGACCCTTCACACAGTCCAGTCCTGGGTGAGTTGCAGAGGGAAGAGAGTAGAAGCAAAGAAATATATGTATAGTCTGTCGCAGTAGGCCAGCATAGGAATGACCAGTCCCCGGGAGACAGTGAGCTGCTGGGGGAAGGAGATGAAAGGTAGGATACCTCTGAGGAGGCACAGCTGGCAGGGTGATCTCTGACAGATGTCAAGAGATGAGACGATACAATGTGAGTGTGCATAGGAAGAACATCACAGGCAATACGCCATAACAGGTTGTAGCTGGAAGAGGGGCATGTGAGGCTGGACAGTGAGTGATATGGAATGAGTGAGCAGGAGTGGTGCATGAGCACTGGCCCAGTGTGCAGCAGATCGTCCGTATGCACTCTGCATGACAACAAGCACACATCAGTCCACCATGACACGGTCAACACATGGCAGTCATGTAAATGTAGGCATAACTGCAAAACAATCATGACACTTCATCCAAGCAACATACATATGTCCCGGTTACACACGCCTCACCACTCACCGGACAATCCCTTGTAAATTGGCAGGTCTCCCACGCCTTGGATCTGCCCCACATCAATGAGATCACTGACAATCTCTTCATGTGGAGTGAGTTCCTCCTCCTCTGGCTGTGTCCCACCTCTAGTCACCAGAGTAGAGGTGTAGTTGGCACCCAGCTTATCCTTGGCTCTGGGTTTGAGGTCATTCCAACGCTTGATCACCTCCTGAGCTGTGCGCCTCTCATGACCCATGGCGTTTATACGATCTGTGACATGCTGCCAGTATACCATAGGCTAGGGCATGCCTATGTGTGGTCTCTGCATGCACAAGCATGTCACGTCCGTGCTCCAACATGTATTCCATGAGGATGTCGAATTCCTCATTAAAGAAGCTGTTCTTCCTCGCTGTGTGGGGCTCCTGTGCCGTGCCTTGGGTTGGAGCCTGTACCCCTACTGCATGCTTTTGCTTCTTGCAAGGTGGTGCAGACCCTCAGTGTCTGGGACCACTTGGGTCAGTAAGGGCTGGAGTAGTGGTGGACTGGGCCATGGCATCATGCACTGATGGAACAACAGTAGGCTGGCTTGCAGGTATCCATACCAGGGTGCTGGTGCCAGTAGCTTTCTCTGCATGTCCCTTGCCCTTACAGACAGGAACATCTGCACCTGAGTCACTCTGGGCCTGGGCTGGGACCACTACAGTCCGGGCTGGGTGACCCTGAGCCTGGGTGGTGGTAGCCGCAGCTGCCACTGCAGCTTTCTCACCCTGGCAGCACTGGACAGCAGATGACACTGCTGGTGTGTGACCCCGGGTGCTGGTGCCAGTAGCTTTCATCGTACGTCCCTTGCCCTTAGGGAGATGGAAATCTGCCCCTGAGTCACTCAGGTCCTGGGCTGGGACCACTACAGTCCGGGCTGGGTGACCCTGAGCCTGGGTGGTGGTAGCCGCAGCTGCACCTGCAGCTTCCACACCCTTGCAGCTCTGGACAGCAGATGACAATGCTGGTCCGGGACCCTAGTTGCTGGGGCCGTGAGCATCAGCTGCATCTCCCTGACCGTGTTGGGTGGGGGGCATAGCTCTCCCTGCATGAGCCTGGACACCTCAGACACCATGTGTCACGACTCTCGCCCAAAACCCCCTCTGGCAAACCCATCGGCCAGGTGGAGGCAGGACTCGGGCCTCTAGAGCCTGGCATCCTCTTCAAAAGCCCTCATGGGGCCAGTCCTGGCGCCTATGGCGCCAGGCTCATACACCATGAATACACAATATGCTTGGGAACTACTTTATTATTGTCAGCCAACATGGAGGCATCCACATAGCTTGGTTCCTAAGAACCAAGCTATGCGGTCTAGTGTTTTGGGTGTGGTAGCCGAGGCACTACTTTTCCTGCACTATTTTATTGGGGCTATTTAAACCACACCCGAGCAAGACAATGCACTTCCCGTTACTTTCCAGCTTGCAACGTGACGCTCACCGTGTCCAGCTATTCCCTCGAACCTCGGAGAAGCAGAACCTGCAAGGAGACAAAAGGAACATCATTAGCAGCAGCATCTTACCTGCAGTCTTCATCTTTAAACACTTCCAGCTACTGAGAACAGCTTCCTCGAATATGCACGCCTCCCGGACAGAACGACCTGAAAGAGGAAGATAGAGGCAACATTAAAGAAAGCAGAAGAGACATTTACAAATTACGAACTGCTCAAAAGGCTTACCTGGCTGGTTGCCTCTCGGCTGGCACCACTCCGGACATTCCACTCGCGCTGAAGAACACCGCGACCTACAAGGAAGGAAAACACAGGTTAGCAAAGGCAAGACTTCGCAGCGCTGTGCATAGAGCTTACCGCATCATAGCGCTCTTAATGCGCCAACATTTACCAGCGGGGCTCAACCAAGCCAGTTCGTCGCGCTGAAGCTCTGCACACCTAAGGGAGAAAAAAGAGACATTTTAAACAAAGAAAGGCATGCAGGATAGCAACAAAACTAAAGAACAGCAATAAGACCTACCTGAACAAGATCAAACGAGCCGGCGTCAGTGAAGTAACTGGACCGCACTTGCCCATGAAAGACAACGTGCCCCTGCAAAGAAGGCAGGACGGAGAGCACGCCTAATTCTACCACAAGGTGAGGAGAAGGCGCCAGAGGGACTGAAATCATACGGGGTGGAGGGAGGATACTTACCCCAGTCAGTCAGTCTTGAACACAGTCCTCCTGTGTTTTCAGGCAGAACGTTCCCCGCAGACCACATCAGGGCAAAACTGAGAAGCATACCAGCGAGTAACCTGGCTGGGTGGCATCCCTGTGGATACCAGGTGAGCGTAACACTGTGCTCACCTCACCCACCTCGTCCACCTTGGCTACCTTGGCCACCTCAGCCACCTCGCTCACCTTGGCCACCTCTGCCAGGTCGCCCACCTTTGCCTCCCATCCCACTTTTTGCCCTCCCATCATGGCACTGATGGACTAGTGCAATGGGAGGTGCAGCTAACAATTGTCCTGGGCAATTGGATTGAGGGGGCATGGTACGTGATGGAAAACGTACTACTGTGCTCCAGCAAGGCTCTATGCAACCCATGGGGAAAAAATAATGGGTCACGTAATGCTCAGGCACCCCAAAAACAAAAATGAACGTGTGCGCGACTCCTCGCTAGCCCACATGTGAAGAAAAAACGTCATGCAGTACGCTTTGGCACTAAGCAACACAAGAAGTGCGTACGCGAGGAACACGTAGGGTACTATGACCTCGAAAATGGGGTACGCCAGACACAGGGACAAACACAGTATGAAAAAAATGTGCGCGACTCAACGTCTGCCTCGTAGGAAGAAAAAAAATACATGCACGTGTTGCATAGGCAACTCCCCCGCCAAAAGAAGAAGTACGCACTCGAACAGTAGTGAAACCCAAAATAATCCAAAGTCCACGTGTCCATCCACAATGAAATGCACATACATTGTAATGCTGTCCTACGCACACCTTTAACCCGATACTGGACGGCAATGCCCAATGTTCAGTGCGTGTCACGTAACTTACGCCCTTAGGGCCTTTCCTGTGATTACATGCTAACGTGCTGTTTCCGCACGTGCAGAGTCATTTTGTTTCCAGCTGGCCACGCAAAGAACACGGAAGACCCACGCTCCTGCCTACCAGCCAATTGACCTGCCTCCAACTGGCCCGAGCTGCCTCCTATGAGCCATCTGCGGCTGCCAGCCCACTCTGTGTGCCTGCTGCCCACGTGCCCTACATTTCTGTGCCTGCTCACCAGCCATTGACAGTTATCCTGTTGTTGTGACTACCTCTGCTGATCCAGAAGACTCCCGACTGCCATACCACTGCTCCACAGCCCAGCCCCAGGACCACCTTGCCCACCCACACCTGCCTCGGGGGTTGCCATGTCTGACCCAACACCATCTGAGGCAAGTAGCGACCCCCGGCAGAGAGGCAGAAGGCTGTCAGCTTCTCACCCAGGGAAGTTGCCATCCTGGTGGAGCAAGTCCTGGGGCATCATGATGCCCTCTTCCCCAGACCATCGCAAGTCTGCAATGAAGGATGAAAGAAGATATGGGTGGATATCGTGGGTGCCATCAACGCGCAGGTGGTGGCACCCCGCGACTACAGGCATGTCTATAAGCGCTGGGAAGACTACAAATCCAGGAGTCTCAACAAGGCCTGGCGCCTTGTCAAGCCTGGTGATGACCAAAGGGGGCGCTGGGGTTGGTTGACCACCGATGAGATGCGGGTCCTGGAGCGCATCAACCCTGCACTGCACGCCTAGGTCTTGGAGTCGGTGTTCCGTCTGGAGTCGACTGGTTAGTGTCCATGGCCCTGTCATGAATGTCAGGCTGATCACTCGATTCGTCGGAACCAGAATCGTCTTTATGCAGAACCCACTCCTCCTCACCTGATTCTTCAGTAGGCTCCTCGCGTCTTCGCCCCTTTTTTCTTGTGGATTTCTTTTTTGAGAAGAGATATGGTCTTCCGCGGTTAGAAGCCACCCTGCTCCCCCTAGTAAACCAGGGAAGCAAGGGACACCCTTTCCGCAGAAGCCGTAGGAGAGGAAAAAAGTGTTTGCTAAAAAAAACCTCTCTCTTATATTTCGATCTTGATGAGGAGCCAGGTAAACCAGACAAGCTGTTTCTCCAGTTATCCGAAGGAGAGGAAGTTCCGGGTTGGAGAGGATAGCAGAGACTGCAGCGGATCACGTAAATGTCTAGCTGGAAGGGAAAAAGGTAATAGAGGTATGCCGGAAGAGCGGAGGTAGACCGGGGAGTGGAAGAATGACATCGGAGACCGAAAAGGAAGACGGAGAGAGAAAGTAAGAGGTACGAACGGAGGAAGATAGAAAGACCCGTAAAGAAAAGGTAAGGAAACAGGTAAGCACGGAAGAAGGAAAGTACAAAAAGGGGAGGACCGAGGCACCGGGGAAAGAAAGCAGGACGAGGAGAGAGGGAAACGGGAGAGGAGACAAAGAGCAGAAAAACGAAGGAAATAGCGACGAACCAAGGAGGGAGAGGGCACCAGGAGGAGAAAAGCTACGAAGGAAGGCAGAAAGGGACTATAACCGGCAATAAACCGGTCAAGCAGCGGGCAAGGAACTGGAGAGAGAGCGCTAGCGAAACGGAGCGTGAAAGCTTCAGTTGCAACGCGCCGGGCAAAACAAAGAGGCGTGGTTAAGAGTGAAACCAGGAGGAGGCCAGAAAAAGACTAGAGCGTAGCAACAGGAAATGGGGAAAAAAACGGAACAATCAATGGCGGCGGAGTTGCCATTGGCTTCTCAGACTCCAAGGGGATCTCTTTGCAAACGGCATGACAGTATGCCCCCTTCCATGGGACACCCCCCCTGGCTTGCCGGGGTGAAGTCTGTGAAATATCCGTACCAGACGGGGTGAATGGATATGGGAAATAGGTTCCCAAGAATCATCCGAATGCGAGTAGCCCTTCCAATGAATGAGGTACTCCAGCCTGCCTCCCTTGTATCTGGAGTCCCGGATGGCTGCTACTTCATATTCGTCAGGTGGTAAGTCTATGGGTTTCTGACCTTTCGGTATTCTTCATTTGTAGGGGTCTTCCCGATATTCTTTCAAAAGAGAGGAATGAAAGACCGGATGAATACGTTTCATGTAGTTGGGCAACAGAAGTCGATAGGCCACTGGGTTTATCCTTTCCAAGATGGCATAAGGACCCAGATAGCGCGGTGTTAGTTTGGAAGAATGCAACCAGCGCGGAAGGTACTTTGTAGATAACCAAACTTGGGTCCCTTTTTTCCAATGGGGAGAAGGAAGACGCTGTGGATTGCTGGAAGAGCTATAGCTGATCTTGCTGGCTTGCAAACTAGTATAAGCAGCCTTATGTGCCTCAGAAATACTGGCAAGCAAGGCATCAACGGAAGGTATATCCCCCGGAGGAAAGGGTCTGATTGGCAAGAAACGGGAATGAAAGCCATAGGTACAAAAAAAAGGACTTAGTTTGGTGGCACTATGGGTGGAGTTGTTATAAGCAAACTCGGCTGTAGGTAACAGACCCACCCAATCATCTTGTTGAGAATTAGTAAAACAACGAAGATACTGCTCTAACAGAGAGTTTATCCGTTCTGTCTGACCATTGGTTTGCGGATGGAACCCTGAGGACATAGCTCTTTCAATACCAAGCCTCTTACAGAGCTCTTTCCAAAAGCGGGAGGTATACTGAGTATCTCTGTCAGATATAATCTTGTCTGGAATTCCATGTAACCGGAATATTTCCTTGGAAAAAATAGAAGCCATTTCGGCTGCTGTTGGTAGTCCTGCCAAGGGAGTAAAATTTGCCATCTTAGAAAAACAGTCCACGGTTACCATGATGCAGGAGCAACCATCTGAAGGAGGTAAGTCGACTACGAAATCAGTGGAAATTACTCTCCATGGACTCCTAGGTGGTTCTTCTAGTTGTAGATATCCAACCGGTTTCTGAGTGCTGTACTTAGATCTGGAGCAGATGGGACAGGTCGATACGTACTTATCTACTGACTTTCCCATTCCTGACCACCAAAAATGACATCTGAGTAAATCCAGAGTGTTCTTAATACCTTGATGTCCAGCTACTTGGTCATCGTGACACCATTTTAAAACCTGTAGACGGGAGGTGGAGTCTGGAAGAAATAGACGTCCTTTGCAAAGATATACGCCATCCTGGAGGAAGAGATCCTCTGAAGCCCTTACCAAAGGGGGTTTGTCCAGGTTGGCAGTGGCCGTGCGTACCCCTTCTAGAAAGGCATTAACAGTACATATCACCCTTTTCTGGGGCAACATGAGGTTTAGATGTTGATCAGGCAAACATTCGGGAGAGGGTCTTCTGGATAATGCATCGGCAAGCACATTTTGGGTTCCAGGTAAGTAAGTGAGCACGAAGTCATATTGGGAAAAAAAATGGGCCCATCGGGTTTCTCGTGAATTTATACACTCCATATTATGTATGACCTTTAGATTTTTATGGTCCGTGCGCAGTTCAAAGGGGAAAGTAGCCCCTTGTAAGAGATGTCACCACTCTTCACATGCCACCTTCATCGCGAGTAGCTCCTTCTCTATCACGGAATAGTTCCGTTGGCTAGGGGTTAGAGTCTTTGACACATAGGCTACCGGAAATTCAACGCCATCATGTTCTTGTAGCAATGCTGCTCCCAAAGCTGCAGACGAGGCGTCAGTTTCTATTATAAATGGAAGGTCTTGATCAGGTTGACGTAGAACTGGGGCCGAACAAAAGGCAGTTTTAAGTTGGTGAAAGGCGTCCTCTGCTTCATCGGACCAAAGAAAGGGAGAAGTAGACTTCTTCAACAAACAGGTAATGGGCAATACCTTATTGGAGAAATCAGAAATGAATTTGCGATAAAAATTCGCTAGCCCGAGGAATCTTTGGATTTCCTTTACAGAAGTCGGACTTGGCCACTGTAAGACGGCTTCTACCTTCCGAGGGTCCATCTGAATTCCCTCGGCAGACAAGATAAACCCAAGATAAGGAACCTTAGCTACCTGGAAAACACACTTGTCTGGATTAGCCTTTAAATGGGCTTCCTTAAGTCTTTGGACGACTTGATGAAGATGTTGTGCATGTAATTCCGGGGATTTAGAAAACACTAGAATGTCGTCCAAGTAGATGATGGTACAGTTATACAACAAGTCAGAAAATGTGCGGTCCATAAATCGCTGGAAAACCGATGGAGCGTTGACCAGACCGAATGGCATCACCCTATACTCAAAGTGGCCGAAGGGGGTCCTAAAAGCAGTCTTACATTCATCGCCGGATCGAATGCGTAGTAAATGGTAGACTCTTCGAAGGTCGATCTTGGAGAACACAGTGGCCCCTTGTACGGCTTCTAATATATCCTTAATCAACTGCATCGGGTACCGATCTCTAATGGTGATGCTGTTCAGACCTCGGTAGTCGATGCAGGGTCTTAGTTCCAAAGAATCTTTTTTGGGCACAAAAAACAAGGATGCCCCAGCAGGAGAACGTGAAGGTTGAATGAGACCGTTTTGGAGATTGGAGTCAAGGTATTTCTTGAGGACTTCTTTTTCCTTCAGAGAAAGGGAGAACATTCGCCCAAACGGAACTAGGGCCTCTGGGACCAGGTCAATGGCGCAGTCCTCAGGTCTATGTGGAGGTAATTCTTGGACTTCTTGGTCTTGAAAAACTTCACTATACTGAGCCAGGTCGATGGGAATGGAATGTATTCCCAAGGCATCAGTTGTTGGACAGAATTCAGATATGGCTTGGACAGTAGCATAGTTGGTCTCTGGGAGACATTTCTTCAAACAGTAATCAGAAGAAAAAGACATCTGATTGGTTCTCCAGTTTATGGTGGGATTGTGTTTGCGTAGCCATGATACCCCTAGTATGACCGGGAAATGGGCAGCTCTTATTAGGTCAAACTGGATAGTCTCTGTATGCTGAAGCAACTTCATAGTCATAGGCGGAGTGGTATGGGTAATCAGACCAGAACTTAAGGGCTTGCCATCAACTCCCTCCACCTTCTGGTCTTCATCTTTCTCTAGTCATTCTATGCCGGATTGGTTAGCCCACATGATGTCCATGAAACATCCTGCTGCTCCGCAGTCCAGTAAAGCTAGGACTTCATAAGATCTTTGATGAAGGGTGAGCTGAACTGCCAGAACCATAAGACGGGTGTCTTCTGTGGATGAGATGGATGTTATCGACATTGAGACGTAGGGACCAGGAAATCCCCCTCGGTACCTTGTCCCCACTAGTTCCGAGGTGGGGCGTTTCCCGACCGTCGTGGAGGTACTTCTGGACAGTCACGTAACAGGTGTTGGTTAGAACCACAATACAGGCACAAATTATTGTCCTTTCTTCTCCTTCGTTCATCAGACGAAAGGGGCCCCCAGGTAGTACCTATCTGCATGGGTTCATCCTTGGTTTGATGGGCGGAGGAGGAAGTGGGTAGACAAGGCTCGGAGGGTATAGGCGTGAATCGGCCTCTTCGTTTTTCTGAACGTCTCTCGGAGAGGCGGAAATCCAATTGGAGAACGGTAGACCACAATTCCGACAAGGTTGCAGGTCTGGGCATGCGTGCCAATTCATCTTTCAGTTCTTCTCTGAGGCCACGACGGAAAACGGTGTATTGAGCCACCTCTTGCCACCCGGTATCAGTGGCGACCCTCTTAAAATGGGAAATGTAGGATAGCAAATCTGAGCTACCCTGACGGATGTCAAGCAACTGCTCACTGGCTATCAAGGCTGTTTCTTGTCTCTCAAAGGCTTCTTTGAATTGTGCCGTAAAACCACTATAGTCTTGCAGCAGTGGGCTAGCACTGGTTACTAATGGGGTAGCCCATGCCAGTGCATTTCCAGTAAGGTTGGAAATTAGAAACCCTATGCGGGCAGTATCGGAGGCATATGTCTAGGGTCTGAAAGTAAAATGTATTATACATGCCTCCATGAATTCTTTGAATTTCTGTGGAGAGCCGTCGTATTTACCCGTTGCCAGGGGCATAGGGCGTAATTCTGCACGTGCTCTTTCTTGGTTATCAATACGTTGCTTTAGGGCCACTTTCTCTACCTTGACGGTTTGCAGTTCCTGTGTGAGGTTATGTACCGCAGCAAGCAACTCCTGTATCTGTTCAGCTGTAGCCATTTAAGGATCATTTAGGCGTTGCAATCTGTCATGAATGTCAGGCTGATCACTCGATTCGTCAGAACCAGAATCATCTTTATGCAGAACCCACTCCTCCTCACCTGATTCTTCAGTAGGCTCCTCGCGTCTTCGCCCCTTTTTTCTTGTGGATTTCTTTTTTGAGAAGAGATATGGTCTTCCGCGGTTAGAAGCCACCCTGCTCCCCCTAGTAAACCAGGGAAGCAAGGGACACCCTTTCCGAAGAAGCCGTAAGAGAGCAAAAAAGCGTTTGCTAAAAAAAACCTCTCTCTTATATTTCGATCTTGATGAGGAGCCAGGTAAACCAGACAAGCTGTTTCTCCAGGTATCCGAAGGAGAGGAAGTTCCGGGTTGGAGAGGATAGCAGAGACCGCAGCGGATCACGTAAATGTCTAGCTGGAAGGGAAAAAGGTAATAGAGGTATGCCGGAAGAGCGGCGGTAGACCGGGGAGTGGAAGAATGACAGCGGAGACCGAAAAGGAAGACGGAGAGAGAAAGTAAGAGGTAAGAACGGAGGAAGATAGAAAGACCCGTAAAGAAAAGGTAAGGAAACAGGTAAGCACGGAAGAAGGAAAGTACAAAAAGGGGAGGACCGAGGCACCGGGGAAAGAAAGCAGTACGAGGAGAGAGGGAAACGGGAGAGGAGACAAAGAGCAGAAAAACAAAGGAAATAGCGACGAACCAAGGAGGGAGAGGGCACCAGGAGGAGAAAAGCTACGAAGGAAGGCAGAAAGGGACTATAACCGGCAATAAACCGGTCAAGCAGCGGGCAAGGAACTGGAGAGAGAGCGCTAGCGAAACGGAGCGTGAAAGCTTCAGTTGCAACGCGCCGGGCAAAACAAAGAGGCGTGGTTAAGAGTGAAACCAGGAGGAGGCCGGAAAAAGACTAGAGCGTAGCAACAGGAAATGGGGGAAAAAACGGAACAATCAATGGCGGCAGAGTTGCCATTGGCTTCTCAGACTCCAAGGGGATCTATTTGCAAACGGCATGACAGGCCCTCATTACAACACCGGTGGTAACCAATGGCGCTATTAGCACCATGGCTGCTGATGGTATTGTAACAAGTCCGCCAATGGTAAATGGGGAAATACCACCCCATTCCAAGGTTGGCGGGGCGGTAATTCCCCATTTACAATTGGCCCTTCCCCAATCCCATTTTTGCCCCATAGGGCTCAATGGGAATGGGGAAGGCAGTAATTACGGTACTGCAAATTGCGGTACCGTAATTACCTTGGAAGTCCCTTTGCGGGTCCCTACTTTAACGACTGGTCCAGACCAGCCGTTAAGGTCGGGAGCCGCAAAGGGACCTCGTAATCAGGAGTTAAGGGTTTAACGGCACCAACACCTTTTACGGCGCAATTAAACCCTTAACGCCAGGGTCGTAATGACCCCCCATGTGTTCTTGTCCACCATAGGGCATGTGCATGTTGACGCGTGGAAGGAGTGTGTACCTTGGCCTTATGTCTGGCATGCCTCCTGTACAGATGTCTGTCTGCATATCCCAGTCACAGCTGCATGTGAGTCCATTGAAGCATGTGCAGCATCAATGCTGTCTGTTTTGCAATGTGTGATGTGCGCCAGCATGTAATGACATACACATGTTTGCATCCCTGAGTCTGGACTGGGGCATGCCAGAGGTGTGACACATGGGTGATTTGGGTGACATCATGGACATGCATGGTGTACATGTGCATGTGTCTGAATAGTGAGTGTGTGACTGGACAACACTCTGTGATGTATGTTACTAGGGCTTTGGATTGTGTGATTGCCTCATGCTGCCAATTTGACCACAAGTGCACTCTGACGTGATAGCTCCATGGCCTGCCTCATGACTGTCAGGTGATCTGTGTGAATGAGATGTGTATTTCCCATGATGTGTGTGAGCTGAATGCACAATATTGATTAGCTGGCAGTGCCTTGTCTAAGGATGTGAATGTCTGTTGTGAATGACAGACATGATTGTGCATGTGTGTGAATGGCACTTCCTTGTGTGTTGTGGATGATGATGATGGTTGTGACCTTTGATAGTGCCCCTGTTGTACATTTGCATTGTGACAAACACACACACGTCCAGTACCCTGATGTATGTGTTCTATGTTTCTCTATCCACAGCGACGATGGAAGAAGAGGGCGGAGAAGGCACTGTGGAGCACAGCAGCAGGGATGCCTCCACCAGGCATAGACGCAGGCCCAGTCATCCTCCCAGGGACTTTCATTTTCTGGGAGCGACAAGACTGGTGCAGAATCAGAATCAACGGCCGCAGCTGTTGAGGGTAGGTCCAAGAGGGTGAAGGTGGCGGAGGACTCCTAAGCAGTGGGAGGGACAGGTCAGCCCACACAGGTTCAAGACACTGTGGAAGAAAGTGGGCAGGCATCCAGGTTGAAGGGGGAGGGAGAGGAGGCCACATTAGCCCAGCCCATGGGGCCCGACAGGTGTGATGATGTAGGTGTGACTGCAGCAGTCCAGGGTCAGGGGCCGGAGAAAGTACAGGTCTCTGTGGAGGGGCCTGTGCCTAATCCTATCCCTGGTACTGTGACTGCAGCAGTATACACCTGCGGGCATGCCCCAGGCCGGACCCATCCACCGGTGGCGGTTGTTTCCACCCAGATGGAAAGATGAATGCCTGTGTAGGTCGCCATTCGGTACAGGGTGGAAACTGCGCTAGCCGGTATCATGGAGCGGGTAGACTCTGTTCGTGATGATGTGCAGTCTTCACGAGGAGGTCTGCCGTCTCATGAAATGGCTGGCACATTTCCTGGTATAGCAATGGGTGCATGGGCTGGCCACTTATGTGACCCTCTCCTCGTCTGCCTCCTCCGTGCGCCAGTCGTTCTCCCTGCCGTCTTCCTGCCCAGATACCACCAGGGCACCCTGTGCACCTGTCGTAACCCCGGCAGCCAGTCTGGTGGAGACCACATCCCTGCCAGGATTGGGAGGCAACGGAGGATCAGCAGAGGTGGTCACCACTGAGATCCATCCGGTGACATGACATGTGGCAATGGTGGATGAGCGGGCAAAAAGCAGCAGGGCACATGCACAACAGCCCCGGGGGTTGTCATCATCCCAGTGGCTGTGAGCCGAGAATACCCTGCATTGAGCCGAGTGGCGGTGGCTTGGAGGAAGTTTGAGAGGAGCACGTTCGAGTCCCTGCAAGCCATCGAAGGGAGAGCACAGGCCCACCTAGGGGTAATCGACACAGAATTTGATGATGCCCTGGCTAAGACTTTGGGGAGAAATGGTGAGTCAGAGGACTAGCCCACTGCCACTGTACATAGTTCTTTAGGTTTAAGTTTCCTTTTGTTATTTTTTTCTTTGGTGTTTTTGGACTTTACTCCACATATTGTATGTAGTTCTTTGTTGTTTTTCTTCTTCTCCATATTTGGACATGGTTTTGGACGATGGACCCTGGATTTTTGTAAATAGTTCTCTTTTTGACGTATATTTTTCATTTCACCATGGAGCAATGATTTAATTTTTTATTTGTGATTTCATTTTGAGTTACTTTATGGACATGAACCACATCTTTGATTTCATCTTAATTTGTTTGCCTTAGAATTATATTTTCTTTTTGACTATCTTTTATTTATTTGCTCTCAAAATCAAGGTGGTGTCTGGTCTTGATGGTTTAGGGCAAGTTTCACTCTTGCTTACTCTGTTCTATGTTCATGATGCTGGCCTATGTTGTTCACGTGTGTGCACACATGCATGCATGTGTCATGTTTCACATCCAAAGGCATGTGGCATGTTGTGCTATGCATAAACAATGGATGGGTGTTTAAGGTGCACTTGCAGTGTGCAGCGTGTGCTGGCATTTCATTTTGCATCTGCAGAATTGATGTCTATCAGTCCACAGTGTGTTGGGGGTGTCCCATGAGGGGGGGCCTGCATGCAGGTTGCGTTGCTGTCACTGGTGGTGGTGGGGACATGAGGTGGGGCCTGCCTGCATGTTGCCATCACTGGTGGTGGGGGGGACATGAGGCAGAGCCTGCCTGCAGGTTGCCATCATTGGTGGGGGTGGGGGACATGAGGCAGAGCCTTCATGCAGGTTGCCGTCAATGGTGGTGGTGGGGGACATGAGGTAGGGCCTGCCTGCAGGTTGCGATCACTGGAGGTGGTGGGCGACATGTGGCAGAGCCTGCATGCAGGTTGCCGTCACTGGTGGGGGGTGGGGACATGAGGTGGGGTATGCCTGCGGGGTCTGATCACGGGTGATGGGGGTCCCATGTGGTGTGGGCTGCCTGCGGGGTATGGGCATGGGTGATGGGGGGTCCTATGTGGCATGGGCTGCCTGCAGGGTATGGCCACGGGTGATGGGGGGGTCCCATGTGGCATGGGCTGCCTGTGGGGTATGGTCACGGGTGATGGGGGTCCCATGTGGCGTGGGCTGCCTGTGGGGTATTGTCACAGGTGAAGGGGGTCCCATGTGGCATGGGCTGCCTGCAGGGTATGGTCACGGGTGATGGGGGTCCCATGTGGCGTGCGCTGCCTGCGGGGTATTGTCACGGGTGATGCGGGGTCCCATGTGTTGTGGGCAGCCTGCAGGGTATGGTCACGGGTGATGGGGGGTTCCCATGTGGCGCGGGCTGCCTGCAGGGTATGGTCACAGGTGATGGGGAGTCCCATGTGGCGTGGGCTGTCTGCAGGGTGTGGTCACGGTTGATGGGGTGTCCCATGTGGCGTGGGCTTCCTGCGGGGTATGGTCACGGGTGATGGGGGTCCCATGTGGTGTGTGCTGCCTGCACAATTTGGCTGGTGCAAGCAGGTACGCGATTTTGCTGTGGTGCGGACGTGGTATGCGCTGGCCTTTCCATGTGATTTGGCTGGTGCGAGCGGGTTACTCGATTTCACTGGGGTGCAGACAGGGTACGCACGGGCCTTTCCACAGGATTTGGCTGTTGCAAGCGGGGTACACGATTACACTGGGGTGCGGACAGGGTACGTGCAGGCCTTTCCACGCAATTTGGCTGGTGTGAGTGGGGTACGCAATGATTTTTCACGCAAATACAATGGGGGGGATGTGTGCTGTCCAATGGATCCCGCGGGTCCTTGCACCATGGTAGCCATTTCTATGGCTTTTTCCTGTGCAAGGGGGCGTGTTGGGGGTGTTACTGGCACTGCTTTATGTGCATTGTGCACGGCTAATGATGCCTCAAAAAATCCTTGAATACGCGTGCCACACAATTGCTGTTTTTCTCCTTCTCGCCGCGTGGCGCTCGCGCTACTTCTGCACTCGATTCTATGAATTGGGCCCATAATATTTAAGTATAAGGTGTAAATAACTATTAGCTGAATGAATTTGTAAAAATGTTAAATTGTATTTAGTTTTTCTCAAAGCACGGTAAAGAGCAGTAGGCTCTATGCCAAAAGGAATGTGGCCTGCGCTGTGGCCTGCACTAAAAATGGATCACAGAGTAGGCAGTGTTGCATCACCGAGGCTAGCTCTGGCAGAGCACACAAAGTGGCTGAGCAGCTGTTTCCTGTCCATCAAAAAACCAAGGCAGGTTGGGGCTCATGTACACAATGCAACTTTATGAGAAAATAAGGTTTTAAGGGGAATTGCTGGACCAGATAAAATATGAGTATATTGAGTGAAGCGTGGAGAGTATGGCGGGAAAATCTGTTTATATATAAATGTTTGTAATATAGCAAAATGATGATAAACAGGAGCTACAATGTTTTGCTGCATTGCTAGCAGTAAGTTAAGTAGTTTGTCCTAAATGGAAACCCGGCCATGCAGGAAGGAAGACTGCAGCATCCCTTGTAAGAGAAGAAGGACAGTTTTGGATGAGCCATGGCAGTATCCAGTATCCAAGTTAAACAGTATATAAGGCTCCTCCTTTGCACCAGTCTGCAGGAACCAGCCACTGAAGTGGGACAGAATGCAGGTCGTGGAGCAGAGTTCTTTGCCCCCCATCCTCATTTCTGTACAAATTAAACTTGTTATCCTTGCAAGATAAAGACTCTTGGCCTTAATTCCCTAGAGGGATGAACTGTAATCTGGTGTGAGCGTGATTAGGGGTACCCGTATAATAAAGGGGTACCCCTGTAAGTTGGGCTACCTTTCAGTGTTAGTGTTCATTTTTAACTTGATCATAGTTTCTTGCCCCCATACTTTGCGAAGCCCCAGGCCAGTCAGCCACCCCCATCTATAGTGACCGGTCCCCTCAATAAAAGAAAACATGTCTCCTGAGCAGTTTTAGTAAAAGCCATTTTAAAAGAAATCCTCTCCGCTCACTGAAGCAGGGCGTGGCTCCAGAAAGACAGGCCAGCATTGGACTTTGTAACAGAGGAAAACTCAAGTGAAGCATGCCCATGTGAGTATAGTCTTGCAAGTGATAACAACATGGGAACATGTGTGTATGATATGGTGATGTGAATGATAGTATGGTGATGTGTATGTATACTATGGTGATGCAAATGATAGTATGTTAATGTTAATGTTAAAGGATATTTGTACCACTCACTATCACCACCAGAGTGGTCCCCTGGTGCTCTGGTGGCTCTGAAAAGGGAAGAGGGGTGTGAGTTAGTGGGAGTAAGTGGGAAAAGTGCAAGATACCAGTGATGTGCCATTGACAGCCTCAACACGGTTAACACCGTTCGCTGGGCTTGGGGTGTTTTTTGGTCGGCAGCCGTCATGTGTTGTTGTGCGAGTCTATGTGTAGTTTGTTTTGTTGTTGCGGTGTAGTGAAGTTTGTGTGGTTTGTTGTGCTATAGGGTTGTGGTTGTGTTTGGTTAGAGTTTGAGAGGTGTATGCAGATGGGTGAGGTTGTTAGTGGGTTGGTTATTGGTATCGCTGTCCACAAGTGATGTGCTGAATGTCCACGTTCTTTCTAGGCATGGTGCGTGTACAAATCTGCATTTCTGTCTAGATCCGGCATCCGGTGATATTCACAATCTCTTCCATATTTGAAGCCCACTAGTATTCACAACTGTGTCTAAATTCAGCCCCTGCTCACCTTTGAAGTCTGTCTGTATGTGAGGCGAGCACGTGTTTGCAATTCCATCCAAATCTGGCCTTGATGGAATTCCCAATGCACTCCAGATGTGGCATCGGCCAGCAACCGCTACTCTATCCAGATGTGGCGATGGTCGGCATTCACAATCCTACCAGCTGCTCACGCAGGCTACCGCTCACACCAAATGCCGGCGCGACACATGTCAACACCCGCAACTGCATCTAGACGCGGCTCCTGTCATCATTCACAGCTTTCTCCGTGCCTGGCTCATGCCAACCAAGTATGGTGATGTGGATGATGTATGAGGTCAATGGAATAGATGGAATAGGACTTTTTGGTGATGTATTATGGAATAGGACTCTTGGTGATGTATTATGGAATAGGACTGTTGGTGATGTATTATGGAATAGGACTTTTTGGTGATAAGGAATAGATTGGATAGGATGGACTGGATAGGATTTCAGGTGATATGTTACGGAGTCGATTGGATAAGAGGTGTGTTATGTAGAGGTGTGTTATGTATTGAAATTGTCACACATTTCTGTTTTTCTACTTTTTATAATGGAAAAAGGGAACCTCAGCATATACAAGACTGAGATAAAAGGAAACCTCAGCGTATCAAAGACAGAGATGAAAGAGAACCTCAGCATATAAAGGACTGAGATGAAAGGGAACCTCAGCATATCAAAGACTGAGATGAAAGGGAACCTCTGTGTATAAAAGACTGAGATGAACGGAAGGCCCATCTTATAAGGACTGGGAGGAAAGGGATCCTCAGCCATAACAGGTTGAGAAGGTAGTAACAGGCATTTTTCTTTCATGACGATAAAAGCAATAAGTGGTGTTACAAAAGATATAAGCAAAAACAGTAGTGGCTCGGTATAAGGATTGGGCCTGGATTTTAGTCAATTATTTTTGTGTATATTCTCTTGCTGTCTTTTGTGGTAAAAAAGGAAGGAAGGTGGATGAGTGGCAGCGTGTGTGTGTGGGTGTGTGTGAAATCAAAGTGGAAAAAGTTTGAAATCAAAGTGGTTAAAGTGGAAAGGGGGTTGGGGGAAAAAGTGGGTTGATCTGTATTTTTGTGTCAAAAGCATATCAATAGGCTCTAAGTGAAGTATTGGGGAAGCGCGCAGCATTATGGAGGATGAAACTCCAATAAAACACATGCATACGGTTCTGCCACTGTATTGTGACATAATAAATAATCAATGGATAGTAAAAACAAATGAAAGGGAAATGTCCTGCTCCTGGCCAGAGCAGGGCTCCCATAAGAAAAAATGTCCATCTTTTTAGCAGCAAAATATAAAGGGAACAAATCCCAAAAAAGAAAAGAGATTCTAGATCGCTGGCAAGTATTTCAGGATATTGAAGATCAGGAAGGTGAAAAAGAGATCCAATGAAGGGGGATATACCCTGAAACGCCTAAACCTGTAGTAGGGTATACAAACCAAGTCTATAAGCTTCCAGTGGTAGAGAGAGTGTCAACAGGATTATCAGGATTATCAATGAGGGGGGCTCAAGAACTTTTGCACCTCCATATAACCCTTTCACTAGCGCTGACATACCCATAGCATCAGTGTACCCAGAGGGTGCACAAGCAGATATAAACAATGAGTTAAGAGCATTGAGGGAAAGGTTGGTCAGGTTACAAGAACCTGAAGAAGTATCATCATAAATAAGGGCACCGGTGCAGAAAATAGGGGATTAGAAGTCAAGAAATGTTTTGTTTAGGTTTAGCCCTGGGGCAGCAAGAAATGTTTGTGTTGAAAAAGATGATGGGCAGAGGGTATGGACAACAAGTAGAACAATCGAGGGAAAATGGAGGGGAAGATCAAGGTGGTAGAAATAATGAAGAGGCAGGGCAAGAAGAAGGTCAATGAGAGGATGCAGTGAGAAACTCGTCCCTGCCACAGGAGGCAGTAAGGAGGGACTGACCAAGAAATAGATCAGATTTAATGGTGGTAATACAAGATTGGAAGAAAAAAGGGGTAGAAGACAAAATAGATATGCTGATGCCTCTTATACATAAAGGAGTAGGGATAACGAAGTATGTGCCATGGTCTCAAATGGACAAAAATAATTTGATTAAAGCTCTCCCTCAGCTTATAGCCAGAGCTAGTAAATGGATCTATGAATTTGAAAAACAAACAGCAGGGGTAGCCTTAGCATCGGAGATTTTAAGAGTTTACTGGTCACCATAGTTGGGTACCAGGCTGGGACATATGGGCAAGAGCTGGTTACTCTGGGGTAAGACCTGAAGATAATGAACATGATGGAGAAGCCTTTAATGAGGTAAGGGCAAGGGTATGGGATGCCCTACGAAGGATGTACCCAGATACCCCTGACTTACATTCTTTAATGGAGTGCACAATGGGTGATGATGAGGACCCAGTTAGGTTTTTTCTTAAGTTACAGGAAATGTGGAGAGTTGAGACTATACCATTTTTCTATTTTATCTTAAAGAGGGGATTACCAAAAGAGGTCCAGAAGGCACTAGATGAAATTGTGGTCTTGGTGCTACTAGTAATCCTGGAAGAACATCTGAAGGGAGAAGAAATGCCTGTCAAGGTGCCAACAGCCAGCCCAGCACCTAAAGAAGCAGAAAGAAGCTTGCAGAACGCACAAGAATTTGGTATGCTGCTAGAAAAAGGACGATTTCAACGGCAGGGAAGAAAGAAGAGCTCACACTGTCTCAAAAGACTCTTCCGCACTGCTCAGAGGAATACCTGACGAGTCTCGGCTTTTTAGCTCAGCAGAGACTTTCTTTTTATCCTTTTTGGCTCCTAGGGTACAAGCGGCTGCTGCACTTTTATAGAGGATGCTGAGTATGGGTCCCTACCCCACGTCATCAAGGCGGTGCACAATCTAGGTGTTGAATGAAGAAAGAAGGTGGAGTTCAGAACACGGATTGGCTATTGCTTGCCTTTGATTGGGACCTGTCATGGCTGGAGGCAGCAGTAAAAATACTGGTTCCTGTTATCATATTATTCTTGGTCCTCCTCTGCACATGCCAATTGGGTCTCCGATGTTGTGTACATGTTAGGGAGAATTCTCATAAATGTGCTAATTTCCCTTACCTTTTGAGACCCCCAGCAACTTTGCTGGATTTCTAGGACTTTAATTTTTACCTGGAAAGAGTGTGATCCTTTTTTCCCATTCTTTCATGTATTTCGATGTGTGTTTCACATTTGTGTTCTTGGGATATGGAGTTTTAGATAACTCCATAGGCATCATATTTTTCTTGTGTGTCACACAGCACCCGCAGTGCAGTGGCACAGGGATGTCTTTTAGACGTCCCAAGGTTTAAATACCTTGTCTGGGACTGACTACTGTCTCCAATAGCATGTGAAGTTAAATTGACTTTGCTAGACTTTTTAAATTGATAGACCCAGCACACACTGCCTTACAGCAGAGTGCTGGAGGGAATAACTAGTGTCCCCTATGCCTAGAAAACCCATGTAGCCTTCAAAAGCTACCCTTTCCTCTCAGAATGGCTGGTGGCAGTGGTATTACCATGATTTCCCCGACCGCAACCCGTTTAAACGCTCCAGTAGCTGAAATCCACCAGAGCCATGTTTTTCAAGATGGCGTCTGAGCCCCTTCTGAAAAAACAGGTTCTGATTGACTTTTTTTGCCATTTCTTTTTGGAAAGGCCCTTCTAGTGGTTGTCTCTGCGCACCAAACCAGGTTTGGTCCCTTTGTTTGTTTGCCTTCAGTGGGCTTCTATACTGAAGCCCCCCTCTGGTGCCTGAGTGTCTGGGGTGGACAGGATGTGAGCGAGGTGCCCGAAACTCCCTGTGCTTAGTCTCCTAGAAGACCAGAATGCACTCTGGTGTTATTGGCTGGCTTACTGTCCAGCAAGGACAGCCACCCTGCTGGGTGAGTGACAGCTAGGCTGGAATGAATGGGAGAAAACTGCTTAAAAGCAGGTCTCTGGGACTTGGAAGGCAGAGTCGACCACTGGAATGAAAGAACCGAAGACGAGCTGAAGGAAGACGACTGCTGCAACTCCTGGACCATTGGTTTGCCTGGTGAAGCCCTGCTGCAGGTCTGAATTGCCTGAAAGTCCCTTGACAGAGAAGCCCCTTCAACAACGACTTCTTGCCTTGAGCTGGTGGGAACAACCAACTCACAAGCCAACTGGAAACCATCTTCATACTGGTTAAATTTTCTTCAGAGTGCTGTTGAAAACTGGATAGCCAATAAGAAGGATACCAGTTTGTGGACTTTAAGGCACTCACACCTTAAACCAATGTTTTGTCAAGCTTGTGTATCCGTCCCTGTGCAGTGCAGGAACCTCCCGACGTCCTCCCTCTTGTCCCCATGACTGAGGCTCAGGAACAGTGAGAGCTGCAGGAACTGCCAGGAACAACTTTTCTTTGCCTCAGCTACAGCTGTTCTTCATTCAAAAGGTACTGTGCAAATGAGGTAGAGAAAGCCCACTGCCTGCATTCATATCATGCTGCATATCTGCCACTGAAATGCTGCATATTCACTTGATTGATTATTCTGTCTGCTTGTACACATTCTCCATCTCCTTGGGCCTCATTACGACCCAGGCGGTAAGTTACCGCCTGGGCCGTGACTTTACCACCATGGCGTAAACTACGTTTACGCCATGGTGGTTGGCGGACTTACCGCCCCATTCCGACCTTGGCGAGGCGGTAAGTCCCCAATCCCCATTTACCCTTCCCCATTCCCATTTTTGCCCCATAGGGCATAATGGGAGTGGGGAAGGCGTTAATTACGCCACCGTAAATTACGGTGGCATAATTAACTCCATGGTCCCTTAGCGCCATGGATTTTAACACCTGCTAAAAGCAGGTGTTAAGTCCGCCATGGCGCTAAGGGACCTCATACTCAGGCGGTAAGGGTCGGCGCTGTTTACGCCGCCGTAAAACCCTTACCGCCTGAGTCGTAATGAGGCCCCTTGACTTGCAAGCTCTCTGACAGCCTTCAGATCACCCAACCACAAGCCTGTTCTACTTGTATCACTTGCAGGGAGTTTGCCACCCCTGCCTACCTACCTTCCTTACTTTCTGCAGGCTACTATGCACACACACATTACATATGACTCGTATTTAGGTGCAAGGGCATTCACCTACAGCGCATTGAGGCAATTGCAATGGCACATGGGCGCAATGGCATGCAACATTGCAGTACTATGTCACAAGTACATGGTATGGTCAAACTGTAGCTGGTGCAACATTAGTCTGTCCTGTTGATATACTGCTGAGTGTGTTGTACCAGTGAATTCTGTAAAGAGCTCCGGACATGGATTCCGCTGCAGTGTTCCCAGCTGTTTAGGTTGGAGGAGGATATGCGGCCGGTTCACTTCATGTTGGAGGCACGACAGAGGAGTTCAGATACATTGTTGTTCAACATTGGTCTGGTAGGGGTGTAATCTAGGGGTGTAATATAGAAGGGCCTGCCTGGGCTAGTGGGCAGAGGTGAGTCGGCGTGGTGGAGGGTGGCAGGACTTGATGGAGAAGCCTGGGGTAGTTGGTGGAGTTGAGTGGGGGTGAGGTGATGAGAACTTGATGGGGCAGCCTGGGGTAGTGGGTGGAGGTTAGTGGGGGTGGGTTTGGTGAGCACTTGAGGGGGCAGCCTTGGATAGTGGGCAAAGGTGAGTGGGGGTGGTGGTGGGGGTGGCAGAGCTTGAGGGGGCTACCTGGTGGTTGTGGCAGTGATCATCTTCAGGTATTTCAAAGTGTAGCATACCATTAATTGTTTGTTCCTTAAATTGATATTGTGCCATTTTTTTCACATTCAGTGAAACTTATTGCACTGTTTTTCCAGGCCGATTTGGCTGTTGTATATTAAAACTGCATCCTCATTAAATATTAAAATAATCATGGAAACTGTCTGGTTTCAAAGACATTAAGTGCCTGATTTATGGAATTTTTAGAGTGGTGCAAAATGACTTTGCACTGCCAACGAACACCCTGATTCACAAAGCGGTGCAAAGTGTATTTTTGCAGTGCAAAGTGACTTTGCACTGACTTTGCACAGTTGTTACACTGGTGTAAAGTCAAAAATACACGTTGCACCACTCCGTGAACCAGGGTGTTTGTTGGCAGTGCAAAGTTACCTGCAAGATAGTAACTTCGCAAACACTATTGTAGACACTCTGAGGGCATGCTACTTTTCAGGAATGCCAAAACGTACCATCTGATTGGCTCTTCCTGGAGCACCCTTCGATTCTGCATCCTTGCTCCCATACCCGCTGGCCATGGGGTGATTTGACACTGGCTTGGTGCCATGTGAGTGCCTGTGTGTTAGGTCGATTTCCCCAGCTCCCATGAGTAGCCGTGGGACTGGCGTGACAGCCTTGATTACATCACTGGGTTCTGTCCCAAGTGACTGCTGTCTGCTGGAGATGAGTAGCTGTTACGCTCACCTGGTCTCCACAGGGGTGCCGAACGGAACTGGACGGTCCGATGTTGAATGGCTCCTAGTGGCCCCTCTGATTCTCTCTTCCGTCACTAAAACAGGTTTGCCTAAAAGGTTAAACAAAATGTTACCCAACTGTAAGGAGGAGGGCTAACTCCCGCCTCCTGTGGGCTTCTTGTGCACCCCTCTGCTATGTCTCACCTTAGCGTTATGAATGGCAGCCTCTCCATCCTGCGACTGTATGCAGGGGTGCGTAGTAGTTCAAGGATCTAGTTACTTCACTGATCCTGCAGAGTTCCAGACAACAGTGACTCAATTGGGTAAGTCTTTATACCAATGGTATGGATTGCTTTAGAGTTCAAGTTGCCAAAAGTTCACTTCTGTGCCTCTTTCTTACAGGTTTCCCTTGGTGCGAAAACATGAATCGGACTTCTTCCCAGGAACGTTGATCTGGATTCCAAGGTAAGTTTCACACCAGCGTTATGCGATAAAGTCTTTACATGCGGTATTGTTCTTCTGCGTAACTAACCTGCTGTTTCTTTTGTATCCTGCAGGTGCCATATGTCCGAGGCGGAAGTCGCGTGTAGGTGCCTTACGGGACCAATAGGAAATGCAGCCATCAGGTGAGTAGTAGCGCTGCGTAAGAGTTAAATGTCCAATGAGGCCTTTCCCTAATACGTAGCTAACCTGATGTTTTCTTTGTGTTCAACAGGTGCGGCAGCTCCGGAGCGGCGATCGAGTGATGGTGGTGATCAAGTGATGGTGCTTCGATGGATCGCTGGGATGAGCAGCCCTCTGGTGAGTATTAGCGTTGCGCAGGATAGCAATGTAGTTTACGTGGTCTGCGCAGCTAACCTGATGTCTTTTCCTTTTTAGCTCAGCAGAACGGAAACTCCAGAGCATCAGGTAAGAGCCTTGTTCTGTGTTCTCCTCTCTCTTCCTTCCTTTGCAGGTACCTCGTGAAGAACTGGACGGGCGTGGCTGAAGACAGGCCTGAAGTTAACAGACATAGTGAGCGTTACGCTGCAGGAGTGCAGAATAACACAAAGCGTTTTCTGTTCTGAGGGCATGGTTTATATAGCCTTCAAGAAGTAGTTCCCAAGTAAAGTAGTCCCTCTAACCACACCCTAGCAAGTAGTTCCTCAGGTAAAGTAGTCCCTTCAGCCTGCCTCAGACTGGTCTGCACGTGGTTCTCTCCCTTTGAAACCTGCCTTATTTGTGATGGCAGCATGAGCCTGGCGCCATCACAAATAAGTCCAGGAAGCCCTTATGGAATCATTTGGGGCCTTAAAGGTCCCCATGGGTGCAAGTACCCTGGGCAGGTTGGTCTGTTCCTGATGTCTGGGGGCAAGTACCGTGACAGTAGCCTGGAATCAGCTTTCCCCCTCCCTTGGCGTGGTGCTCTGGCCATGTGCTTGAAGTTGGTCTGTGATGTGAAGCCCACCTGTGATAGCCCCATGAAGTGAGCTTACCTGCAATTTCACCATCCTCACCTTTACGTTGGATGGTCCTCTGTGCCTCAAACAGTGTTTTACTGTAGCAAGATTAAAATGTGGTGAAACCTCAAAGTTATAGAATTAAAATGTGGTGAAACCTCAACCTGGCAAAACTCAAATAATAATAATAATAATAATGTTGTGAAACCTCACAGCAGCAAGATCCAAATGTTGTGAAACCCCTCAGCATCAGAATACAAATGTGATGAAACCTCACAGTAGTAAATCTCAAATATGGTGAAATGCCACAGTAACCAAATTCAAGAGTGGTGATTCCCCACTCTAGCATGATTCAAACATGGTGAAACCTCATAGTAGTTGAAATCAAATGTTGTGAAACCCCACAGTAGCAGAATTCAAATGTGGTGGAACCTCACAGTAGTGAAACTCAAATGTGGTGAAATCTCACAGCATTATACACAAATGTGGGAAAACCCTGCAGTCACGGAAAAGAGGCAACATTCAAAACAGTAGAGCTCAGAGTGGTCCAATTCTCAGGATTGAAACCCGTTGATTTTGATTTGGAGATGAGTGATAGATATAAACGTTTGAGGGAATGTTGCATCCTTTCTCTTTTAGTCCATGGTCCTCAGGGACAGCAGGGGACTGCAGCGCAGGAATGGGCACTCAACCAACAGGCAAACAGGGAACTTGTTCATATCCAGCTGTCCTTCGCCGGCTGCCCAGGAAAGGCTGCCCTGGCACTGTCAATCAATGACTGTTTCGGGTCATGGCAGCCAATCGGGGATGGGAAGGGAATGTGGAGGGAGGTACAAGTGGCTGGGAATGAAGGAGGGAGAGGGGAGAAGAAATTGAGTGAGGTTTGCGCTTATTGCCAACAAATAGGCAGGTGCATGTATGGAGGCCAAAATGGGGGTTGCAGGCCTTACCAAGGTCTTTGCTCGGTCAGGAGGCTCATCTGCTGCCTTCAAACTGATAAAAATACAATGATACAGGTTATTTAATCTCTGAAAGGGTAATCTGCTGATCAAATAACCCTTTATTAAGCTCCATGCCAAAAGCATAGTGTGTATCTGTGCTCAGCTATATCAGTATCCTTATTTGCAGTGCCTGCTCTATCAGTGTCACAGAATGGTTCAGAGGTCCCATTGGACAGCTGCAGTGACAGCCAGGTTTCTGAAGCACAGTGGCTGTATTTAGGTTATGCACCCCTGCTCCAAAACTTTGATGATCATAAGTAGCCTAAGCCTGTGGCAGGGTAATCTCTAAATATAAGCTATACCTGAGTAAGGCATGCTGCATGGCCCTACATATGATAATTACAGCCACATGAAATTTGATATCACACATGTGTCAGCTCCTGTAAGCCAAGCTCAGCTGTGGAGATGTGTATTCTGGCCAAACAGGTTCAGTCTGCCTAATGTCAGGACAAGAACCTGAATGGCAATGTCTCTCCTCTGATCTCTTTGTGAGGGCAGGTGACACACACCGTCAGGGACAGCAGCACAAAGGGAAGCTACCCTGGGCACAGGCATCAAAGGAACACACAGTGGCAGGACTCTTCCGACATCGTGTTTCTCTCTCCTTCCTGTCCCTTCCACTTCCTCTGGAGCAAAGCACTTAAGGTGTCGCATGAGAAGGGAAAGGTCCACTACTATATACTTCTTTCAGGAACAGTGATTGGACCAGGATGCTATCTTTAGTCCAATCACCTGCAAATGTTTTCCTTTAAAAGAAACAGTCTCCCACCACTTCTTTGAATCATCTCGGGAATCTCCTTTTGGACTCCAACCCTTGAGTAAGATTTAGTTTAGACCCTGCTGGGAGAGCAGTCTTTTCCAGAGTCCTCCAGTAGTGAGGTGAAGGCAGGTGTTCCAAGGTAGATGCAAAATCTGTCCCCTTACAACTCCCTGTGGGTGAACCTGCTGCTGGAACAACACTTGCCTCTCTGACAGCCACAGCCGTATCCAAGACCTAATTATGTTGAAGGACCCCTGCAGTTATGTGCCAAACTCCTCCATGTTTGGGAGCATGAGAACAAAGATCAATCTTGTCCCCAAGTCAATGGAGTGGAACTTACAGCAGCCTGAGAAGTGACGTACTTCTGGAGCAAGACCTGCCTTTCTGCCAGCCACAGTGGTACCCAGGATATCACTGTGTTGAAGGACCCCTGCAGTTGTGTGTCATCATCACAAACAAATAAAAGTTAAATTATCACCTACATGTAGAGTGTGCCTTAGATATGGGTTGGAATGTTAGGGACTGCAAACAATATATAAACGGTGTGCCCAAGACATTGGGGTTTATAGCGACATCTTCCCACTGCCTGGGACATAGAAACTGTTAAAGTATATAAAAGGAAGGTTGCGTCTCTAGGTTCTGGACCAACAGTAAAAACTCTGATAAAAGATCCAAGGCACTTCAACAATGGATAAATACACTCTCTAGTATTATAAAATGCACTAAATTTCATAAAAAATACAATTATGGTAAAATCAGACGATCACAGGCACTTACATCTGAAAACAATAAACACATTCATCCCTTGCCCAAGAACAAAGGTACAAATAGTTACTCTTGTGACATCACACACAGTTTAAATCAATCAAATGTGTATCAATTTGTGTTCAAACATAGCCCAACTTGTGTCTGTCCTTATGATGTAATCTAATACAGGACATTCCTCAGGGGCTGAACAATAAATAAAGTTTGTGTATTCCTTAGTATTCAATCGAAGTGCTGCATACTTTCTTGACTAAAAACAAAAACCAGAGGGACAATGTCTTAGTTTACCAATTAGAAGGTTCTTCACAATGATTCACGTTAAATATAAAGCATACCCCACTATGGTATGTGTCAATACAAAAATGTGTCAATACCTGGTGAGTAATCCATGGTAAACAGGCAGCGACATAAGTTTCACCAAATCTTCACTACCAATGTGGAAGTCTTCAAACAAAAGCCATGTCAATATGGCTACTCTGCAACCCAAATCATACAGGACACATTTCAATAGTATATCCACTGAATCCTACAATCAAAGAATTAGCCATTCTCAAATCCAAATCAAATGCACGTTTACCTACTAGGTGTCGCGTGCCAGTTCCAAGACGTAACATAGAATTAAGGGACTTTAGATTGTCAACAATGTCCATCCACAGGATCTAAAAAGGAGGAAAGAAAACATAAACACGAGGGCACATAGACCCCAAAGAGAGGCTTGCCGTGCGGCAGTAACATCTTTATGAGAAATCCCTTAATGAGAAATCCCCATCTCATGCGATGATGGAATGAATAACTGATCCAATACATCGCCCACTGCCAAACATGGCTCGTGGCCAATATGAAAGCAATTCCAATCAACAAGTGAGTGGCACTTTACTTAGAAATGTTTTTAAAGGTAAATGTCAGGGTATTACCTCTGCAGAAATGCTGACCTTCACCAGGATGTGTATAGAGCGTTGTACACATCTCCGGTTTCTCCCTCACTCTTTCACTGGTTTCACCAAGAGGCAACTAAACAATAAGTGAAGTCACAGAACTAGGCTCCAAGCTATCCCTGCTGAGTACAAACCACCAACAAAGGGTTTGCCCCCTTGAACATGCACCACCAAGAATAATTATTATCGGGCACCAGAAGCACCAAAAACTTGACAGTTCATAGACTGCGACGATATCAGCAACTCGCTAGGCTCACTTCAGGGTCAAAGTCCTTCCCGGCGAAAAACTCCACTATTTCAAAAGTTATGTCTATGTTAGAAACTACAACATGTTTGTGAAATAGTGTGAAGTAGTGTAAGGGGGCGCAAGATGTGGGCTCTGTACAGGAGAGGGTAATCCAGTGCCTAGAGGCTGATGCTCAACTGTACCTGATGTCACAGCTCTACCTCCATGTACTTTCCTTCTATGCCTGTCTGCTGCCAGTTTCCACACTTGGTTAATATGAGTTGGCTTTAAGCCAAGGAAGACTTTTCTAAAAATCCATCCCAAGCCCCCTGGGGGTCAAAGGAGATTGACAAGTCACCACAGCACTATGTTTGCATATGGGACCAAACGGTCTGGATGGAGCAGCAATTAAGCTGTGCCAGGGTAGCGAATCAGTGCTTACGACTAGGAGAGCAGCTACGTTTTCCTGGGGCTCAACACTGCAGTGCAATCTTATGACGCCTCGTCTTGGAAGCAAGACGACGTAGAGCAGTACAGGTTCGATCATCAGGTCCGCGATTAGAAACCTCTGAGTATTAAAGGCGTTATCAATTTACTTAAAAAAAATGGATCTAATGCTCCATGTAAGTAAATTACTTTACTTTTTTAAAACATTATAAATGTGTCACTACTGACATAAAAAATTCTATTATGTAATAACGTATAAATCCATGCAGTTGAGTTATCATGAGCAAAGACGGGATTGAAGACCAGGGCATACTTGCAGAATTTGCAGACCAAATTTGTCGTTTGGACAGATTCAGAGCGCTTTTTGCGCAGATGTGGCCGTTCCACTGAGGCATGATCAGGGACCCACTTCAGGTAGCAACATAGCACAGTGGGCTAAGCATGCCACTTTGACATAGTGCAATCTGCATTTATATGTGTCACTCGTGATAGGGTTGTTTCAGCTCCTACTTCTTCCGAGATATATGCATTGAGCACCAATATTTTTGGTAATAACCCCTATTATTTTTAGAATCCGTTAGGATGCCATCTGCAACACTGTGATTGGGTCGCAAAGAGTCATGTGACTGACTGGATGTATTTATTTATGTTCGGTCTCATCCTGCTTTTACAGAGGACACTGTGCATCGTCCGCAGAATCTGACCCTCCTCATCTCGCTCTTAGTACGCGGGTGCCCCTGCTCAGCACACACCAGTAGGCTGCGATGATGGTACCGTTGCTGTGTTAGGCAACAGAAACATATCAACATCTGAAAGATCCACCGTTATGCAGCCCTGCTGTTCCCTGCTACCCATGGGATGGTTATTTATTTATTCTTTAATGTATTTAAGTGCATTTTGGGTTAATTTCATTTAACATTCTGCACTATAACAAAAACATAATTAAAATAAATACATTATACAATATAATGTATACAATATAGTAGAATTCCCACTTACATAAACACCTTTAACAATATCCTTGAAATTAATAACATATCTTAATCAAATACAATTCAAAATGACATTCATCATTCTGATTAAGGGAGAGTGTAAAATTCATCCAATCGATATATTAAATTAAACTTTTTATAATGTTTCCTCTATGATTTTAGTTGCCTCCTTCCATATGTGCAAGACTGAAGTAGTAAAGACTAAAGGTTCTCCCCCTTGTATGGTACTCCAGCATTGGTCTAGTTCATATCCCCTAGAGATTTGTACACATCTGCCATAGTTTATGATGTATTTCTCTAGCAGTGTACCACAACTGGTTAACGCATGTCTACTAGTTTCCCCAGAGTTACCACTTAATCAGCAATATCTTTCATGTCCTTCCTTGCCCTTCCGGGAACCAATATAATCTAAAGTTAGTAATATATTAAAATGTAGGTAATTTATGAAGCACCTTGCCTCATTTGAAAAGGGTTTCAGTAAGTTGCTACAAGGGGCCCCCTAGACGGAAGGCCTGTTTGATGTATTCTAGATATCTTTTCTTTATGGTCAATTTATTCATATTTATTTCCTGATCCCATATGGGAAAGCACTTTCATCTGCAGGAGCAAGATCAATAGCTACCAAATGTCTGGACCCTGAATTCTTAAGGTTCTGGTAAAGAACGTCCTGCTTCTAATTGTTGTTATTTGTTTTAAAGATGTGTAACAAAGTGTCATTATCATTGCCTACTCTGTAGAGTGCTACATAGAATTCAACTCTGCGCACCAACCAACTTAACTGGAGTGACAATACACCTAGTTCACATCAGAGTGCTTATACTGGTACTGCCCGTGGTAACCTGAAAAATCGAACGGGGTAATTTTGCTTCAAGGCGATCTAGCCACATCACAGTTCTCGATGGAAGTGTCTCCAATCCATAAAGAATACATGGTCCGACACCAGTCCTATATATCTCCAGAAAGCCTTCAATGTTTTGGCCTCCCTTTCTGATTTAAACATTTTTCATTAACACCCATTCCCTCATTACCTTTAGTTGGACATACGTTCCCACAAAGTTGACATTAGGTATGACTACAATAGGAATACAGATGTATATATATGTTTTTACCACTTCTACTTTCTTTGTTTCCAGATACCAACGGTCATTAGTTCTACAATGTTTTCCGCTGAAAACCATCACCTTCGTTTTAGCGGTGTTAATCCTCATGTTGTTTCTGGCACCATAGCTGGTAAGTTCCTCAATAGACAGCTGGAGTCCTATCAGAGTTAGATCCAGCAAAATAATATTCTCGGCATATGCCAACAATGGTACCAGAACTTTACCAACAAAAGTGTGGGGGCATTGCAGGCTGCTGTTACTGCCCCATCCATGTCCACAGTGTATACATTGAATAACAAGGGTAACAACACACATCCATGTTTTAATGATAGAGTGCGAAAGAGAACCGTCAGAATCCAGACAGACAGACAGACAGATAGTGTTATTTGAGTATAGCAATTTAATAAAATGAAGTAAAGTTGGATGAATGCCCCAGGTCTTGAGTTATTCCATAGTTTGGGTTGGGAGACCCTATAGAAATCACAAGAATAGTTAGCATAGGGGGGGTGGCTTAGTGCCATGGGGAATGGCAGCCTAGCCTTTGTGCACCGCTCCGGTGGAGTTTTAATGTCTTCAATTCTTATGTCCTACCTCATATTTCGGCCTTAGGGTTAGTCGTGTGCCCTCTGTTCAACCTCCTAGGTATCCAGAATGGCTCAGTGAAAGATTTGCTGACTACTTTGCTCGTCATTAAACTTGTCATTAAACTTCTGGAGGCTGGGCCCTCAAGCCATGTCATGCCGCTCACAGCGTGGCCAACGTCTCCTGTCAGCTGTCCGGCCGCGGTGTCAAAGGCTGCCCGCTGCTTACACAGTGACTCATTTTCTTCATAACACCAGTGCAATACACAAAATGTAACGCTTTACACCAGGATATCCTTCTTTCCTCAGCCATATTGTATAACTTTGGAGGCTTTTGATGATTTTTCCTGACAGAAGAGGAAAATAAAAAAAAAAGAAAGGGCATTTTTTCCTTTTAAAATTCTGTTGTTTTGTCTCTTCCTTTGCCTTAGCCCACACAAATCCAATTCCCTCCGAACCCAGATAACTTTTTTAGTCAGCTCTCTTGGCTAATTCATTGCCGGGCATCTAGCACTAACATTTTGATTGTTATGCTTGGTGGAGGGGCTTAATAAAGAACATAGTGGGAGATAAAAGGAAGAAAAAGAAATAAGAAAAGGAAAGGTGGAAAGGAGTGCAGGTAAAAGTAGGAGGCGCAAAGAAATAAGAGAAAAGTAAGAAATAGGCAAAAAAGGAAAAAGAAAAAGTTAAAGATGAGCAGAAAGAAGAGAAGAAGAAGAAAAGGGGGAAGCGAAAAGAGAGAAAGACAGTGAAAGAAAGAAAGTAGAGGGGAAAACTAAAAAAGGAAAGTTTCAAGGCATTGCATAATGGCAACTAAAAAAGTGCAAATTAAAGAGGGGCCATCTTCATCTTCCATCACTCTTAAGAGACAAAAGAGTGAATCTCCTACACCCACAGAGGTCACAATTGGCCATGTTATGCAGACCATTTTATCAGAAATTAGAGCTATTAAGCCTTTGATGGAGGACACTAACGCTAAATTGCAGCAACTTGATAACAAATGGTTTAGCTTTGAGGCTAGGATGAATGAGGTTGAAAGGCAAGTTTGGAATGTCGAAGACATCTCCAATAAAGTTACCACTCTAGAAATGATGGTACTAGCTCTACAACAACAGACAGAAAATCTTGAGAATAGAAATAGAAGAAATAATCTCTGTGTTATCGGCCTTCCTGAAGAAATTGAAAAAGATAACCAAATGGCCTTCGTATATATGTTCCTACCTGGAATTCTTAACCTATCAGCTTCAGTGCAACTTAATATTCAAAGAGCACACCATATTGGTCCTCACAGATCCTTACGAAGTTCCAAGGACTCACCCAGAACCCTGATACTGGCCGACCTTGATTTTACTCATATAACTCTCACTATGGAAAAAGTCAGGCAACTGACATGGGAGGGAAAGATAATATTTATCACACAAGACGTCTCCAAAGCAACTGTAGTGAGAAGGAAAGAGCTCCTAACCTTCAGGCCAGCCCTAAGGTAATTGAACGCTAGATGTGGCATTTTACATCCAGTCATCCTTAAAGTCACCCTAAATGGACAAACTTCATCACTCCATAACTCAGCAGACTTAAGAAGATACATTCAATCTCAGAAAAGGAACAACATGGATATGTCGAATCCATCACTTGAAAGATGACAGATACTTTGCTTAAATTGCTTGTTTTTTCTTCTTGATCTTTTACTCTCTCCACCGGGGCAGTGTTCTGGTGGGCCTGGTTCTTTTTTCAGCTCTCCCCACCCCCATCCCACCACATAATATTTTTTTTTCAACATGGACTGGTGTGGCTGGTTTCTATTTGCCACCTATTCGCCTATTATTTTTAGATATGTTTTACTCTTACCAAGTTCCATGTTTTTACTCTTTGTTGTATCCCCTCCCTTATGTGTTTTTCCTTTTATGTCGTCATCTGTTATGCTGGATACATCATTATACCCTGTGATAATATGTTATGCTGTTTTATTCAATTGGTATCAAAATCTTTGTAACTTTATAACCATTTCTTCTCACTTATGCTTCATGATTTATGATCTCATCCCCCCACACTCATGCCACTCAACATAGTTTCTTGGAATATTAAAGGATTACAAAATCCAATTAAAAGACTAAATGTATGATCTCATCTAAATAGACTGAAACCTTTAATTGCCTGTATTCAAGAATCACATCTTTCTTATCAAGAAGCAGCTAAACTTAAGAGACATTGGGTGGGTCAGGTCTTCTCCAGTGCTGCAAATGGCAACAAATTGAGTTATTACATTAGTTAACAAGCCTCTTAAATGTAAAGTACTATCTTATGAATCTGATGATCTGGGGCGATGGGTTCTGCTCAAACTGTTAATTAACTATAAATAATACTCTATACTTAACATTTATGGCCCAACATCCCCCAATCCTAACTTTTGGCGGCAACTCAGGAATCATATACTTCAATGTATTCCTTACAATTTGATTGTTTGTGGTGATTTAACCAAATTATAGATCCTTATTTAGATAGAAAATCTAGCATTCGATACACTAATACTACTTCCCATAAACAATTCATTAATTGTATATCAGTCTTGGGCCTTAGTGATGCATGGCATTTGATTTACCCCACTGATTCTGATTTCACCTTTTGTTTCACACCCCATAACTCCTTCTTACTACCTGATTACATTTTTATTCCTAACTCCATGGTTAGTCTTCTTCTCACTGCCCAAATAGAGCCTCTCACAATTTCTGATCATGCCCCTGTAAATATCCAACTTGAATCTCCCATTAATTCTAAACCCTCAAATGGGTGGCGACTCAATACTAGCTTGCTAAATGATGTCTCCTTTGAACCGTTTATTACCTTACAACATACTAATTACTTTGCTGAAAATAAGAATCAAGATACATCCATCACGAACAACTGGGATGCTATAAAGCTGTTCTCAGACGTAATATAATTTCATTTGTTGCCAATAAAAAGAGAAAACTCAAACAAGAGTCAGAATCTATTCTCAAACAGCTGAAACCCCTGGAAATACAATTTGCCAGTACTAACTCCCCTATGATTCTTAAAGATGTTCTGAAGCTCAGATTTCAATATGATAAAATTATCACTCAATACGCTTGTGAAAATAGGCTTAAATATAAAGCAAAAATCTACCAACTTTCCAATAAAGCTAACAAATCTCTAGCACCCTACCTTAAATTAAAAAAAGAAAGATCTAGATTTGTCACCCTTAAAGATCATCCATACAATAGAAAATGCTCTGATAGAAATATTCTTCAAATCTTCTCAAACATCTACTCTAAATTGTATTCCTCTGAAGCTCCTCCTAATAACACTTCTATTGATGACTTCTTACACAATTTACCCATGAACTCCTATCTCCTGATAGATCTTAAATTATTTAATGCTCTGATTACCTCTTGTAAAATACTTCAAGCTATCAAACATCTTAAGAAAGGTAAAGCTCCTGGTAAGGATGGCTCCCCGACTGATTTTTATGCCCATTTTTCTAATTTATTAGTCCCTAAACTTAGCAAACTGTACTCTCATTTTATATCAGAGGGGAAAGCTCAAGGTTCTTTTCTTGAAGCCATGTTTATTGTTTTTCCCAAACCCAAATCCAATTTCCCTTATTAATACTGACTGTAAGATTTAGGCAAAGATCTAGCCAATAGACTCCTCTCCTTTCTACCTAATCTCCTTAAACAAGATCAAGTTGTATATATCGAAGGTAGAGTGTCCTCCTCCAATATTTCACTCTTGTTGGACATCATAGATTTAATACACCAGTCCAAAGATCCCCATGCTGCTGTAGCCCTCGACGCAGAAAAAGATTTCGACAGAGTAGAAATTGATTTTTTATTTAAAACCCTTAAATGGCATGGTTTTGGCCCCCTTTTTTATCCATGATTCATGTACTTTACTCTATGCCCAAATCTGTTTTTTTTTGTTAATGGACAACTATCCTCCTTTTTTCCCTCTATCAAGAGGAACACGTCAAAGTTGCCCCCTTTGTCCAATCCTTTTTATTTTGGCTCTTCAACCGTTTTTAGAGACCATTAGGCAAAATTAAAATATTTTAGGAATCCAATATAAACACCTTCATATCAAAACAGCAGCCTATGCAGATGATGTTCTCCTTTTTCTGAAAAAAACAGAACTAAGCGCCCAACATTTACTACAGCTTGTCTCAAAATTCTCTAAAGCATCTCGCTATATAAGCTTAAAATAGATAAATCAGAAATCCTTCCCCTTAATATATATTGCACATCACATTATACTCTATCCCCAGGAATGAAATGGTGTCCGTAGGGTTTCAAATATCTTGGGGTCCATATTTGAACCTCTATTAGTAACATTCGCAAACAAAATACAGAAACCATACTAGCCAGAAATGAAGAACTAGTAACCTCATGGTCACCCCTTTTCCTCTCTTGGGGGGGGGGTCAGTTAGAAACCATCAAGATTATGACATCCCCTATTATCGTGTATCTCCTATCCGGCTACCTATTTCACTTCCTTTTTCAAGTCCATAGATTCTTGCTTAATTGGATTTCTATGGGGGAAAAGGAGGCATAGAATCTCGCTCAGCAAACTAAAAAAGCCTTGCTCTTTAGGTGGCATCAATTTCCCTGTTTTTAGGAAATATCACATAGCCTTTGTTATTAACAAGCACCAATGTGCTTTATCCAAGAGGAGCAGAATGTATGCCTAATTGGGTGCGTCTAGAAAGAGCCATGGTTTCCCCAATTACCCTGGTAGATATTTACCTTATTAAAAGTAAGAAAACATTTACAAAATATTCCTGTATTCGTCTATCTGCATTTTATCTCAAATTATTAATGTTCACATCCTTAGCCAAATTGTCCTTGTTTACCTCTCCGTTCATCTGGCTTAATCCCCTAATTAACATTAAAGGTAAATCTATTTCATGGAAGCCATGGCTCTCGAGATATATCAAATTTTGTAATCTATTCTTTTTGCAGAATATTCCCATCACTTTTAACGACTTTGCTATCAAATACCATATGCCTGTCTCCTTCATGGAATAATATAGAATCATTATTGCAGCCTTTTTTGAAAATTATGAACTACTCATACATAATTCAAATATTCCTGATATGCAAAGGTTAGTCTATATGCTGAACTCTAATATTACATCTTCCGTTTATTATAAAACACTGATGTCAACTCCAAGAAGTCAGTCTTCTGCACAATGACTGGAAGAATGATTGTATTCTACCGGATTTTCAATTAGACTGGCCTTCACAGTGGAAATGCAGCTCTAAGATTACTTCTTCAGCCAGCTTAACCCAAACCCTTTTCTTCTTCCACCATCGAGCCTTTGTCACCCCGTCTCCATCTTCAAATAGGGTATATCACCTAATGACCTTTATTGGAGCTGTTTACAAGTACAAGCTTCTTCTAAGCATATGTTTGTGGAATGTCAACATGTTAAACCCTTTTGGATATCTGTATGGCAAACTATCAAATCTATTTCTAAACTTCATCAAGACTTTTGTTTTAACTTCCTTATTTTTGGAAGTTCATTTTTACAAACTATTCCAGCCAACACATATACAAATTTGCTCTTTGATTTATGCCTTACGTTTGCAATCCAAACTATTACTGCTAATTGGAAAAACTTGAATCATATTCATTATAATTTTTGGTGGAACGATATTTGTAATATTCACAGATTAGGAAACTGCTTAGCTTCCTCTCCTGATCTATTATGTAAGCATCACTTGAAATGGCACACTTTTCTTGACTTCTTATCCAATGCAGAATCTCATAAATGTTAAAACAGCATCTTTTTGCCATGATTAATATGTATCCACATATGCCCTCCCCTCTTCAACTTCTGTTTGTGTTATGTCCTGTCTGTCTTGTTGTTATATGTTCTGTTTGTTATTGTATTGTTACCCACCCCTCTTATCTTAGAAATTCTTCATGCTAACTATATTCAACTATTTATGCATACCTATGTTTATTTCTTACAATAAAAACTTTTAAACACAAAATAAATAGTCATCATATCATAGGTAGTCTCCTCCCAGGATGACGGCTGATTTCTGCCATGATGTAATTTAAAGACCAAATATTATGAGACGTGTTAAATCCACTTCTAAATCCGGTTTGGAAATAGGGCAAAATACCACAATTTGTATCCCAAAGGTTTAGATTTTATAACTGGAGTCAATTATTGCTAAGGGCCTATAAGCTGATGGTTCTGCCCTACATCCCACCTTAAACACCAGAATAATTAGGGATTCTTTTCAACTGTCTGGAATATTCCCAGTTTCTAATATTCTTGCAAAAATCGCTGCCAATGCCTGGGTCCAATACTCTGGGCTGCTTTTGATGACAATATTAGCTCACCGATCAGGACCCAGTGCATGCGATCCCTTGATTTATTTAATGGGCATTAAGACACCTATTTCCTCTAAACCCTTCTTACCAATTCTTTCTTGGCATGTGTACTTTACTATGTTCTTGTACTCCTCAGACGTGAAATGATTAAGCGTGATGCAATTCACCCAGACTTTTTCAGGAATGTGGTTCAGAATCATAGGGGTCTTCCCTGGAGATGTTTTCTATGATTATACCAAAATGTGTGACAATCATTAGTCTTTAGTAGAGTGAAGAGAAATCTCCAGTTGGCATTGTTCAGACTTATCTTATGATTACGCATTCCAGTTTTTATAACGCGTTCCCAGGTTGACAAAGTGTCTGGATTTTTTCACAGATGTCAACTGGATTAAACTTTGCGCAGCTCTTATGTTTCTATGAAGTTATCTCTTTGTTTTGGTAATTTGTACATTGTAAAGGCCTAGCCAATGTTCTTTGGGCAATGTTCTACTTTTGCCCTGTTTGATACGAGCAATTGTGTCACTTAAAACTTTGTTGATATTCCATTCATATTTGTTTAACTTAGTGGCCATAGGTTGTAAGTCAGAAGTTAACTGTACATTGGATTTATTGATGATTAGCAGCCCAAATTAATCTGCTACCCTGTGGATTTACCACGTGTCTGAGAGACTTGGAAATTCTTCTCTCATGATCGTACCCCAGGGCCCAAGTGAACGTTGCTTGATCACTAAGACCATTATGGGCCACCCGTACCTTCAACAAAAACTTTCTGATCATAGGACTAGCAAATATATAATCCAATTGGGAACACACTGTACCATTTGTCCAGGTATAGACCTTATTATCCTTGTACACATTTTCCATTTCCATTAGTCCTAGATCCCCATGGGTTAGAAATTCTGCACAATCAGAAGAATCCCCACCCTGTCCATTTTCTAAAGGGCCTCTGTGGTTACCCAGCACTGTTAGTTGAGAGGTCTTGTCTGTCTCCTTCTAATCACATAGTCGTTTAAGTACATTTGGATAAAGTCTCCCATTATAAGTACATTTGTACCTTTATGAAGGGTACCCCATTCCTTTATTAGTGCTTCGACCTTAAATTGGATCTTCTTAGTATTAATAGTACCTGGAGGATCATAAATGTTAATAATGTACATCTTTTTTAACGGCAAAGGCAAGCCTTATACTACAGCAGTCAAAATGCACAGGGCTTTCCCACCATAAAGCAAGCTACATTGAGGTAGGTCTTAGCACCAATACCAAATCCCTCCAGAGGTCGCCCTCGTTTTGATTGTACAGCCAGTTGATGAATAATCTTATAACCATCAATCATAAACTCTATAGTGGAGAAAGTTCCCTTAATTCCAATTCATTGCACAAAAAGGAGGGAAAACCCCAGGCATTCCATGAAAAAAAGTTACATTTTATAACAGGGATGTATCATGCAGTTTCTTCACCCAGTATTTCAGGCATCCAAGTTCAACCTGATCCAGCCTCTTTTTCAACGGTGGTAAATTTGCAACACAGGATAGCAGACTAGGGGCTTCATCACAAGTTGGGAGGAGCAGTAAAAATGCAGTGGTAATGCTATTACTGCTGCATTAGCGCTCAGCCCAAATATAAGTTAAGCGTAAAGTTGGGGATTCACCTGCAACTCTGAGATGGGGGTAAATCTGCCGACTTTCCACCCATTTTTGGTGAAATTATGGCTCGCTATTAGTGCCACAGTAATTGTGCCGAGAAAATGCCTCATTGGGCCTAATGGACCAAATATGAATGGGGATTGGGGACTTACCGCCCTACCCCAACTAGGGATCTGGTGCTAACAGCACTAGACCAAGTTGAGGTAATGATAATAACGTTGGGCAGTATCCCGGTGGATTTGCCACCGGGTTACCGCACACTTGTTATGAGGCCCTACATCTTTCTGTGACATGTCCTTGTTCGGTCTCTGTATTGGCTTGGGTTGTATAATATTCATCGTACAAGGTTCCAAATAATGTTTACGACTAATAATCAGATTGAACCCAGTGCTTTGGATCAGCTCAAAATTCCCACACCACAACTCCACAACCAAATGGGACACAAATTCCACTAATTCCACTAATGCCCAACTTTCCACAGAGTCGGCCCCAAGGAGTTCCACATGCTAATTTTCTCCTGAATTTATTGATTTCAGTGCTGGAATCTGTTTCAACAAATTCAACAAGAAACTACTGTTGACAAAAGGACTTTCTGCCGTGGGTTTAATTTCCATACATTTCACCCACTTTACCAAAGGTTGTACTGCAAACTCCCGTTCCAAATAATAATTTTTTGGAAACTCTTCTGTGACATGGCCAGTGTATTTAGTATTGAAGGGCCAACTGGTCATCCACTCTCACTGGAGACAATTATTGACTCCTGCACTGGTATCCTCGCACCAGAAGAGTCTGTGGTAGACCTTTGTATTTGAGAGGTATGTTGAAGGTCAGAGTTCCATAACTAGCCGCAGACAAGTCTTTGGTGGTTCCATAACTAGACCTTTGTATTTGAAAGATTATGTTAAATAAATGATTTGTTATCGGAATTTAATAGTTTTAAGAATGCAGCTTTCTTATTCTGTGTTGTTTAGATGTTAATGGTTGTTCATAGAATTGTTTATTTGACTAATATTATGTAAATGTGTAGATACCTTGTAGATATCTTAGTTGTAGATCATTTAGTTTAGTACATGTACAGTAATTAGTTTAGTTCCCTGTTCAGTTTTAGTTCTACTTTTCAGTAGTGTAAAAAGGTGAGATGTGTAGCATTCATATGACATGGGATGGGAATATAGAATGTGGAAGGTGGCATGTAAAGGGAAAGATGTGGATTGAAATGCAGTTACAGATAGATGAGAGATGAAGTCGTTGGGGCATTACATGTATAGCTGAATAAAGAAGATTATCCTCTTACCTGGCTCCTGGATCTTTATAGGTACATTGTTTCATCTCCATCAGTTAAACCACAGCACTCATTATCCTCTGCTTTCCATTGAACTTTACCCTTTCTGGCTTTGAGCAAATGCCTAATGGCTTTACTGTGTTTAATATATTATTTCTTGCAGAGGGATACAATGGGACGTGTTACAGTCACAGCCTTATCACCAACAGCTGCCACTCTTCCACCTCACTCGCTCTTACTTTTTCATATCCCCAGTGATATATTAATGAATTGTAGTGCTATGTGTGGCCACAGGGAGGCGCTAATCATGCTGTGACAGAATTCCGCCAATCACAACACAACAGTGAAATTCACCTGATACTAAAGTAGGTGAATTACAGACAAACATGGAGATGGTTTATATTGGAGCTGGTGACATTACAGCACCAGTCATGAGACCTACCATTTCACATAAAACGGATTGACAATGTTCTCCCCGCCCTAAACCTGTTAATGATGGTTGTCAGCTCCTTTGTAAATCCTCATTTATTATACATACTAGACATACTGAAATAATAGACCCATATGCATTGGCAGTTAATCTGTACACTGGAAGCTATTATGGCATTACAAATCTTAAGGTTTCTCAACAAGCAACAGGCCCACAATTCATTTTCCTTTTTTGATTGTAACGGCTGAAATGCCAGATGAAAAAGAAACAACTTCTGATGCCATTGTGAAGTAACTATTATTCACTCCACCCATTTCCCATCATGTCTGTCTTAGACCACTGGGTCTGACCAAATATATATACCCCATCCACCCACATTTGTTTAACCCTGCCTACACCCACCCATCCTTTCACACCCCTGTTAACCCCGCCACAGCATACGTCACCCCAGCTCATCCCCTTCAAACCAAGCTCACCTATAAAATTGGCATTACTTAAATAAGCCCTACTTACTCAGTTTTTACTGTAAACATTACAAACATCATTTCAATTCAGTGCTTGCAGACATATAAAAACAGCAATAGACATTTATTTATTTATTTATTTCCATTTGTCTAAGCCCTTAGGCATCAGGGCGCTGTTGCACGCCAGTTACATTCAAATATAGCTTGACACACATATGGTAAAAGTTAATGGAAAGTTTGTGGCATAGTTAGACGAAGAGCCAGGTTTTCAGTGCTTTGCGGAAGGCCCAGTATGACTCTTGTGCTCTGAGTTCTTTGGGGAGGGCGTTCCAGTGGGTAGCTGCCACTGCTGGGAAACTCACTTGGTCGCCTTTGGCTCTCTTCACTCTAGGTGTGGTGACTTTGAAGACGTGGTATCCACAAAACTAGAACCTAGGTTGGGAATCGGGACCTCGAATCTTCCCTAATGTTTTATCACACTCGAATCCGAGTCATATTTATTCAATTATTACTTCATTCTTAGAATTAATCCAAGGTAGTCGGTTTTTGAGTTGTGCCTTCAAGGTTCCACAAGTTTTATTTTGTTATTTACTGTGTTGTTTTCCAAGTCAACATTCATTTTTTATTTGCGTTTCTTTGATTTTACAACTGCTTAAAAATATTTTCTTTAAAAAAAGAGGAGTTAAAAAGAAGAAGAGACTGGAATCTTGGACTTAAACCAAAAAGATGGTGGTCATTAATGCTGACTCCTGTTATTGAATGGATTCGGAGATCTGTTTCTTTCGTATATGAGCTCTGTTCGTCAGTAGGTTTTTGGAGAAAAGAAAAGAGAAAGGTGATCCCTTCTTGATGTTGGAATCTACAAGCAATCTGATGTAGGGATCTTGTCTGATCCGAGTGCATCTACTCAGGTCGCAGAAGAAGCTGGAGAACAGAGCTGGCTGGTAATGGCTGGCACACTAGCTAATCGGATCCTTTGTTGTGGGCTGAGCAAGCCCCGGGCTGGAAGCGCGATTCTTCGGTGGCCATCTTTAGACATCATGGAGGCATTTCAATGGGCAATGGGGAACGAGGTTCGCCGTGGTAATGCTGGTGTCCTGGAGGTCTCAGGGTGGACCTAGAGTCCAGCGGAGAGGCAGAGAGCTCCTCTGCCCTTAAGTTGCACCGTTAATGACATGGTTAAAAGACTTCTGCACATCAGTTAACGTATAAACATAAGTCGTTTTACCATATCTATGACTAAAGTTATGTGCCTACAAACCTAAATTGCAAACATGTTTAGAATTACTGCTTATGTAGGGCCAAGTTTGACTGCATTCTTGTCCATGAATGTAATATGCAATACCCGCCTGCTTTCACCAACATTATTGACTTTGTTAATGCTTGTTTTTTAATTTGACAGCGCATAGAACTGCACACAGTTTTATAACGACCTGGGGTGTGGGAGAAATGAACTCCTGTAGTGGCTCTTGTATGCAAATTTCGCTGCAGACAGAATGGAAATATGCCAATATTGCTTATTTCTGATTACACCAGGCACCCGAGATTCTTTTCTCGGCAGTGCTGGACCACAGAAGGCTGTTATTGGAGAGAGAATTGTCGTGTCCTTTTTTGTTGACTTTGAATCCCATAGTGCATTGGACATTTCTCGGAGGCTATGTATTGTCTGTGAGATGTCATTAGCCCCTTATATTTGGCCGCATTGTAGTCGTGGTTTCTCGTTCCTATCAGGTTTCTTATACCCTTTTTGCTGCAGTAGAAAGTAAACACAATGAAGCCCCATGTGGCACTTTGCACTTTTTAATGTGAGAAAAACATCACATTGTGCGTTTTTGTTTACCTGTGTCTAGACTAGTACTTGCACTCATTTCGCTAAGAGCATGATAGACGTGTTGCGTTGGCCTGTGTCGTGCTGCTGCTCAACTGTTAATAATCTAATAATAAAATATGTCTCCCCGATGAAACCAGCAGGATGACAAATGCGTAAAAGCATCACAGAACAAGAGCGTTATCTTGGCGATCATCTCACAGCACTGTGAATTGAGATTGCAGCAGATGGAATGCTTCCCAGGGAGACTGCAGGCTACAGGATACAGGATGCAACACATTCCGGCAATACCCTGGCGATACAAGGAGCGAACACAGTGGCCAATTAGGAAACACACAAGAAACAACACAGAACAGACATCTAATAACAGAAGGCAGAAGCACGCTCTCAAATCACCTATTGAATGGAAACAAAATAAGAAACTACCATGTCGCTCGGAAGGTAGAATATAAACCCACGGTATAGCTATTTAATGAAATAGACCAAGAAAGGTGATTTAATCTAAGATTTTGTATCGTCTTTTGTGGGCTAAGAGACGAGGTTCTTTTGTGAGCTGTTATTTGTTTGTGAAGTACAACTAAAATACGACAGGGTTTACCTCAATCTCATCAACCTGCAGAATACAGATGAACCAGGCCATCCTTCACTTGCATTCCGATTGGGTTTCAGGCATGGCAGAGAGGACTTCAATTCACTACATGCAGCCAGGAGAGATACTGGAACATGAAATCCGCCTGCGCTTCCATGCATTCCAGAACGACATGTGGTGAGTCTTGAGTGATCGCCACTGTGCGCCGTCTGTGCATGGCTATTGGGATCTATAATGGCAGCCAACAAGGCAAACATGGCGGCTACTGTCAAGGCTTAATCTCGAAGGGCCGCAGGGAGAGGAAGGTGCAGATGGCATAGCCAGGGGTCTGCAACCTTTGGCTCTCCATAAGATCTGGACTTTTGCACCATCTTTTCAATGGACTGTATGCACATTATTTAGGTGCAGTGAAAGTGACACAGTCTGCTGAAATGAGCTGTTATGCAATGATCAGAATGATGACTCACATAGCCCCCAAGAATGAGGCCCTTCCACATGGGGGTAACTCCTTGCATCCTGTAGAAAATTCTTGAAACCTCATTAGAATGTGGTGGGTGAGGAAAACGTGTGGAATGTCTTTTTCTGCTACATTAAACAATCTTGTCTTTCTTCCGAATGACAGTGCTTGTGCTTGCTATGTGTTTGCCCAACCCATTAGACATTCATCAGCAGGAGCTGCATACCATGCCAGAGCAGCATATGTGTATATATTTGCCAACTGTTAGGGAGAGTTCTCATTTCTGTGCTAATTCCCTTCTACCTTAGAGACCTCGTGCTCTTTTGCTGGACTTTTGAACTTTTAATTTGTATCCTGAAGTTCTCACTCTCTCGTGTATTTTTGATCTTATTTGGACTCTGTGTTTCTTTGTTTTTTGGAGTCTGACAAACTCCACAGGCATCTACTTTTGTATTGTGGCACACATCACATTCAGTGCAGTGTCACAGAGAAGTTCTTTGGATTTCTCATAAGGTTTAATTACCTTCTCATGGGTGAACTACTGTTCCCAAAAGTAGTAAAGTGAAATTGACTTTACTTAACTGTTTTTCCTATGTAGGTCCAGCAAACCTCATTTTATGTGGAAGTGCTGGCGGTTTACTTAGTAGCCCCTTTTCCTACTTACTCATGTAACATTTTTATGTTACCCTCACTAATTTAAATGGCTGTTGGCAGGGGTTTAATTTTGCTATTTTTGTGCATTTCTACTGAAGGCTCAGCTCCAGTAGTGTACCCATTGATGCCCATTTTGTCGAAATGGCCCCGTCTTCTTTTTTCGCCATTTCTTGCTTTTGCGGTCTTTCTTCGGTTTTACTCTGCGCACCAAACCAGGTTTAACCCATTGTTTGTTTTGCCTTTGGGGGCTTCAGTGCTGAAACCCGCCTCTGGCTCCCTTGTGTCTGGCAGGGCAGGAATGCAACCAGTGCTGATTGGCTGGTGGGCCGTCCTTGCCGGATAGCCTCCCTGCTCTGTGAGTGACAGCTAGGCTGTGCATGAATGGGAGAAACCTGCATAAATGGTGAGGCTTCTTTAACTGAAGATGAGTCGACGACTGGACAAAACATCTGATGAAGGAATCTTGAAGAGAAGCTTGCTGCACCCTCCTGGACAGTTGTACTGCCCAGGGAAGCCCTGCTGCAGTGCTGAAACTCTAATTCTGAATCGACTAGAGAAGCCCTGGAATGGACGACTTCTTCCCTTGGGTTGTTTGGACCCACTGACCCCAAGACGAACTTTGCTGGAAGACCTTCCCTAACTGACTGTACTTCTTTGCTGCTGCTAGAACAGAGTGCCAGGGGTCCAGAAATCTGTAGTCAAGTGCATCATCTTTAAGCCGGACCAAAACTCCAGGAAGATCCTGATGACCCTCCTGAAGTAGGATCACTCAAGCCCAAGTGTCTTCACCAGAGTGCTGGACTCCAGAAGAAAGTGAAGCCCATCAAGCGTCCAAGATCTGCAGTGGTGCTATTTGCTGGTAGCTGAAACCGTGAAGTGCAGTTGAACTGAAAAGAGCCCTTAGCTGCAGCTGACCTTCGAACTGCAGTGCAGGAGTCCTCTAGACGTCCTCCATCTTGTCCCCGCGACTGTGACCCAGGAATACAGGATCTGCAAGACTGCAACAGAACAGAAGCCAGCTGGATCCTCTTCTTAAAACCTAGGGTACTGTGCTGACTAAGAAGTGCTCACCTCTTCTGTCTGTAGCTTGCATTATCTCATTTGAGACGTGCAGTAGCTGCTTTTGACAGAGTTGATCTCAGCTCTGGCTTTCACAAGCCTAACAGCTTTTTTTTTACAAACTCTCTAACATTGTGCAAGACTTTTGTGCTATCTAAAGAAGTGCCTCAGATCTATAGACATTGTTCATATTGACTTTAGCTGTCCTGGATCCCTGCAGACTCTTCTGACCCATTGACTTTGATTCTAACTGTCCCTCATAGGCGATGCATATGTTTTACTTGTAGTGCAGGGAAAGATCTAATCTAGACTTCATTGGGAGATTGAAAAGTGCTCACATGCTCTGAGAACCTGTTAACTTTATTCTTTCCCTAACCTTTTCCTTTTTCACAAGCTCAAAATGTATCAAGCATTAAAAAAGTGATATATAAATGCCAATACTGTCCTAGTAATTGAAGTCACCCCAGACACCCCAGGGTGTAGGAAGTGTATTGTCAGCACCTCTAACAAGTATCTACTTGCTTATTCTAAATCTGAGAAAGTGTATATTTTGATTGTTGCATATTGCCCTTTTTTAAAGAAGGCTTATTTAAAACTGAATGTTAAATAAATAATTGTTTTATAGGAAACCTTGAGCGTAAGTGTTATTTGGATACTTGTATGTGTGGATTATGATGCTACAGCTCTATGGCTCACATTTACCCCTGAGCCATAGATAAATCTGGCTGCTCAGTAACTCTACCAACTTGTGTAGTACAGACCTATACCAATAGGTGGGTTACCTAATACCAAGAAGACAAGACTAGTGTAGTCTCCCACAGGGTTACTGCATACAATCTTGCCTAACACCAACCCAGCACCCATCCCAACTTCTCCCAATAGTGTGCCTTTTGCTGTACATGTTAAATGAAATCCACAATACTCACTCATCTCGTTTTCGAGCTCTTCTTTGCATATAATACTATTAAATGATGAACTCTTGACGCCTTCCGTGTTTTTTCATTCCAACTCAATCAGAAGTTTGTTTCTTTCTCACATTCATGTAGCTTCTTGACAGACAACCAGGCTCACGTTGGCTTCGACTCTTGTTGCTGGGCCAGCCAGCCTTTCTTGAATTCGCCTTCACCATCAGCTATTTTCCAACTGTGCCACACTCAAGCCCTTTCCATTCACAGTGTTCAAGTTTGCTAAAGTGCATCCAGATTCCATATATTCCTATGTATATACATTGGCACATTACCACAATCTATTTACTACATAGCCAGCCTCAGGATTACTTTGTCTGCTTGCATTAGAGTATCTGTACAAATGTAAAATGACTTTGCATTTTCTTTAATGTTTTTTCACACAGAAATCTTAATTTCAATCCTGAAATGTTGATCAACTTTGACACCTCCCCTTCAGATCTTATAGAATGTTGATATTCCTTCTTCATTTGTGTCTCTTCTGGGTGAGTCAGTACTGCTTCTTATGACATAACCAGCCCTCTTTCTCATTCATTCTCATACTTCTTCCGGGATTCTGTACAGAAGACCATCATTTCTTCTTGAATGCATATAAGGTTTTCTCATTGGATACCTTGTCTCAAGAATTCTTTGCGGTATAAGCATCCTCACTGGTACTGCACGTGTCGCAATTTCCGGTTCCCAACATATAGGCAACACGGGGGCAGAGCTTTTAGTGGGGTATTTGGCTCCTCCTCTACACTCCCCCCTCTGGGTGCTTCATCGACCACTCTCTCATCAGTCGTCACATGTAAACATACTTGTCTGAAAAAGTGCTTCTTTGGAGTCCATGGCCCTCATTCCAAGGTAGGTGGTAGTCATGGCGTTATTAGCGCAATGACTACCACCAATAACGGGACTTGTCTGGTCCCGTTCAATGGGGACTTACCGTTCCAGTCCGACCTTGCCGGGACCAGTAAATCCCCATTGAAAAAGCCATTCCCCATTCCCATTTCAGCCCACATAGGGCTCAATGGGAAGGCGCTAATAACGGTACCGTTATTAGCTCTGAAGTCCCTTAACGGGCGCCGTCCATAACGCCAGGTAAAACCAGGCGTTAAGGAAGGGACCCGCTAAGGGACCTCGGAATAGGGCACAAAGGGATTACCGGCACTGATGTCCTTAACGGTGCCCGGTATCCCTTTGCACCCACCTCATAATGAGGCCCATATCTTTATGACTCCTTTCAGGCATCATGCTGACTTCACATGCTCATCAACACTCCAGGCCATCCATTGGGACTGCAGTAAATCATCTTCCCACATACTTTGTGTGGTTCCTTGGATACAGAGACATAGCCAGGATTGTCTAACAAGTGGAGCCTGACCCTAATCTAGTTGGGCCCACATCAGTGACATAAACATCTGTAAATGCCCTCGCAGTGAGCATTTACAGATTTTGAGTGGGTCTTGCCAGCTCCAACCCTACCCTGTCTATGCCCCTGCTTGGATACAGGAACTTTGTTCCCTCAGGTGCATGAATACTGGCCTTTACGTGGTCTCTTATTTCTTCATTTGTCAGCTCTTTAGGTTTGAATCCTGATTCAACATCAATCACAATCTTCATTCCTTCTTCTTTCTTCACAGTCTTCTTGCATTGTGTGATGATTATCCTGATCACACAGAATCCAAACATGATCATCACCAACAGGGCACCCAGGAACTTGAAAATGTTCGCCATCCATTGTGGAACCCATGAGAAAATTGACGCAAACCAACTGTCATCAGCAATGTCTTCCACTTCATCTTCCATCTTGACGTGTAGGTTCATCAGCATCGTTATGGCCCCTGTCAAGGTACTATTATCATTGGCGTGAGAAGCAATAATTATGCAACATGTTTCTCCGATTTTGGCACAAACACCTCCATTCATAGCTGTAATCATATCTAAGACATTTCTGTTCTGAAGAGTCATCAGGCGTATGGCTCTCAACTCCTCCTTGATAGTATCGAATCCCTTTATGGTGGTGTTAATAGTCTGCAGAAACTCCCATCTGGTTATCTGTATCCATTTGGTATTCGCCATCATCTGGATTCCAGGCATAAAGATAACAGAAAAAACTGAAGCAGTCTTGCTAAATAATCTGTGTTCGAATGGAATCAAAGGCCTCAATTGAGTTGACTGAAAAATACTTTTCTCTCTTCATTCGATCAAGGAGTACAGCAGATCTATTTGTCCTCAGGTGAGCATCTGCTTTAGGAAACTCACCAATGTTCAGATCACTCTTTTGGATCACCAATGCTGGAACATGAACAATCACTATAGAACACAGTCCTCCCCAGTCTGTGGGCAGCCTCATGTATGCTCTCTATCTTCAGGCCCAGTAGTGATCCATTATCACCACTGTCCCATCTTTTATTCCTGGCACATCAAAGATTTGACTGCACTGCTGATTCTTTCCAACCTTTCTCATGCCATTGTTTCTGAAGCATAGCTTTGCACTAGCCAAAGGCACTATCTGCAATGGGCCTCCTTTGTCTTCGACCCACGTCAGAAGCTTTGCCAGCCTCGGCCAGAGAGTTTTGCATCCTTTTTCCTACTCATTCGACAACTGGCTTATGATGACTAGTTACTGCCACAGCTCTGCATACAACTATGTCTTCTTCCCGGCCATCTGGAGAAAGTACTGTTCCCCAGATTCACATCTGCAGCTTCAAACTTCTTCACCAGTCTTCCCTTGGCAGTTGAGCTTCCTGTTTATTTTCCATCTGATTCCAACTCCCTTCATGCGAGGTTGTTCATATCTTATCACATGATTTCTGGTGTGTGCTCTTTCTCTTGTGCTCAAATCTTGGACATAATCATCTTCATCTGGGGCTGATCATTCTGTCACCCATACCAATGATGATGTTCGACCCTGGAACTGACCTCTTGTATGACAGCATGCAAGGTGAGTTAGGCAATGAGCTGTTTGGACATCTATCGAAATAGCTATGAATATTTTAGACTTAGCATAAGGCAGGAGTGCACATACATAGCAATCCTCTTTAGATGACTTTTTCCCACTTTTTTCATGTGCTGATACCACGTTATTCCCCAAATGTGCTGTACTGTCTAAATAATAATTTAATTCATCCTCTCTTGCACTTCTCTTGGGTCTCTTATTTGGCAAATGATTTTGTACATAATTATCATGTAGTAGATTAAAAATAGACCTCCCTCCAAAGGGAAGCCTAGGGCCACTTGTCACAGACTTAGTTACCTCCACATGTGCTGCTGGAGAAGGAACAATCACATAAGGCCTTGGCCTTCTTACAGTGTCTAGTTCTGCAAAGGTAACTGGAGTGGGAAGGATGAACAGAACTCCTTCCCTTTTGGGACCATTAAAGTAAACAGTGTGGATCAGTAGAAACAGAAAAACGATAATGGATGCTGAACAGGCATATATTATGCACCAATACATTAGGCTCCACCATTGCTGTCTCTACACACGTCGTTGACTTTGTTCACTGTCTGGACCTGCAACATGTTCAATAGACTACATTTTTGCCTGTAATTCCTTTTAAGGAAGGAAACATTCGCTTTTATCAGACAAATTTGTAAGGTGTTCTGGAAGCAGCTGGATTTGCGCGATAATCTCCACAAGTAGCCGGCTGATTGCAGGATGATTTAATGGATCTCGTATAAACAAATAAGTGTTGGTGTTGTATCAAATAAGGTAAGGATGTACCAGCAGCTCCTCTTCCAGTCATCGAAAAGGAAGTCTAAATCGGGCATATTTTGTTTATTCCAGCACTCCAAAGTCCAATATCATCAAACTCATGTGGCTCAAGAACAGTAGCTTTCTCACTTCCTGATAGAATATCTATGAGGAGTGTTTCAGGGGAGTCGCAGTCCAAATGTACACTTTCGTCTATCTACTGGATAGTCTTTGCATCCTTCTTCCTCGTCATGCATATGCTGAACTTCTTCTTCTTGATTTACTTCCGAATGGGGTGGGGGTGTGAAGGTCTTTCCAGCATAGATTTTCACATCTCCTAAATGTATCTAAGCTCGTCTCCCTGGGGACTTTAACTGCTGAGGGGGTACCGTCTTCCACAACGAAAGGGCCACTAAATCTGGGTTTGTGCCACTTCCATGTGAAATTTCTAATAAGAATTGCATCTCCGGCAAATAATTTAGGAGAACATTGTTTTTGAGGTCCAGTTGCTGTATCATCTTCATCTGTGTTCTGAGACCGACACCCCTTCCGCTTGAGTTGATCTGAAATGACAGAGACACTAGCGGTCATACATGTTAAGTACTCACGTAACCCATTTCCTAACAATTCTGCTGTTGTCTGGGCATCATTCCTAATCCTCGATGGAGGAGTCACAGGTGTTCTCATTCACCTCCCTGTAACTAGTTTGTGGGGTATGAGGTGGTGGTCAGAGCCGGGCTGATTTCTCGATGCATATAATGCAAAGGGCAGGCAACGCAGCCACCCATTCTTCAGTGTTAATTTCAATTTTGCTATCCTCTTCTTGAGAAGACCATTGAAGACTCACATATCCCATTCGCTTCCAGGTAATAAGCAGAAGAAAACATATGTTTTATACTAAGCAATAAGGTAATCTGTTTGAATACCTCATTCACAAAATGGGGCCAATTATCTGATCTCAACACCTCACATACTCCCCATGTAGGAAATACTACTCGGACTAAAAACTTTGCAGCGCAAGTGGCATCAGGATGTGTGCATGGACCAGCTTCAATCCATCTTGAGAACGGGCACACTACCACTATCATATACCTATATCCATTACAGACCTGCAGCATGTCAGCATGTCAAGCCCTGCAGATCAAAGGAGGGCAGGAGCCTATCCCTCATCCACCTCCTGCAGCTTCAGGAGAAGCATGCTGACTTGCTACCTTCCTGCCGCAGCATCAGGGTAAGCTTGCCCAGTCTGCTGCAGCATGTGCCTGTAACCACACAGCTCCATTCCAATGATCTTCACTACCCTACTGAATTTTGAACGAAGCGTGCTGCCTTCGTTCCGATTTCGTCGGGTACGTCCACAAGGATGGCTCCAAGATGGCCGCAATCCCCTTTGTTGATTTGGTTGCAAAGTAACAGCGTTCTTAGAGCTGCCCGCTCTGATTGGCTCACGTGCTGCTCTTCCGTAGGCTGGAGCCACTGGAAGGCATCAGCCGGCTTGCAATCCTAAGGCTTGCCTCTTAAGGCTAGAGCCTGTCCTTGTCAGCCACAAGCCCTGAAGATTGAAGGAGGGCAGGAGCCCATCCCTCATCCACCTCGAGCAGCTTCAGGAGAAGCGTGTCGCCCTTGATGCCTGGCTGCTTCAGTATCAGGGCAAGCTTGCCCAGTCTGCTGCAGCATGTGCCTGTAACCGCACAGCTCCATTCTAAAGATCTTCACTACCCTACTGAATTACTGCATTTTGAAAAAAGTGTGCTACCTTCATTCCGATTTTGTCAGGTATGTCCAGGAGGACAGCTCCCAAGGTGGTCGTCATCCTCTTTGTTGATTTGGTTGCCAAGCAACCGTGTTCTTAGAGCTTCCCGCTATGATTGGCTCACATGCTGCTCTTCCGGAGGCTGGAGCCACTGGAAGGCGTTAGCCGGGTTGCAATCCTAAGGCTTGCCTCTTAAGGATAGAGCCTGTCCTTGCCTGTTGTGGCCTGATGGAGACGAGGGGCCAGCCACGCTGTCTATTCCACCACCTGTCTATAAAGAACAGGGTAAGGACCACAAGTACATTACATTGCCATGATCTATGTGAGGCAGTGACTTCATTTGCATTACTTTGTACTGAGACTCCACAGCCTTATTGTTGAATGTGCCTCCTACTTCCACATGCCTAACTAGGTTTTGTGTTAATCACTCTAACACTCTATTGTTCGCTACATTTCCATCCTGGTGCTAGCTGCCTTCTGCTGCGTACCCAGGAGGCATTGGTCACCTGCCTTGCATTACCTTGCCATCGGCAAGACACGCTGCTCGTTTCAGCACTCAACTACCTCTGTGACCTCCACTCCGCCACTACTACTGTGATCCCAGCAAAACCCATGCCCACACACATCACACAGAGTGACGCACTCTGCAGCACCTCTGCTAAGGTAGATTCACACTCAGGCAACCTTTACCCGTTACCCTGCTACGCATAACATTGCCACGTGGCATGCCGATTGCCGCAGTCTTATATACGGCTTTACGAACCTGCGTCCATCCACCAGACCCTGTTACTTCCAGTGACACCAGATAACATCCACCGCACTGCACCGGCCCTACCCAACACAACCTCACCAGTTGTACATTCCTCTGGCCCTAGGGTTTACAAACTCAGGTGCCCGCCACCGCCACTCTGACACTATCAATGGCTAATATTACACTGTATGATCATGTGCCCATCATACGACTCTGATACCTTGTACCACCACCGCCGAATGTTACTCTGAATGGTCCTGTGCTACCACTGCCAATCAGTGACTAGCTACTGCCCAATGTTTCTGCTATTATTCATGTGCCCAATGTAATTGTGATTGCTCATGTGCCTATAATTATAGTGACTGCTCATGTGCCGAACCGTGCTATTCTGCCACCAGGTACCCCCCCTGCCTAATGTTGCCGCGACTGCTCATGTGCCCAATGCTAATGTGATTGCTCGCTTGCCTAGAAATATAGCGACTGCTCATGTACTGAACTCTGCTATTCTGCCACCATGTACCCCCACTGCCTAATGTTGCAGCAACTGCTCATGTGCCCAATGCTAATGTGATTGCTCACTCGCCTAGAATTATAGCGACTGCTCATGTGCCGAACCCTGCTATTCTGCCACCAGGTACCATCACTGCCTAATGTTGCTACGACTGCGCATGTGCCCAATGTTATTGTGATTGCTCATCTGCCTAGAATTATAACGATTGCTCATGTGTCTAGAATTAAAGCGATTGCTCATCTGCTGAACCCTGCCATTCTGACATCAGGTTCCCCTATTGCTTGATGTCATTTGAACCCTCCTGCGCTGCCACCATGGCTCTGTGGCATTCCCTGACTAAAGTAACTTCTATGCACCTCCTCATACCACTGTCACCAATGTATCCATTGACAAATTCTCAGGTTTCCTACATGCACACGTCACAGAACACACATTTTACCAAACAAACCCGACACCTGATGCAAGCTCTAGTGCTTGTCATCGTCATCTACCTCAACCTTGCCCCAATACAACACAGTACTCCTACATGGACCCTGCACCCCCTACACAGAAAGAGGGATCCACCACCCTTACCTACTCTCTGCATGCCCACCCTGCCAACCCGGCCTCTCACACGCCCTAAAATGTCTCAACTTGCAGCAGAATCACACACCCTATGACATCCAGGCTCCTCAGGCTCAGGTCACGCACTAAACTGACACCCCTCCTGTGTCTCCCCAGACATACACCCACCAGAAATGTCATGCTTAGCTCCCGCACACATCGCACCTATGCCACACACTGCTTTAAAGCCAAAAAGGCACTCATCCTGTGAGATACAACTCCTAAGGCACCACATCTATACATTTGCACCCCCCCCAAACACCTCCACACGGACAACAAACACTTACACCCACCCAGCCAGCCAATTCACCACCCCCCACTTACCTCCCCACATATAGCTATAGCTTCTCCTCCTCTCACCCTACTAAGGATAGCTCTCCCCCTCCCCCACTCAAATGTGCACTCATCAATGTACGCTCTCTCCCTGCCCACGGGCTGGTGATACATGACCTCGTCACTGTGCATGATCTAGACCTACTTGCGATCACGGAGACTTGGCTCCATGAGGTTTCTGGTCCTGTCATCGGACTAGCTCTCCAACCTGGATACTCCATCCTCCGACAAAACAGAATGCTATCGAAAGGAGGAGGAGGAGCCATTATAACAAAAGACGCCCTGTCCATCAGGTTGTGCAACAACACCAGAGAAAGCAAGGCTGACATTATCTCAGCCAAACTCTCCCTGTCCCCTAACTGTACCATAAATATTCACCTCATCTACCAGCCACTAGGCCCTAACCTTGACTTCCAAGGACAACTCCTCCACAGACTACAGGATAATTTCAAAAGCTCCACCAAATCCATTCTACTCAGAGACCTTAATCTAGGTGTTCTTGACCCCAAAGATAAAGCGGCCTCAGCCCTAGCGAAGGAACTTAAAGACATGGGGTTCGTTCAAAAAATCACTAGCGCAGCTCACTCTAAAGGTCGAACCCTCGACTGGGTCGCAGACCACAACTGTCACACCACCATCAATTCCAACTCTGCATGCCCGTGGACAGACTACAACTGCATTACATTTTCGATTCCCACAACTCCAATCTCTAAATCCCTCATCTATGTCCCTCCAGTTTAGGTTAGAAGCTCTAAAAAATGAATGAAGGACAACCTTCTTCTGTACTTAGATGTCCATGAACTGCTGCCCCCGTTCTCTAGTGACCCCAGCATACTAGCAGACATCTACACGGACACCCTCACCAAAGCAACAAAAAACATAGCCCCCATCAAATTCAAAAAAGAGAAGAAATCCATGCAGGTGAACTCATGGTTCACAAATGAACTACAGGCCCTATGCACCAATAAATGCAAAGTCCTATCTAAGTGGCAGTTCAAGCCTACTGACTCTTCCAAGGAAGACTTCAAAAGGCTAGCGCACAATACAGAGAGGAGGTCATTAAAGCCAAGACCAAATCTTTCAATTCTTGGATCTCCAAAGGCAGCTCGCAATCCGAGGAAATTTTCTCCATCTTCAAAGACCTAACTTCTCCATCCACCACCTCCGACGAGATTGTTAAAAATAAAGAGTGGTGTTCTAGCATCCAAGCAGCCCTGCTTAGCAAAATACAACTACTCCAAGAAAAAATTCAGGCGCATCTCAGAGCCTTACCTAGCCATGACTTGCCTCATATGCAATGTCTCCCCACCCACAACCCCACCAACTTGCTCTTCTCCTTCAGGGATGTCACAGAATCTGAAGTCATTGACTTCATACAATACCTGAAAACTTCCTCATGCAAAGGAGACATTTGTCCCCCCAGCATTATTAAAGAATGTGCTCACTCCTTGGTACCTCTCCTGACAGCGTTCATTAACGCGTCTTTTGCTACTAGCACCATCCCACTCAGCCTCAAAGAAGCCTGTGTGCGCCCACTTCTAAACAAACCTTCTCTAGATCCCACCTCCCTGAACAACTGCCAACCCATCACCACCGTCCTGCTCCTCCTAAAAGTCCTGGATAAAGCGGCACATAACCATATCCAACATTTCCTCGAATCTATTCCAATCTTGGCAAAAGACAATCAGGATGTCACAAAGGTCACGGCACAGAAACTGCCCTCCTAGAACTAAAAAAACAAATTACCCAAATTATGGACAAAGGTAAGCCAGCCCTCCTCCCACTTCTGGATCTCTCGGCCGCCTTTGATCTTGTTGATCAAAAGATTCTTACATCACACCTCACACATGCGGCACAATTTTCCAAAGAGGCATCCTCCTGGATTACATCAATCTTAGAAGAGAGAGCCATGAAGGTCTTCTCAGACCAAGCCAATGCAGACCCTACCACCATCCACTGTGGACTCCCCCATGGGTCATGCACAGTGCCCATGCTCTAAAACTTGTTCACAAAGTTGCTCTTTGACAGATTGGATTCCCTCTGCATAGCTTATTCCAACTATGCCGATGATACTTAGGTACTCCTGCCTCTCTCAGGATCTTACGTTCAAGACGCTGAAGCCCTCCATATGATATACGCTACCATCCTAGCCTGGATGGCGGCAATCGAGTTATGTCTCAACAGGGATAAAACCGAGATCATCATTATCGGCCCCAAAAAAGCACTTTCCAAACTCAATGACCAGTACGGCAACTTCAGCATCGAGAAATCCATCATCCCGGTCTCTGCATCAGTTAAACCTTAGGGGTTTACATAAACTCAAAACAATCTATGACCCGACAGGTCAGCGCCATGCCATCAGCCTCTTCCCACACCACCAAGCTAATAAATGCTGTAAAACCCTTCATCTCCAAACAGAACTGCCTTTCAATAGCTAGAGCCACCATTGGGGCCAAAATAGACTATTGCAATGTCCTCCTAGCAGGAACCCCGTCAAAGAAAAAAACGAAAAAGACTCCAAGTCACACAAAAAAATGGCCTTATGGTGGCTCTAAACATCCATAAAAGAGACCATGTCTCACAGGCTAGACGAGCCGCTCATTGGCTCCCAGTGAAGGACCGCATCACCTTTAAGACCCTTAACCTCACGCATAAGTACCTTACCCTCACAGCCCCACCTTATCTATCAGAAATCATCACTAGAGATGCTTCCTCACGTCCCAAAAGATCCTGCCACGCCAACCAACTGCGCGTCCCCTCAATCAAAACGGCCAAAGCAGATGGGATCAGGTTCCCTTATATAGCACCCAAACTATAGAATGCCCTCCCCAACTGTATCAGAGCAGAGTGTCCCTCACAGCCTTCCGGAGAATGCTGAAAACAATACTTTTCAACTAACACAGCCCTCCTTTCCCCCCTCCTCTCCCCTCCTCATGTAACTACCTATGTCTAGCTGTAAGTAACCAAGAACACTGTCTAGCTGCAACTAAGAACTCTGCCTAGCTGTAACCAAGAACGCTGTTTTATAACCACGCCTTTGTACATTTTTACCATGTAACCAGAATGTATTCTCTAACTAAGTTTGCTGTCTTGTAGCAGCGCCACGATGCCTTTGGGCTGCTGCGCGCTCTATAAATGTTAATAAATAAATAGTCAATATGTAAATGTTGAAAAGGACCATTTGTTCAAGGAATTCCTCTGACTGTTCACGGTGTGTGCCCAGCAGTAAACCTTTGACATACGATGCAATTTACTACATAAAAAGCAACGTGTTCTAATATGTTTGGTATTCTGCCACCAGGTACCATCACTGCCTAATGTTGCTACGACTGCGCATGTGCCCAATGTTATTGTGATTGCTCATCTGCCTAGAATTATAACGATTGCTCATGTGTCTAGAATTAAAGCGATTGCTCATCTGCTGAACCCTGCCATTCTGACATCAGGTTCCCCTATTGCTTGATGTCATTTGAACCCTCCTGCGCTGCCACCATGGCTCTGTGGCATTCCCTGACTAAAGTAACTTCTATGCACCTCCTCATACCACTGTCACCAATGTATCCATTGACAAATTCTCAGGTTTCCTACATGCACACGTCACAGAACACACATTTTACCAAACAAACCCGACACCTGATGCAAGCTCTAGTGCTTGTCATCGTCATCTACCTCAACCTTGCCCCAATACAACACAGTACTCCTACATGGACCCTGCACCCCCTACACAGAAAGAGGGATCCACCACCCTTACCTACTCTCTGCATGCCCACCCTGCCAACCCGGCCTCTCACACGCCCTAAAATGTCTCAACTTGCAGCAGAATCACACACCCTATGACATCCAGGCTCCTCAGGCTCAGGTCACGCACTAAACTGACACCCCTCCTGTGTCTCCCCAGACATACACCCACCAGAAATGTCATGCTTAGCTCCCGCACACATCGCACCTATGCCACACACTGCTTTAAAGCCAAAAAGGCACTCATCCTGTGAGATACAACTCCTAAGGCACCACATCTATACATTTGCACCCCCCCCAAACACCTCCACACGGACAACAAACACTTACACCCACCCAGCCAGCCAATTCACCACCCCCCACTTACCTCCCCACATATAGCTATAGCTTCTCCTCCTCTCACCCTACTAAGGATAGCTCTCCCCCTCCCCCACTCAAATGTGCACTCATCAATGTACGCTCTCTCCCTGCCCACGGGCTGGTGATACATGACCTCGTCACTGTGCATGATCTAGACCTACTTGCGATCACGGAGACTTGGCTCCATGAGGTTTCTGGTCCTGTCATCGGACTAGCTCTCCAACCTGGATACTCCATCCTCCGACAAAACAGAATGCTATCGAAAGGAGGAGGAGGAGCCATTATAACAAAAGACGCCCTATCCATCAGGTTGTGCAACAACACCAGAGAAAGCAAGGCTGACATTATCTCAGCCAAACTCTCCCTGTCCCCTAACTGTACCATAAATATTCACCTCATCTACCAGCCACTAGGCCCTAACCTTGACTTCCAAGGACAACTCCTCCACAGACTACAGGATAATTTCAAAAGCTCCACCAAATCCATCCTACTCAGAGACCTTAATCTAGGTGTTCTTGACCCCAAAGATAAAGCGGCCTCAGCCCTAGCGAAGGAACTTAAAGACATGGGGTTCGTTCAAAAAATCACTAGCGCAGCTCACTCTAAAGGTCGAACCCTCGACTGGGTCGCAGACCACAACTGTCACACCACCATCAATTCCAACTCTGCATGCCCGTGGACAGACTACAACTGCATTACATTTTCGATTCCCACAACTCCAATCTCTAAATCCCTCATCTATGTCCCTCCAGTTTAGGTTAGAAGCTCTAAAAAATGAATGAAGGACAACCTTCTTCTGTACTTAGATGTCCATGAACTGCTGCCCCCGTTCTCTAGTGACCCCAGCATACTAGCAGACATCTACACGGACACCCTCACCAAAGCAACAAAAAACATAGCCCCCATCAAATTCAAAAAAGAGAAGAAATCCATGCAGGTGAACTCATGGTTCACAAATGAACTACAGGCCCTATGCACCAATAAATGCAAAGTCCTATCTAAGTGGCAGTTCAAGCCTACTGACTCTTCCAAGGAAGACTTCAAAAGGCTAGCGCACAATACAGAGAGGAGGTCATTAAAGCCAAGACCAAATCTTTCAATTCTTGGATCTCCAAAGGCAGCTCGCAATCCGAGGAAATTTTCTCCATCTTCAAAGACCTAACTTCTCCATCCACCACCTCCGACGAGATTGTTAAAAATAAAGAGTGGTGTTCTAGCATCCAAGCAGCCCTGCTTAGCAAAATACAACTACTCCAAGAAAAAATTCAGGCGCATCTCAGAGCCTTACCTAGCCATGACTTGCCTCATATGCAATGTCTCCCCACCCACAACCCCACCAACTTGCTCTTCTCCTTCAGGGATGTCACAGAATCTGAAGTCATTGACTTCATACAATACCTGAAAACTTCCTCATGCAAAGGAGACATTTGTCCCCCCAGCATTATTAAAGAATGTGCTCACTCCTTGGTACCTCTCCTGACAGCGTTCATTAACGCGTCTTTTGCTACTAGCACCATCCCACTCAGCCTCAAAGAAGCCTGTGTGCGCCCACTTCTAAACAAACCTTCTCTAGATCCCACCTCCCTGAACAACTGCCAACCCATCACCACCGTCCTGCTCCTCCTAAAAGTCCTGGATAAAGCGGCACATAACCATATCCAACATTTCCTCGAATCTATTCCAATCTTGGCAAAAGACAATCAGGATGTCACAAAGGTCACGGCACAGAAACTGCCCTCCTAGAACTAAAAAAACAAATTACCCAAATTATGGACAAAGGTAAGCCAGCCCTCCTCCCACTTCTGGATCTCTCGGCCGCCTTTGATCTTGTTGATCAAAAGATTCTTACATCACACCTCACACATGCGGCACAATTTTCCAAAGAGGCATCCTCCTGGATTACATCAATCTTAGAAGAGAGAGCCATGAAGGTCTTCTCAGACCAAGCCAATGCAGACCCTACCACCATCCACTGTGGACTCCCCCATGGGTCATGCACAGTGCCCATGCTCTAAAACTTGTTCACAAAGTTGCTCTTTGACAGATTGGATTCCCTCTGCATAGCTTATTCCAACTATGCCGATGATACTTAGGTACTCCTGCCTCTCTCAGGATCTTACGTTCAAGACGCTGAAGCCCTCCATATGATATACGCTACCATCCTAGCCTGGATGGCGGCAATCGAGTTATGTCTCAACAGGGATAAAACCGAGATCATCATTATCGGCCCCAAAAAAGCACTTTCCAAACTCAATGACCAGTACGGCAACTTCAGCATCGAGAAATCCATCATCCCGGTCTCTGCATCAGTTAAACCTTAGGGGTTTACATAAACTCAAAACAATCTATGACCCGACAGGTCAGCGCCATGCCATCAGCCTCTTCCCACACCACCAAGCTAATAAATGCTGTAAAACCCTTCATCTCCAAACAGAACTGCCTTTCAATAGCTAGAGCCACCATTGGGGCCAAAATAGACTATTGCAATGTCCTCCTAGCAGGAACCCCGTCAAAGAAAAAAACGAAAAAGACTCCAAGTCACACAAAAAAATGGCCTTATGGTGGCTCTAAACATCCATAAAAGAGACCATGTCTCACAGGCTAGACGAGCCGCTCATTGGCTCCCAGTGAAGGACCGCATCACCTTTAAGACCCTTAACCTCACGCATAAGTACCTTACCCTCACAGCCCCACCTTATCTATCAGAAATCATCACTAGAGATGCTTCCTCACGTCCCAAAAGATCCTGCCACGCCAACCAACTGCGCGTCCCCTCAATCAAAACGGCCAAAGCAGATGGGATCAGGTTCCCTTATATAGCACCCAAACTATAGAATGCCCTCCCCAACTGTATCAGAGCAGAGTGTCCCTCACAGCCTTCCGGAGAATGCTGAAAACAATACTTTTCAACTAACACAGCCCTCCTTTCCCCCCTCCTCTCCCCTCCTCATGTAACTACCTATGTCTAGCTGTAAGTAACCAAGAACACTGTCTAGCTGCAACTAAGAACTCTGCCTAGCTGTAACCAAGAACGCTGTTTTATAACCACGCCTTTGTACATTTTTACCATGTAACCAGAATGTATTCTCTAACTAAGTTTGCTGTCTTGTAGCAGCGCCACGATGCCTTTGGGCTGCTGCGCGCTCTATAAATGTTAATAAATAAATAGTCAATATGTAAATGTTGAAAAGGACCATTTGTTCAAGGAATTCCTCTGACTGTTCACGGTGTGTGCCCAGCAGTAAACCTTTGACATACGATGCAATTTACTACATAAAAAGCAACGTGTTCTAATATGTTTGGTACGAATCAGTCCTCCGCAATGGTTGCTGCGAGGCTCTCCATAGTGACATGCACAGGGCAGTGTAGCTGTGCTAACGCCACCTTTAACAAGGCTACAGGCATCACCGGTTTACCAGTGCTGTCTTGTCACCACAATGCTTTGGAAGGGGATAAAGAACACCCCCTCTGTGTCCACAGTTCATTCTCTTCCCGTGGAGCTCCAACCTGATGTTCCATCAACTGTATTCTTGACAAAAGATTAAATCCTTCATTCACAACCATTATTGCAACCATTTTCTCTTTCACATCAGGAATATCAAAACTAAAAATATCAGATGAATATGCAACCCTTTTGGCCTCTTCATCTGTGGCTTGGTTTCTGCGTGAAATAAAGTCAGTTCTCTTAGTATGTGCTGTGCACTTAACTATCGCAATGGCTACCGGGAGTTGTAGTGCCTTAATAAGTCTGTCCAATAATGCAGCGTGTTGCACAGGAATGCTGTCCACTAGGAAGTTGCCCTACCTTTTCCAACATGCTTATCCTGTGTGCACGGTTGACGTCACGTGGGCAGAGTCACTCTACACCATTACTTCCTGCCCTGCGTGAATCCCGAGCATGAAAATAAGCGCCACCAATTCTGCAGCCTGTGCTGAAGAATGAAATGGTAGTCTCGCATTTGCTACTACCTCAAATTCCCCACAGCTGAGCTTGAAGGCCTTTCTCCATCAGTTTGATTAATCTTCGAAGAACCACCAATAAAAAGAACCTCCCCAGCTGCTAGAGAATTTTCCTTTACCCTCGGGATCTTGTCATAGAACGCCTCATAATTTGAGCAATCATGCACTTGCTCATTCGCTGCCAGTGGTTCGGCTACAAACGTGGCAGGATTCATAATTTTACATCTGACTATTTTGACAGTGGGATTCGATATAACCACCTCATAAGCAGAAGCTCTTTGAGACATCAGTTTACTTTTAGGTTTCTCCAAAACAGCAAATAAAGCATGCTCAACAAATAAAGTCATGGAACACCCCATCATTATGCTTACAGATGTCTCAATGGTGATTGTTCTCAAGGGAAGTGACCCCTCATAACTGGGTCCATAATCCCACTGTAATATGCTAAGGGTTTATACCCCAATGTGGTTCTCTGTGTGAGTACTGCAGTCATAACTGTTTCAATTGTGTGCGAAAACAAAAGGAACTCGTCAGAATAATTGGGAATTCCTAAAACTGGAGCTGTGCAAGTTGGCTTTTTTAATTCGTCAAACCCTTCCTCCATCTCCTCAGTTCATTCAATCTTTTCCTTATTCACTTGTGCTTTTTTCAGGGCCTGCAAAGGGGCCTTGTGTATGAACTATACTCAAATATCCATGCTCTGACATAATTGCACAGTCCCAGAAACTGCTGCATTTGCTTTATCGTGTGCGGTTTTGACGTTTTCATGATTGCAGCAGCTCTTTTCAGGTGTAACTTTCTTTCTTTCATGGGAAATTAACTGACTATGTACAACACCTCTTCCTGGCAATACTGCAATTTCTCCTTACACACTTTATATCCTTTGTCTGCTAAAATAATCATTAGCTAAATCGAGTCTCGTCTGCACTCGTCCTCCATTGCGCTAGAGACTAAAATAGTGTCTACGTATTGCAGCACAACACTTGGCAAATCAATATTGCTTAGGACCCTATTAAAGATTGATGGAGACTCACAATAACCCTGGGGCAAATGTGTGCTTTTCAGCTTAGTCTGACGGAACGTAAATTACATAAGATCTTGGGAATACTTATGCAACGGGTTTGAGAACAAATGCATTTTTCAAGTCAATGCGCCTCATTACGAGTTTGGAGGTAGCCAGGCCCTTAATAAGGGCATAGCTGCCTCCAAACTCGGGTCCGGGTTCCCTGAATGGGGAAATACAGGGCCATTCCAACCTTGGAAGGCCCGGTATTTCCCCATTCAGGGAACCCGGACCCAAACCATCCCCATTCCCATTTGAGACCCCATAGGGCTCAATGGGCATGGGGAGCATGCTAACAACGGCCCCTTAATTACAGGCCCGTTGTTAGCATGCTGGGCTGCTCGCAGGACCCACTAAGGACATCTGGTAAAACCAGGCATCCTGAGCGGGTCCCGTGAGCAGAACTCGTAGTAGGGCGGTAAGGGGTAAACGGTTCCAGCACCTATACCAGTGCCATTAACCCCTTACCAGCCACCTCGTAATGAGGCCCAATCACTGTAAAATATCGTGCTTCTGGGAGAATACTACATAAAATCGTCACACGATTCGGAACTAGAGGAAACTCTCCTTCTACAATCTGGTTAATTGATCTCATAGCCTGAATGAAAAGGTCATGCCCCACCCTTTGATTTTTTAATAGGATACACTGTGGTATTACATGGTGACTCAGACATCACCAAGATGCCTTGATCCATCATGGCTGATATCGTCTTAAAAATACCCTTGTCTGCCTCTTGAGACATGGGATACTGCCTTGCTCGATGCAAAATTGCTCCACCCCTTTCAACAGGCCTATGTCATAGGGGCCTGTAGTCTATAAAGAGGTTGTCCTCATCAAAAAATGCTGGACGCTGCTGCACTATCACCATTCGCTGTGGGATATCCCTTCTTTCTATCCTGATCCAATAAGTAATGCTCATTTCGAACACTACTTCGTCGTCTGACGGGTCGTCTTTAAAGATATCCTTGTCAGTGACGTCAATCAATCTATAGTATAGGTGAAGAAGTGGGCACTATGTGTACAGTAGTAAAAATCTAAAATTCTCTCAATTCTCTTTCTTAATTCTTTCTTTGGATTGGTGCATATACTAGGAGCTGCCAGGTTCCAAAAGCCCTTTGACACATGGGCTATGATGAGTACTGCAAAAATATTGGGTGGGATCCACCCAATAAGTCCTGGTGCTCACACCTTGCTCTGTACTCGAGCTAAATTCCTTCCTTTAATTTAACTAAATCTCTGTTATTATTATTCAGTAATTCAGTTACTCCATCATCCATTTATAGCTGCTTTTCATATTCAAAACTCAAATTAGGTATCCAGATTTGTATTTACATTAAAAAAAGTGGTATTTCCTTTTTCGCCTTAAAAACAAACAGTGAATAAAACACGTTTTTTTAATATAAATACAGATCTAGATACCTAATTTGAGAATAACAGAGATTTAGTTAAATTAAAGGAAGGAATTTAGCTTGAGTACAGAGCAAGATGTGAGCACCAGGACTTATTGGGTGGTTCCCACCCAATTTTTCTATTTTTGCGTCAATCAATCTTCACCCTTCCCCAATAGCAATCACTATTCTCCATGGCATGCCATCATCATCAAATCCTTTGATCATGGATGGATATTTCCCTTTGCAATATGGCTGCCTTCAATTGTAGGGGAAAAACCTGCCCCCCCTTTCATCCATAGGTATTTGTGGCCTGAATAGAAATCCATCAGGGATTCTCATAATCTTGCCCACTAAGCCAGGTAGCCATGTTAACAAAATGCATACCCCATAGTAAAAAACATCTGGCACTAACGGCGTTTCTCGCAGAGCTATTTGCCCTGTAAATGCCATGATAAATTCACCCACATTTAAATGATATATTCCTGGCGTGTGTTGTGTATTGAATCACACGTTTATAAATAATCAGCATGTCATCAAACAATAACGCTGAGACACGGTCTAGCTCCATATCCCTTTATTCCCTATTCATAACTGCCAACCCTCTTCCCTTCCACGCTCCTTCCACCCACCCCATTCCATTCTTTCCTGAGACCCCCTTCCATATTTTGCCAGGCCGCATTCTATATTCTAGTCGGCTACAACCCCCCCTTACTTATCATATAAGTCCATACTACACATCTATTCAGCAAGTTTGCATTTCCATCTGTTCTATAAAACGTGGGGGTTTGCGGAAAACTCTCTGGGCAGACCAGTTGCAGCTGCCCCTTGAATCATGCCACTATGCAAACGGGGTGGAGATTATTCAGAACCTTCAGGCGGGATGACATTAGGTTCTTTATCTTCCTCTACATCTTGTAATTCTTCCTCTGGATCATCCTGAAACATCCTATGAAAGAATAAGGCATTCCTAGTTATTTCACCATCATCCCCTATAGCCGTAACCATAGGTCCTTGGACTGCTGTAACTACCAGAGGCTCTGGCTTGTATCTGATATCCATCTTCCTTCGTTAACTCTGTTGAACTAGTACAGTCTCACCCACTGGTATTTGGTGTTCTTGACCTCTTCTCTTGCGATCTGTCCATTCTTTAGCTTTCTTTGTTTTCCCATTCTCTCTTTCCCTAATCTCTTCATCTTCCACAGGAGTATAGTCCTCAAGTTGTGGAAGCCGGGTTCTAGGCTTATTTTGTATCATCAGTTCAACAGGAGTGGACCCAGTCACCTCATGCGGGGTAGTCCGATAACTTCTTAACATTTGTGAGATTGCTTCTGTCATGGACATACAATCTGTATTGGCCTTCTGATGTGTTCGCTATATTGTGGCCAATTCACTTTGTATTCTTGCCAATCTCTGCAAATCCCTTCTATCCACCTCTCCATTTTCAAACCGTTCTGTGGCCAAGCATCGCCATCTGTTGGCATTGGTAAGTTGGATGGCCGCTTGGATGGTGAGATCAGCCTTACTCTTTTCTGCAAACAGTTCTTTTGTGATGGCTGAGGGAAGAGCATTGAAGGATAAGTATGCAATGCATGCTTCCGCCTCAGATTGCATCGCAACCTCGGGTGACCCTGCAGGGTGCTGAGAGAGATATACCGCAGGATTGGCCCCCTTCCCCGGTTTATGAATTATGGTGTGATGTGTAACTGTATCCTTCAGCATGCCAATACCTTTAAACAGCTTCGGACAGGTATCTCTTAGCTCATCAACATCGAGTTCCCTTTGTGACAGAGCTCGCAAGTTGTGAGTTTGTGGAGGAAATCCTTGTATGGTTTCAGATTGATCATATTGAATATCAATAAGTTGTAATTCAGTAACAGTTTTGCAGCTCAGGGGGCATCTTCCCGGCCCTGGGCTGTTTATGACATGCATAGTGACAGAAACACACCACCCTCTATGGACTAGGTCACAGCAAAATTGTCCATTGGATTTTAGGGGCTGGACTGCACCCCATTGGAAGATCTGGGCTTGTGACGGTTGCAAAGGGTATGTGCTTGCTATAGCTCTGTGGGTCTCCTCACTCATCATGTTTACAGTGGCTCCCATGTCAATACAAAATGTTGAATGCTGTCCACCTATATGCACTGTTATCTTCGGAGCGGCACTATCATCAGAAGTATGCTGTTTCTCTCTTGGCATGACCTTGCACTATATGCTCTCGGTATGTCATGTCTCCTATTTGGTAATGACTGTACATTGGGCTTGTATGCTGGTAGTAACAGGGCTCTCTCTCTACACATTATCTAGAAATGATTTTCTTGGCCACACCGCATGTACATCTGACCAAGGGCTGGACATTGGCCTTTATGTGGAAATTCAAATCTACATCGATAAAATTGCCTTTCTGGTGGACTTCTGCGATTGCCATTCCATGTCTCTTGATGGGGCGACATGCATAAATATCATGATTGTCCTTGCATGTTGGGTCTCAAGGCGCTAGGGTATCCAGTTTCTTTGGGTATTTCAATATTAGCCGCTTGTGTATCAACTCTCTCATATATTCTTGCTAGTTCTAGGACATCCTTCAGAGGGAGAGGCTTTTTAGGATTTTTTTCCGAAACAGCGATTTTATGCATCCTTCAATCACCCTAAATCTAATTGCTTCATCATCAAAGTTTGAAAATTCGCAATATGCTGTCTTCTTTTGTAATTGTAGAACAAATTGTGCAATGGTTGAATGGGGTGCCTGCGTGAATTGGTTAAATATGTAACATTCGTAAATTCTGATTTGGAGGGGACTACCAATCATCCACCAATGGCAGCAGTTGATATGTTGTTCTGTCTTGAGTCGGTATGGCTTTAATGACACTTTTCACCTCTTTCCCCACTAAATTTACAAATATGTCCAGCTTGTTTGGGGCTTATTGGTTCCCTACTGCCCTCAAAAATTCCTCAAATTCATCTATTCGTTCTTGGCAATGCTACACTTGATTTTCCTGTGGTTCAAGGGTAAATGGGTTAGGACGGCGTAGATAGCTAACTGGGTTTGTAGGTGTCCCAAGCGTATTTTGGGCTGGTGCTGCATCACCACTTGTGCTACCAAAAGACATGGCTGTCCGTCTCTCTGTTATTTTGAGGTCAGCCTCTTTCGTGCTTCTTGCATCTGAGTATGTCTTGCTGCTTTATAATCGTGACTTACAAAGGTAACAGTTGCCCCTGGATGTTGTTTCAGAGAATAAAAGGGAGTGTGGCATGGTCTTATCTTCTGGTTTCGGTGTACCACGCCCCACAGTCTATTTCGATCTGACCATGTGACTGGAGACCATGTTTTCAAGCTCTTTGTTGCATATAATACTATTAATTGAGGAACTCTGTACACCTTCAGTGTTTTTTCATTCCACCTCAAACAGACGTTTGTTTCTTTCTCACATTCATGTAGCTTCTTGACAGACAACCATGCTCACGGTGGTCTCGATTCTTGGTGCTGGCCAGCCAGCCTATCTTGAATTCTCCTTCGCCATCAGCTATTTTCCAACTGCGCCACACTCAAGCCCTTTCCATTCACAGGGTTCAAGTTTGCTAAAGTACATCCAGGTTCTATATTTTCCTATGTATATACATTGGCGCATTACCACAATCTATTTACTACATAGCCAGTCTCAGGATTACTTCGTCTGCTTGCGTTACAGTATCTGTACAAGTGTAAAATTTCTTTGAATTTTCTTCGCACAAAAATCTTCATTTCGATCCTGAAATGTTGATTAACTTCCACACCTCCTCTTCAGATCTTATAGAATGTTTATGTTCCTTCTTCATTTGTGTCTCTTCTGGGTGTGTCAGTTCTGCTTTTTATGATGTCACCAGTCCTCTTGCTCATCCATTCTCATATTTCTTCCGGGATTCTGTCCAGAAGACCATGATTTCTTCGTGAATGCATATAGGGTTTTCTCAGTGGATACCTTGTCACAAGATTTCTTTGTGGTATAGGCAACCTCACTGGTGTCTCAATTTCCAGTTCCCAACATATAGAAAACATGGGGGCAGAGCTTTAGTAGGGGTATTTGGCTCCTCCTCTACACAATATTACCAGAAAATAATGTGATCAAACAATTTGCAAAGAACTGATATCTGACTATCTAGCCAATAAGCATTCAAAGATACGATACAACCTGTCTCAAAAAGAAAAACAAGCTGTTCAAGAGCTGGGGAAAAATCAACAAGTAAAAATAAAGATGGCGGATAAGGGAGGCAAAATAGTTCTAATGAACAGAAAAAACTATGTCAGGGAAGGAAACTTGCATCTAAGTAACCAAGAATGCTATCAAAAATTGAATCAGAATCCGGTACTAGATCTATTAAAAGATTGGCAAGATAAAAGCAGAGCCTGGACCGTTGAAAGTCTACTCACAGAAGATTAATTTCACTACATGAATACATGATGTCCAGTTATGGTGACCATTTATTTCCACCTAAGATCCACAAAAATATTCCTGTATTTACACCTTGTCAGTGAAAAAAGAAAGGGATCAGCCTTAGAAACAGTGGTGGCGCTCTAAGTGGAAGATATTTAACGGATTAGCAATAGTGAGAATAGAGATGCTGCAACTGAGGGATGCCACAGAGGCTGACCTGTGCTTGGAAAGGCTAAAGGGAAAAGGCCCTCCTCTTGCGCTTCTCAAAATTAAATATTGACACAAGTAGTAGGTTTAAAAAAGATATACGATTTTTAATTTCAAGTCTTAGGTAGAAGCACATATATGACAAAAAGCCTTGGGATGGTTGCAAATGACAACAATTAGAACACATATGAAAAGAAAGAATCTTTATTCAAGATGAAGTCTTGTCGAAGTTAGGTTTTGTCCATGCAAAAATATGTTGTCCTTAGTTAAATTTCACTAGGTCAATGATGGAATCCTGGTTGCCTTATTTTCTCTAATATTGGGCCTGATCCCGACTTTGGCGTTAACGCTGGCGATATTACCGCCAGCGGTATTATCCCTACCGACGAAATCCCCGGCGCTAATAGCACCGGATCACGAGTTCGGCGGTAATGTAATTCCCCATTCCCCATTGAGCCCATTCGGGACTGCCCCATTTCCCATTGGGCTCAATGGAGAAAATTTGTGCTCTTACCGCTGGCGGATTTCCCGCGAGCGGTAAGAGCGCACATTTTTGGCAGATTTCCCCCCAGCTCAGAGCTGGGGCGAAATCCGCCGAAGTCCAGATTTGACGGACTCTTAACTCCGGCGGTAATAGCGCTACCGCCGGATTTAAGGGTTGCCGCCAAAGTCGTGATCAGGCCCATTGTGAGGAAATCCAGTCAATTGTAAAATTATAATGTCCTTAGTTGTTTGCACTAAGTGTTGAAATTATGATCCAGGTTTCAAAAAGAAAAATTGCAAATTAGTTGAGACTTGAAATGTCCTTAGATACGTTCACTAGGTTTCAAAGAATGGTTGCAAGTTGGCTGAGACTTGAAAAGTACTTAGTTGCTGTCACTAAGTCAAAGTTACGAAGAGAAAATTGCAGATTGGCTGTGGCCTGAATTATTAATCAATCCTGATTCTTGATCTGAGTACGATTGACTCTTGAGTAGAAATGGTTCTTTGAGAGAGTAGTCCTGTGATGGACTCAACTTGTCAGTATAATGCAAAACAAGACGGTACAATTCCTCGACACGTGTTTCCCTGCCGCAGGGTCACAGCGGTTCTTCAGGAGGATTGTTGGGTAAGTTGGTACTGAGATGGACTGAGAGGAAGAAGAAAGAAAAAGGGGGGTCAGATGTCGCCCAATTATAAATCGCATTGGTTCGTTGACTGAAAGAATTTCGCAATATATCAACATTTATCTGCAACCACTGGCATCAGTCTTGGCATCATTAATTTGCAATACCAAACATGTCATACAACAATTGGACTCTAGCCCTTGGGAACAAAGTTACAGATTTGCAACCTTAGATGTCATATACCTCTACACGAGTATACAACATAATATGGGGGTAAGAAGTACAGAATATTTCTGAAAAATTAGATCAATATCCTATAAGGAACAGAATGAGATGATTGTAGCATTGCTAAAATATGCTCTCTCTAATAACATCTTTTGTTTTCATAATCAACTATACCATCAACTAAAAGTTATGGCATGGGCTCAAAGTTCACACCAGCACATGCTAACCTATTTATGGGTCACTTTGAGATAAACCATGCTTGGAAACCTGAGGCATTTAACAATAACAAGAATGTAATTTTTTGGGGGCGGTACATAGATGATATTTTGATGATCTGGGAAGGAGAAAGATCTGCGCTCTTGAACTATGTTAACTACCTAAATGAAAATGAATATAACATAAAGTTCCCCATTAATGAAAGTCCAGAAAGGGGACCGTTTTTGGACTTGGAATTATACATCGAGGAGGAGAAAATACAAACAAGTCTCTATACAAAACCAACAGCTGGAAATAGCATTTTACATGTAATCATCCTCATCACATTATCAACATTATCCCCCGTGGGGAAATACTGAGAATTAAAAGAAATTGTAGCACAAAAGAAACCTACCAGAAGCATGAAGAGAAATCGATAAATACATTTTGTCAATGAGGTTACAAATCCAAAAACCTATTAAAAGCAGTTGAGAAAGCAGATGGAATCTCAAGAGATGTCTTATCAATAGACAAACCTAAGGTGTTGAACAAAATGACAAAAGTGAATGTCATTACAACATACAGTTCTGATGCTAAGATCACTAAAGGGATTCTTAAAAAACACTGGAATATCTTTAAAATAGATGACAATGTTAGAAAACACTTTCACCCTGATTCATGGATTATTTGCGCCAGCAAAATGAAGGGGAGGCTACAACTCGTTAATATAGGGTGAAACTGCTTAGTGGCACGAGAGATAGCTGAGCAATAGCAATAAAGTAATTGAGAAAAATGTATGCTTTTAAAAATAATGTATTGCTTGCCATGTTTCTTTCTCTTTCTCTCTTTCTCTCTCTCTCTGTCTCTCGGTTTCTCTCTTTCTTTCTCTCTTTCTATCACTCTCTCTCTCTCTCGCTTTCTCTCTCTTTTTCTCTTTCTCTCTCTTTCCTACAATTGCATCTGTACTTTAAATGTTTGGAATTATTCATAAACTGAAAGTATGTTTTAACCCCTTATATCCCACTCTGTATGTGTGATGATGGCGGAAAGTAGCTCATTGGTTACAAATAAAATTCAGTTAGATAGAAGTATGAATGTGGTCTTTATTCTACGGCCATTATATTTTCCACAATATTGTTTTGCTTGGGGTTGTACTGCAGAATTTCTTTTATTGTTGGAGACATAAAGAAGGGGGGAAAATTAATACAAGAAAGGAGCAAACTAATATGGTATGGTGTGAAACTAATATGGGATCATAATACCTCCTTGAACATTACTACACTACACAAAAAATCATACCAAGTTGTCATTACAGTCTAGGCCATTTGCAATGAATGACAGTATAAATGTCCTTTATGTATATGACAACTCTTTTTCCACTCCAGTAATGTTTACAGTACCCCAAGTGACCAGTATAAAACCAGATATCCTACCTCAAATGCTAATAATGTATATACTCTTTCTACTACTGACATGTCAGAAGCACTTTCGAGCACCCAAAACTGGCAGCTTAGTAATGATACCAATGTAACATCAGATGTGGGTATCTTCCCCATTTATCGCTCACATGCTTTCAATGCACACAAAACACCCATTGTCGATGGTAAAAGGTACAAAAGGTCACTAACAAATGGTAAAAAATAAGCTACTACACCGGCTGAAGCGGCAAGCAAACCAATACACATACGATGTATATCATGGGTTGGGGCTGGATATGGTAGAGAATCTTCGTCATCTGGACCAGTCTAATGAGTGGTACTCTGATATGAGCACCACAGGGAGACAGGCCACAAACAGTAGCTGCTATGTGTGTTAACTGATACCGCATGCGTCAGGGACGCCTAAGGTTTTAGTTGCACAAGAATCCCCCTTAGTGGAAGCCCAATGTCTCGTTCATCTCGCACTATGTAGGATAAGGAGCACCTTCCAGACACACACAATAAAACTACAACTGCTTCCTCCTGATGAAAAGCTGTGCAAGAAGAAACCTGGAAGTACAACGTGCTTTTAAGAACCAAAGGGACAATGCTCACAAAAAATAAATGACAAGATGCAACAGTGATTTGCAAGGCAGAAGTGCTACGTGGCCTACTAGAAAAAAGACTGCAATGGATGGAGGACACATGCTCCCTCGTATGATCTCAACACATTGCAAAATTAACATGGGTCACAGCTCTCAAGAAACCAATCAAGATCCAGCATGAAGAAAGATATGAACTGTGCTTCCAGGGGGAGGGAGGAGTACCCATGGACTCCAACACATGCTAGCAACAGAACCCTTGTAATATCTGACATGCGAAAAGAAACAGCTGCTTCGATGGACCACTACTGGGTGTGTGACAAACAGGCATATTTGCACCTCCCATCATCATAGAGGGGCCACTGTGCTTTGGCAACAGTGCACTCTGCACTTCTGGTGATTCCGGAGAACCACATCAAGGGGGAGGGGGTGCCCAATCCCCAGCAACTGGCACCAAAACCTGCATGTGAAGAGCCCCCATCTATAACGTACTATCAGAAGTATTCTCTGCCCTTCCTCTGGCCCTTCTGCAGCCACCCCTCCTCTCTCCTTCTCTGCCTTTCCCCTTTTTTCTGCTGACGAGCTTTCAAGACAAGTCCGATCTATGAAAGTCTCATCAAAACAGGTCCACCCCTGTTCCTCCAAGACTATCAAGGGCCACATAGACTCCCTGGCTCCTGCCCTTGCTGACTTCTGCAATCACTCCTTTGCCTCTGGAGTCTTCCCATCCCCTCTCAAGCACTCCCTTCTGCACCCTCTTCTTAAGAAACCTTCTTCCGACCCTTCCTGCCCGGCTAACTATCGCACAATCTCTATCACCCCCTTCCTGGGCAGGCTCCTGGAGAAACTGGCCATCTCCCAGCTCAATCTCCATGCTGAATCTGTTGGTAGTCTTCATGACCATCAGTCTGGCTTCAGTTCTGCCAGAAGCACGGAAACTGCTCTCCTGAACATCCGTGAGGACCTGCTCTCGAACCTTGACTCTAACATTCCATGTGTTCTCATTTTGCTTGATCTCTCTTCTGCCTTTGATAATGTCAACCATACCATCCTGTTCAACCGTCCCCGTGATAACCTGGGTATCACTGGTCAGGCTTTGGCGTGGCTGACCTCTTTCCTCTCCAATCGACCCTCCCAGGTCCAACTGGGGTCTTTCCTCTCTGACATCTTTTTCTCTACCTGTGGTGTCCCCCAGGGATCTAACCTCTCTCCCTGGCTGTTCAACCAGTATCTGGCACTTCTCGCCCGCCGCATTGCTGCTCTCTGCCCCAACTTTCAGTGCTATACGGATGATACCCAGCTCATTTTCAGGCTACCCTCGACCTCCTCTTCTCCTTCCCTCATCTCTGACTGTCTTTCTGCTATCCAGGAATGGTGTGCCGCCAACGACCTCTGCCTTAATGTCAGTAAGACCAAAATTCTACTCATTGGCACACCCACTCCCTCCTTCCCTGCAGCTCTCTGGTCGGCCTCTCTTGGCCCTCTTCCTGCTCCTACCTGCAAGGCAAAAAACCTTGGGATCATCTTCGACTCCACACTCTCCTTCTCTCCTCACATATCCGCCGTCTCTAAGAAGTCACACTACCAGCTACACCTCCTCAGAGGTATCCTTCCTTTCCTCTCCTTCCCCCAGAAGCTCACTGTCTCTAGAGCCCTGGTTCTCTCGAAGCTGGACTACTGTAACAGCCTCTATCTAAATCTGCCCGCCTCTACTCTCCGCCCTTTGCAACTCATCCAGAACAGGACTGCAAGACTTGTCCTTGGCCTCAAGCCCAGGGACCGTATCTCTCCAGGACTGAAATCACTGCACTGGCTCCCAGTGACTGCGAGGATCAAGTTCAAAACCCTCTGCATTGTCCACAAGGCCGTCTGGGGCCTTGGGCCAAAATACCTTCAACTCTCTCTTCCTAAATATCTTCCTTCTCAAGCTCTTCGCTCATCCGCCTCCAACTCCCTCAGGGTCAGCCGCTTCTCCAAACAACGAGTTGGGGGCAGATCTCTCTCCTCTGCAGGGGCCTCCCTCTGGAACAGCCTTCCTGCCTCCCTGAAACTTGAGGAGAACCATCTCCGGTTCCGGAAGTACCTCAAAACCTTCCTCTTTGCCTCCGCTTTCTCTCCCCCTCTCCCCTGCTAATACTACTGAAACTGCACTGAATCTGCAACTGGGCCACTCACCGTTCTCGGTCATTGGCCCAGCCACTCTCCCCTGCACTGCCTCCATGGCAACCCCTGCACTACGGGACTGTGTCTGTATCCCTACAGCCCCCCTTCTCAGCACTTGTATGCACTTAATTCGCACTTGCCACCAGCTGGCCCTTGCTATTTATCCTGTTTGCTTTATGCTATTAACCCTGTACTACACTTTCCCTTCTCCCTTTCCCCCTTGCACTTTTCCCTTTCCCTCTACCCTTTGCACTTGTGCGATCTGAATGACACCTGGCCTAGTAGGATCGCTGTCTGTCTCCCCTTGCCCCCCCGCCTCGTCACGCCTTGAAACACTTGTGTATAGGCGCGTTACAAATGCCATATCATATCATATCATAAGATCAGGTGTCCCGCAGAAAGAGAGCATCCAGTTATCTCTTGAAAGACTCTTCAAACCTCTTGCCGCAAACCCCTGATCAGTACAAGCTGTTCAACTCAGCAGAGACATTTTTTGCATCACTTATCCCCAGCATCCCGACATGAGCAAACGCCAAGTGGCTGCAGATAGTCCGCTGGGAGCTGATCCAGTTAGCCAACCACACAGAAGAAGGATTCAATGTAATAAACATAGAACTAAGAGCACTTAGACTGATGACCATTCTCTACCTGCTCACGGCTATGGAAGGCAGTGTTTGCGAAAAAATTGGTAGTGCATGTTGCATGTTTGTGCCTACTTCAGATGATGAAAATGGAACACTTTTCTCATGTAATATCAGCAGTGCTTGAACTTGGAGTGTGGATGAAAGAAGAAGGTGGCATTCAAGATAGTGACTGGTTCAGTGCTGCATTCAATTGGGTACCATCATGGCTCGGGACTGCAATGACGTTACTGGTCTCTGTTATTTTCTTCCTCCTGCTGATCTTCTGTGTGTGCCAACTGGGTGTAAGATGCTGTGCAGAGGCGATTCCTAATATTGCAATGATAATGATGACTGTCGGCAATCCAAATAGAAACAGGAAAATGCCTCATGATGTTAGGGAAGCCCAAGTACAAACAGGTGAAAGTAATGAACCCAAATATCGCATGGTGGCCATTTACAACACTGGGGATATAGTGGATAGTGTATTGCACACAACCATCAAACAGCTCCAAGATTTAGAAAACCACAAGGAAGTGTGGGTTGACCTAGCGGGGGGATTTTTTTATTTTATTGTATTTAATATTTATAATGTGCCGGTAGCTCGCAAGCCTCGGGGCACAGATACAAGGACACAAAAACAGACAAACAGTGACTAGACAGGGAAGACGGGACGGCCATATAAATTTACTCTACACTAGGCATAGGCTGGGGATGTCAATTATTTGAAAATGTGGGTTTTCACCGGTTTGCGGAAACGGATGTAGTTGGTTTCCAGTCTTAGGTGGTCTGCCTCCTTAGGCACCTGAGAGTCTGGGTAGACACGATGTGAGGGAGGAGTTTTGGACCCCTGCACAGGGTTCCCTTGGAAACTCAAGTCACACTCTTGTTTGATTGGCTAGGTGACTGTCCTTCCAGGACAGCCACCCTGCTGTGTGATTGACAGAGAGGCTGTGTGAAAGGGGGAAAACTGCAAAAAAAAAAAGTCTCTGGCACTTGGAAGGCAGAGTCACCAATGGATCGAGAGAACCAAAGAGAAGCTGAAGGAAGAGGACCACTACCTTGACTGAACATACTGGTGAAGCACTGCTGCGGGTCTGAATCTCCTACACTTCAACGACAGAGAAGATCTGCAAGGAATCTTCTTCCCTTGAGCTGGTGGGACCAACCAGTTCGCCAAACACCAAGCAAGGCCTCCCTTCCCTCGTCGAATTTGCTGTGCACCACTGCAGTGAACCGGGTAGCCAAGAGGACCGGACCCTGTTTGGGTTTTAAGGAGCGCACCTTTTATTTGTTGCTTTGCTCTGCTGCTGGTTTCTTCCATGGGCAGTGCAGGACCCTCCAGTCTTCCTTCTTCTTGTCAGTCTGACAGTCGCTTCAGGCAGGTCGTGAGCCTGCGGGACCTGCCAGGAACTTCTGCCTTAGCGACAGCATTCTTTTTCTTCTAAGCTACTGTTCAAACCCGGTTGTTCGTTCCGTCCGACCGCGGTGAATGTGTGTTAAATATTTTACCAATCCGTGGGCTTGTCCTTCTCTACTCTTTTAAAACGTTTCCTTCGACCAACTTCATTTAGAACTCTTGGCAAAGACTTAACTGCAAACTACTCTGAACTGTGTGATACTCTGCAAGGACTGTGAACCATTAACATTGGCCCAGGCCTATTGATTTGAAACCTCATTGTAGTAAGCCTTTTCTAGATTGCCCTGCCTAAGTACTTGTTGGTGCTGCTTGATTTTGTATAAACTTGTCTTTCCCTCCCTTTTTAAATTGCTGGAGTGCCATTTTGCTCACACTTCATTTTGAGCTTAACTTGTCCAGAATTCATAGGGTGGTGTGTAGTGTATTAAGATTGTGTTTTTTCTCCTGCTTTACTTTAGTGAATTGTTCTATAACTGATGGTGTAAATAAATGTATATTCTTTTACTCAGAAACCTTGAGTCAGTGTTTGAACCATATTAATTGCTGTCCTTTATGTAACTTCTGATACTGCTCACTTTACTCTTGAGATAAGTCTGGCTTCTCAGCCATCACTACCACTTTACTGTTTAGTACAGGCTTGTACCAAAGATGAATTTGCACTTACACTTGTAGTCTTAATTGTGTGTGGTGTTCCCAAAGGGTACTGCATATGATTCTGCCTAACAAAAATCAATCATTTTATGTAAAGAAATCGTAGTCATAAAATGTGCTTCACCACCAGACTGCCAGATAAAATGATGCCCAAAAGGCAAGTGCTGTATGAAAATCCACCCCAGGACACACTTGAACAGTAAACAGAAATACAAGAGCAAGCTCCAACGACAGAGAAGAATCCATGGAGCAGAGCATGATGTACCCTTCCAAGCAATATGCTTTGGCAGTGGTGCAAAAGTCTTTTAGTCATTCCCAAGGCACGCCAACAGCACTTTTCCTGAATGCTACACGGTGTGCTACAGGTGACGAAAGGGGGAATGATATCAGTAAGGAATGGTATGTGCCAGGTTTTTCTCAAATAACAAATAGCCAGTGGATTAACTTTGCTGGAAATATTGGGGGGACTGGGGTGGGGTGGAGGGAGGGTGGGTTGTGGCTCTTAGGGTTCGTTTCAGCCAAATTGTTTGATAACATTTGGTTTAATGGTAGATTTGACTGAATTTGGTCACCACCATTCGTTCAAAGCCGAAGATACCGAACACGAAGAGCCGGGATGACGGGGGTGTCCCCCTGCTCCCCATGTTCAGTATTTTGTACTTCAGCAGTTGCAGGGGTATCCCCCGCCTCCTCAGCATTGGTGGCAGGGGACCCAACAAAAAAAAGAAGAAAAAGGGACCCTGCAGCGTCATATCCGAACTGCGTTAGATGGATGGATCTGGCACTGCAGGGTACAGGAGAGGCGGCAGATGGAGAAAAGGTAAGTAGGGGGGTTATGAGTGTACTGGTGGTTTGGGAGGGGAGCATGGTTTGGTTTTTTGTACCTAGGTAAAAACGTGTTTGCAGAGAAAATGACTACGGTCAATTTTGCTATGATATTGCACCTCGGTCAAACAACTTAAATCCCTGAGGGATTACACTAGACTACTACACCACAAGATTCCATTGCTGATGCTCTGTTATAACTTTCATAAGACTGGTGGCCTATCTTTAAAATTCAATTGGTCCCCCACATATTTCCAGCCTGCCTGCCATGCACCAAGTGACACAACATAACATTCACAAACTTAATTCCAATTAACATACAAACAATGTATTATTTATCATTCATTCAGACACAAACGCCAACACACATATGCTTGCATACACTCTCACACACAAATGCACCCAGCACCTCCATTGACATACACTGTGTGCACACAACATTTATATGTACATATCCAATAACACATGGAAACAGTGGCGCAACGCCCATTGAGCAGACTAGACTGTATCACCCCATGATCCCTGAAATGTTGGGCTAAGTTGACTTGACCTAGATGAACTATAAAGCCATGGCCAAAAGGAACAGATTCACTGGAAAGTTAGCAATTTCCTTGATGTTTCCATTCATTCAAAGGCAGAAGCCATCGGTTAATGCAGTGCAGTGGGTGACCAAGTATATTTGGTATCAATTTTTAAATGCCATGTATCTCCAAACTTGGGTTCTGCACAGCACCTCATATGTGTAGTTGTTGATAGATTCTTTCTACAAGATACTGACTGATTAAAATTAAGTTATGTTTACATGTGTTCAAATGGCTCCAAGAAGTGGAGTACCAAGCGGGAGAGGCAGGGGGCAAGCTGCCCCCCCGGGGTTCTTTTAAGAGCCAGACCTGGACATTTGTCATTCGGACACCTCTCCCGTTCGGCACATCAAAGAGGGCGCCCAACAGTAAAGGTGTCCCGCTGGCAGGACAATGTGTGCTGAGCAATTCCTGCTCAGCACGCTCATTGTCCTGGCAGCAGGACACCTTAACCGTTCCGAATGGTAGAGGTTTCCTGCTGCCAGGACAATGTCCCAAGGAGCTCAAGGCAGCAGAGGATGCTCACGTTGCTCTGTATCAACAGAGCATTACAATGTGAGCAATTAGGTACTGGTGGGAGGGAGGGCGTTGTACTATTAGCTGGGACTTATGTCCCTTTAGAAATGTGAATGGGAGGGAGTGATCAGAAGTCAGATGGGTACATAATGTTGCATGCTTTATGAAATAAGGACTATGGCTTTAAAACCCAAGGGGCATTTGTTAGACTCACATTATTCTACATGATGCTATTGTGACTTTGCATGCAGAATGGGGAAAAGAAAACTAAAGTCATACTCCCATTGCTCAACATATTTCTAGGACAATGTATATAGTGTATGTTTAGTTTACTATGAAAGGCTAGTTTATTATGCTGTAAAAGCAAAAGAGAAATAACGAGGCTGAGTACCACAAAAGGAAATACACCAAACACAGGCTTATAAAGATTCTCAGATCTTTATTCAAATAACTGTATAGTTTACAAAGGAACAAAGTATCAGATAGCTATCTGGCCCTCAGTACATCACAACGAATACCAGCACTTTCGGTGTGAGAAGTGAGAGGTACTGGACGTCTACATATTCTCATCTTTTATACAATTCTCAATCGCAATGTCCAGCCACTCTGCAAGTTAATTATTCTCAGACTAGGGTTTGTGCCGAGTTGGCCTCTAGTTAGTCCAACTGTATGCGTGTGGATTACGTCTAGTTTATAAAACAACAAGTCACAATGGCAACAGTGTATTTTAGAATTTGACATTAAGCCTTAGTACATGTTTTATACAATGTAGTTCAACAAGTGCTCACATTCAGTATTTAAACAACATTGTATTCAATGTATGCCCGTGGCTCAGACTTGTTGGCGCGAGTAATCCTTTGATCTTCAGGTCAAACATAGGACATGGTCTTATTACACGACCCAAACATTTAGCCTACAGGCAGTTTAGGCATTAACCTGTGTAAAGGTCAGGACGGCTAAGGTTACGAGCAGGAGAACACTGTCCACCATTTTAGAATACAGAGCGACTTTGAGGTGAAAATCAAAATGGTGGATGTTCCCAAAATGGCGGCTAGGTCGATCAAAGGTCTGAACCATGCAACGCGGATTTCTTCGCAGAGCGACTGGGCTTAGGCCAATATATGCAATAAAGGAGGCATAATATGATATCCCGTTTAACAAACCCTCCTTTTGGCCTAAGCCAAGCGCTAAACTTTTCCTAGTCACTTTACGAGTAACTCCACGTCTCAATGTCCATACATCCTGAATCACTATCGGAAATATCAATCACCATGAGGTCGGATACTAAGATTTCTTTCAGCACCAATTCATTGGATATCTTCTCTGGGGTGCATACTTTGTGCCCTAATGCACCCATCGCGTGTGCACATCTTCCTCCTAATATCGAATATATACCAGGAAGACATTGTATACAGCACCAAAGAAACAACAGACTACCTAAAATAATCATCAAGACAAATGTAACTTCCATCCCCAAGATCGTACGAGGTCCCAGAACCAAGCGCTAAAGTCCCAGTTTCCCTCGGGAACATGCACTTCTTAACTAAGGACGTGCAGATTTTGGATCGCCCTAAAGATTGTTGGGGAGGAATCTGGCACGAAAACGCAGCAAGCGGACCCCACTAATTCACATACCCCACCACGTTCAGCCAGGATGACATCTAATGCCATCCGGTTCTGAAGTGCCACTAACCTTGTTACTTTCTGTTCTAACGTCATATTATAGAGTATGTCAGTGGTCCGGTTAATGGTCCTCTCCAGTACTCTTGCTAGTCGCCTGATGTCTTCTGAGTTCAGTATTTGCCCCCAAAATGGCACAAAGGATTTAGCTACATCGCCCAGAACTTGTGCTGAAGTATCCCCATTCTCGTCCCGCCGTGGACGAGCCTTTGACATTTCTATTGTGCTAGCAATGAATACCCTGGGTAACAGAATCCCCCCTGCCAATCCCTGGGTAACCATGGAAATGCTACATTACCGCAAACAAAGTAGACAGGTTCGCATACATACAAAGGTCTGTTCTCACTAGTCAAATTTGCAACATTGGCGCAACCTTTAAAATCACCCATTGACTGTGTACCATTCCTCTGTATGCAGAAAGAAACTGAATCGGGGCTGTGGTTAACAGTATAAGAAGGTGGCGTGGCATCCCTATTGCCTATAGGAGCCATCTTAAAAGACATCAAAGATTGGAAAGGATGGGACAATCTGTCAGAAGGCCTAATAGAAGCAACATTTGGCTTGCTCCTATTTGCAAAAAGTGAGCATCCGATGGGCGTCAGCACACGTCTTTCAAAATTGTTCAAGTTCATCCCATCAAAGTTCCCTGAGATGCTATTGTTCCATCGGCCAAAGAATAGTACTCTAAGAGAAGCATAGCAAGCAGCTATCAAAGGTAAAGGATGAATATACCAATCCAAACCCTTATCCCCGTGTTGCGGTAAATGCAAACAAACCCAACAGTTAGACCTATTAAGAATGGTATGTGTAGAGTTCATGATGAGTAATAGAGTGTTGTTGTGATAACTCTGCCTGTGCTGAGAGTCTCTCGGAGATGAAGTATGCAGATGTACAAAAAGAGTAGGAACAGTGGGTACATTTTCAGTGGGTAACACATTTTCGAGCGGATGTACTTCTTGCAGATACCAAAATCCTAAGGCAATGACTATTGTAAAACCAATCAACATTATCACTAAGCAACAATACATTTTCAGGACCCACGCATTTGAATGTTCATTTCCGTAGCTGGTCACACAGTCTCTTATCTTTTCCGTACGAGCGGTTGCAGGCATTGTTCTTCAAACGATTTACACCAATGTTTTTTGCTGGCGACCTCCAGGCCCAGCGTCTTCTTAGTCCTTTCACAAACCCTAGCCAACAGAATCCCCTTCTACACAAATGATCGAGCCAAAAAGGCAAGCCCTTGATGACTTTTCTTCAAAGGCACAGCCGAACCATGCAGTAGGTCTATTTCCTCGGACGAAGATCGTACCTTGTGATCCCTGGTACTGAATGATCTGTGAACAATGTGTCATCATTTCCCATTGGAAGCGACAAATCCAAAGCAGGATCTGATGCAAGATCCGGAATAAATTCAAAAGACGAAACTGTTGGAGAGTGTGGAGGTGAAATGGATGTTTCCCCAGGACTCACAGGCTTAGGGAGAGTCTCCGATGCACTCTCTATGCTTTTTACTGCTTCGTGACCATTGGTTGCAGTACTGGTGAGGGGTTCTGTATCTTCTGTAGCGTGTGGCACAGGGTGTGGAATCCTCTTGATATGTGACGCGTGGATCCAATTCTTCTTTCCTGCTACCCACACCGCCGTCTGTGTGACCAGGAGGACCTGATGTGGGCCCTGACAATGAGGTGCGAGGCAAGAGGATCGCTCGAATGCTTTCGTAAGGACCCAGTCACCCGGCCGTACGTATGCAGTGGCCGGGGCCCTCGTATGTCACAGGTAAAGACTCTTGCGCCTGGTGATAAATCAAATACAGATTTTTTGTTAATTGGCCACAATAGTCAGAAAGAAGTATATTAACCACCTCGCACAAAGAACGGGGCCTGTGGGCATTCCAAATGCTAGCTGGCCTACCCATGACCACCTCAAAGGGAGAGAGCCCAGTCTTAGTTTGAGGGGTTGTCCTCATGGACAATAATACGATCGGTAAAGTGTCCATCCATTTTAGTTTGGTGCCGGCACACGTCCTAGTGAGCTTGTTTTTGATGATGCCGTTGTGTCTTTCTACTAGTCCAGCACTCCGTGCGTGTCTGGCCGAATGGAATCATTTATCGATCTGTAATCCCGTGCATATCTGCAGAATTACAGCAGCGATAAAATGTGGACCACTGTCCGACCAGATGACTCTTTGCAAACCAAATCTTGGAAAATATTCCTTTAGCATGGTCTTTGCCGTGGTCATGGCTGTGGCATCTTTGACTGGAAAAGCTTCAAGCAATTTGCTAAAGGCACAGATGACAACTAATACGTACTTAAAATTATGGCACCGCTCCATTTAGATAAAGTCAAAATGAATCACCTCAAAGGGGACAGAAGGTGGACCAAAACTACCCCTAGGAGTTGTGTGCCCTTTCCCACATTGTGCTGCAAACAAATCATACATCCCTGAACGAATAGCTCAGCTACTTTAGGGATGTTATCATTTACCCACACATTTTGCAACATTTAAGTGACCTTACGAGCACAAATATGGGTGCGACCATGAGCCATAACAACCATCATCATAACATATGCGTCAGGCAATAGCCATTTCCCTTCAACTTTGTCCACCCAGCACCCATCATCATTCCAGTTTTCCCATGCCCTCAGCCCATTTCTTAGATTCTTCTAACATGGCATTGGCTTGAATATTCTTTATGGAATCAATACCCTCATCCAAAGTACAGGCATTTGTGGCTTCCCTTGAAGTATACATTTCTGAAGAGGGATCAGTGGCAGTCTGTTTGTCTATCTGGTCAGTGAAAGCATTACCTTTTCCTACATTGTCTATGACCTTCTGATGCGCTGCGCATTTCATGATAGCTAGCTGAGTAGGGAGTGCAAGCGCTGAGAGTAATGGTACTATCAAGGAGCCATGTTGGATTTTAGTACCATGTGAAGTCAAGAAACCTCTTTCTGCCCAAAGTCTGCCGAAGTTGTGAACCACCCCAAAGGCATACTGACTGTCAGCATATATATTTACTGTAAGATCTTCGGAAAGTTCACAAGCTCGGCTCAATGCTATAATCTATGCGGCCTGCGCTGAGTTATGCGTGATTCTTTTTGTCTCCACGACCGTGCTCAATGTGGTGATTGCATAAGCAGCTGTGGATGTACCATCTGGGAGTTTGAAACAGGAGCCGTCACAAAACAGCTCCGCTAGCGGATTATTCAAAGGAGTGTCCTTTAGGTCAATTATGCGTTTAGTCTCTTGTACTGTGGTGTAAAGGCCGTCTTGTGACTCTTCGTCACTGCAAGCAGTACCTTGCGGGAAACGTAGAAGTTCAGCCGGATTAAGGACACGACACCTCTTAATTTGGATGTGCGGTGCAACCAAGATCAATTCGTATATCGTTAATCATGCGGAGGTGAGGTGTTTGTGTTCTGTATAATAGAATATCCACAGAGTGAGGTACTATCAGGGTTAGAGCATGGCCTAGGACCATTCCCTCGCTCTGTTTAACGGACGCAGCAGCAGCAGCGACAGCTCTCAAACATCTTGGCAAAGCGCATGCTACAGGATCAAGAGCGGAAAAAAGTAGCCGCACGGCCTATTCTTCCCACCATGTTCCTGCATTAATACAGCCAAAGCACATCCATCACATTCATGCACATACAACACGAAGGCCTTTTCATAGTTTGGTGTGCCCAAAACTGGTGCCGAGCACAATGCAGTCTTGAGCAGATCAAATGCTCGCTGGTGTTCCAAGTTGTATGGCAATGGCGAAGAAATGCCCTTCTTCGTCAAAGCCAACATTGATTTAATCACTAAGGAGAAATTCGGGATCCACCTCCTACAGTAAGAAGCCATACCTATCAAGGCTCTAACTTCTTTCTGTGTATTTGGGACAGACATGCTAGAAATGATTTTTATCCATTCAGGCATCAACCTTCTTCCCTCCTTTGACAGGAGATAGCCTAAATAGGCGACCTCCTGTCGACAATATTGACATTTTTTAAGCAAAGCTTTGTGTCCATGTTGAGCTAGATGAATAAGCAACAACACAGTGCCCTCCTTACAAGCGCTCTCTGAGTCAGCAGCTAAAAGCAGGTTGTCAACATATTGAAGCAGTGTACAAGTAGAGGGCAACTCGAGGGGATCGAGCTGCTCTTTCAAAGCCCTACTATAGATGCTAGGACTTTCTGTGTAACCTTGCGGTGCACAGGTAAAAGTAAATGAGCGTCCCTTAAGGTGAACGCGAACAAGTATCTACTGTCCTTATGTATAGGAATACTAAAGAAGGTGTTCTTTAGATCCACAACACTAAAGTAAGTAGCTGAAGCCGGGATAATGGTCAATACTGTTGTCACATCAGGCACAATATGAAATTGTGGAGCAGCAATCTTATTAATGGCACGTAGATCAATAATAAAACAGAAGGGAATTGCATTATCGCCTTTTTTGTACACAGGAAAAATCGGACTATTGCACAAACTACCTGCAAGTTCCTGAATCACCCCTGAATGCACAAAATCGGAGACGATGCATTTCAAAGCTTGCTCACCATCGACCAAGATCTTATACTGGGGAACACTTGGCAACTTCACTCCATGTTTCAAAACAATCTTAACGTGCTCCATTTGCAAAACACCGGCATCATTGTCGTCAATCGCCCACAAACACTCCGGAACATCTCTAAATTCCGGCGGCAATGGTCTGGTCAAGAATTGAGAGACAGAAAGTTGCTGTGGTGATATCGTCAAACACACTCCTTTAGAAGAACATTTTAATTCCTTGAACAGATTCTACACCAACAAATTCTCTCCACAATTCGTGGTCAAAAGGAATGGACAGTGGTCCGTAAATGGACCCAAAGAAATAGGTACCGGCGAAGAAACTGGACAAACGACTGGTGTACCAGAAAACCCTACAGAAACATTGGTTTGCCCTGACAGTGGAATGTTTGGAACCCGTGAATGGTCAATGGAACACTTCTGTGCCCCTGTATCTATCAAGAGTAGATGTTTCCTATTACCCACTAACATTTCAATGTAGGGACCTTTCTGATTAACGGGAATAGGTGTTGGTTCCAAACCCTGCTTCGGGCAATCCTAGCGAAACAAAATGTCATTGAAATGAAGTTCTTCAGAGAGGTAAGCAGCAGAAGGTTGGTCAAAAAATATTTCTATTATCCACTCTCGATGCTTGATTGTCCTGCAAAAAAGGTTGCTGTGAATCTTGTGAAAACTGACCTCTACCAGGACCCCCTACCCCTGGGCGGCCTCTGGATCATCTACCCACATTCCCAAATGTGTTATTTGACCTCTGCTGGAGGATCGGGCAATGTGCCCGCCAATGACCCTCTTGTCTGCAATAAGCACACTGATTAATGTTTGCAGGACCCAAGGGCGCATTTCCTTGTGGAACGTACTGACCTCTAAATTGCGAATTACCCCCTCTAGGGCCTCTAACAATTTGCTGCAATAGTACTTTTGTCTTTAAGTCACTGTTTCTCTTTTCAAATCTTTCCTTTTCGTTATTGACACGATTCTCGTAGTACTGAGCCATGTGCAGTACTTCTGACTAAGACTTTGCTTGCCAAGCGCTCTCGGAGGACATGATCTGTGACTGGATGTCAGGCAGCAATCCACGCACACATTTGTCCACGAATAACCTTTTCCCAGACTCTGTGCTTAAATCTTGCCCACTGTAATCTGAAAATACTTGTTCGAACTGGTTGAAGAACTCGGTAGCACCCTCAGATTTCCCTTGGACACAGGCCGTAAGCTTGTCCCAAATAATCCTTCTTTCAGGAATTATAGTCTTCAATTTTGTAACTATTCTATCAGGTAAAGTTAGTATTACCTGTGGTGGTCTCTCACCAACTGGTCTTTCTCTATTGAGTCTAGTCATAGTATCCCATGAATCTGCTAACCCTGGTACATCACCTATAGTCCTAATCTGTTTCCGCAAATCAACGGGCAGGAGTACGGGAAACAACAGATCAATATCACTTAATTGAATACTGAGGATTGTAAAACAGACTCTATTTCTTTGTAGAACCCTGTCGGATTCTTCCTAATATCAGGAATAGACTGTTTAATGGTGTTCACTTCCTGTCTCGAGAACGGGGTGTGAACGTACTGCGACACATAATGTGCAGGAATTTCTTGAGCAGCAGTACCAACTACAGCATGAGCTGGAATCTCTTCTTTTGGGACAAATGTCGGAGGGACCTCTCTCATTGGCAACTGAGAAGTAGGCAACTCCGAACGCTTACTAAGCAACAGAGCTAAATCGAGCGCTAAAGCAGCTAAGAAGTGTCAAACGAAAAAGCCCTCTTATAAATACTCAATAACTCTGCGGGACAACAAATCTTTCTTTTTAGGCACTCATTACCTGTATCACTTTCCTCTGCATTTCTGGTGTATACTGACTATACGTGTCATGCACTTCAACAGGAGTTATCGATGTATCTGAGATCCACCTAATCACATCTTTTGTACAAATTCGTGTTTCCTCAGTTATCGATTTTCGACAAGGAGAAAAACGTTTCTGTACAAAACATAACATTCAAGCTATCACCATCTACATCTTCATTCTGTAGCCCTTCCAATTCCCTTCTATACCCAAAAACCCTCTCAACATGCTCTTGTACCTTCTCTGCAGAATCTCTAGAAAACGCTAGAGTATTCAGATCCCTTAACCCTTGTGGGAGATCTGTATCACTTAGTCTGTTCCACATTACACATAAATGAATTCCTAATCCCTCAATAAAAACGTTTTTCTCAAAAAAATTGTCCAAATTATAAAGTGTGGCAAGAATATCAACTAGGTCACCCTTCTCCATGCAATGCTTAGACCACGCAGTTAAATCAGGCTTTTTCTCTGAAGATACAGTATTACGAGTTACAACCCTCAATCCCGCTCCCTGATCTACTACAAGCAGTGTAGAACCACTTGGAAGAGGGAGAGTAGGCAAATCTTGAACATCCAGATACAGAGGTACTATCGCTGGCACGGCAGGCAAGCCCACCGGACCCGTAACAGTAGGCAAAGGTGGAGGAGCAGGTGGAGGAGCGGCGACAAGAGGAGGAACAAAGGGAGGAAGAGGAACATTAAGAGGAGCAATAGGGGGAGCAGGAGGAGCAATGGGAGGAGGAATAACAGCAGGAAGAGGAAAATACGGAGGTGGCGCAGTGGCACCAGGCCTTCGTTCATTTAACAGTTTATCGATAAGTTCATCAGATACATGAACGTCTTTAGAAGGATACATTTTCTGGATACCATGTGAGAAAGATCTATCCATATTCCTAACTGACTCGGACTGTTTACTCTGGTCATATAACAACGCTTTTTCGGCATTCGTCATATGACGGTGCGCATGCTTTTCTCTAGTCCTAAACTGCTGCATAGCTTTTTCCAATTTTGTAATACATCGAATGCTGAAGGTCTAGCATTTTTCTTCAATAATATAGATTCTAAGTATTCAATACGAGGGATTTCAAAACTAGCATTAATTGGCCACTGGAGTTCGGAAGCATGTCTAGTTTGTCTGTGCCAAATATAATTAAATACCATACTACCAATGCCGTGGTTACAGTACATCGTACACGCCGGCGACCCCTCCATTGGTGCCAGTCGGCCAAATTCCAAAGATTGTCTGTCACTGTGGAATAACACCCTGAAACCGGCAGACAATTTTCCAGACATATCACGATACAGGTGTTACCTGGTCAATAATTGCATTTGCAAGTGTAATGCGGCAAAACAAATTATCAGGATACTTAAGAATTGGGTCACGACTCACCTGATCAAATCCTAAGGAGGTCCAATTGGAATACAAATGTTTCTAACTAAGGTGCCTCGTGGTTGGTGATTTCGGCAAATCTGTCCACCTCGATATATGGAGCCTCGTCAAGATTCCGACTGGGACCGCGGGCTCCCCGTCCAGGGATTGGGTCGTGCAGCGCTGCTGAGGTGTCGCCTCTCATCCAAGAAAGGGGCCCCTTTTTACACCATCCGATCCCGGTCCGATAGCCGCGTCAACCTTCAACGAGCTGGCATCAATCTTGAGGGTCCCTATTCGGGCTCCATCTGTAAAAGCAAAATAGAAATATCGAGGCTGAGTACCACAAAAGGAAATACACCAAACACAGGTTTATAAAGATTCTCAGATCTTTATTCAAATAACTGTACAGTTTACAAAGGAATCAGATAGCTATATGGCTCTCAGTACATCACAACGAATACCAGCCCTTTCGGTGTGAGAAGTGAGAGGTACTGGATGTCAACATATTCTCATCTTTTATACAATTCTCAATCACAATGTCCAGCCCCTCTGCAAATTAATTATTCTCGGACTAGGGTTTGTGCCGAGTTCGCCTCTAGTTAGTCCAACTATGTGGATTACGTCTAGTTTATAAAACAACAAGTCACAATGGCAACAGTGTATCTGAGAATTTGACATTAAGCCTTAGTACATGTTTTATACAATGTAGTTCAACATGTGCTCACATTCAGTATTTAAACAACATTGTATTCAATGTATGCCCGTGGATCAGACTTATTGGCGCGAGTAATCCTTTGATCTTCAGGTCAAACATGGGACATGGGGCCTCATTACGACCCAGGCGGTAAATTACCGCCTGGGTCGTACCTTTACCACCATGGCGTAAACTACGTTTACGCCATGGTGGTTGGCGGACTTACCGCCCCATTCCGAGGTTTGCGGGTGCGGTAAGTCCCCAATCCCCATTTACCCTTCCCCATTCCCATTTTTGCCCCATGGGGCATAATGGTAGTGGGGAAGGCGTTAATTACGCCACCGTAAATTACGGTGGCGTAATTAACAACAAGGTCCCTTAGCGCCATGGATTTTAACACCTGCTAAAAGCAGGTGTTAAATCCTCCATGACGCTAAGGGACCTCGGAATCAGGCGGTAAGGGTCGGCGCTGTTTACGCTGCCATAAACCCCTTACCGCCTGGGTCGTAATGAGGCCCATGGTCTTATTACATGACCCAAACATTTAGCCTACAGGCAGTTTAGGCATTAACCTGTGTAAAGGTCTAACGGCTAAGGTTGCGAGCAGGAGAACACTGTACACCATTTTAGAATACAGAGTAACTTTGAGGTGGAAATCAAAATGGCGGATGTTCCCAAAACGGTGGCTAGGTCGATCTAAGGTCGGAACCTTGCAACACAGATTTCTTCACAGAGCGACTGGGCTTAGGCCAATATATACAATAAAAGAGGATTAATATGATATCCCGTTTAACAATGCAATGTGGTTTGCTTCCAAGGCATTGGCATAAATAATTATTTAAGCACATGAAATGTAAAGCGAAACCTTAATGAATATCTATATCAACTAACCCTGGAAAGATGTGCGCAGTCGCTTAAATTGTCCACATCCCAGTTTCACCATTTAACCAAGTGTGAGCAAATCATTTAATCACATTGTGTTTTATCTGCAGCTCTGCAAGTGACACTGATTCACTTATAAGCTTTTGTTAATGTATCATGGTATTATAATGGAAAAGTCTAATGACTATAGAGTTGCTCCACATATAACCAAAGTGCAATTTAGGTATTTACTTATTCTAAAATCACTTCCATGATGCCTCCAAGTATCAAGGACTGATGATGTGCCTTGCAATGTCCTTTCTGTGAAGTCACTTCTGTTGGTGCAATCATATAAATTGGGAAGTTTGCATGTATTTTGCCTCAGAAGGCTTGGACAGAGCTCTAATAGATGAGTTTCCTGCATCTGGAATGATCCTGCAGTTTTTTTGTTGTTGTTGAGTGTTAAAATGGCATCTTCCACTAATGTTACCAAAAAATAGATTGGGCAGGGGTAGGCGGTTTGGGGGTGCCATTGAGACCATGTGGAATTCTACACACTGCATTTCATTGCTCCCCTCCTCCCCCCAGTCTTACAATGCTGCATACTCCCCTGCTTAGTTTGGTAAGTGAAGCAGTTTCTGGTGGCCTGTAACCTGAACCATGACACCCATTTACTAATTTTCACCAAACCGTCCCTAAAACGTTTCTGCAAAACTCGAAATACGTTTTGCCAGTTTGGTGAAGATTATTTTTGGCTACAGGGGGAAAAGTTATACAGCGCTCCTAAAAGTATGCTTTTAACACACAATCCCATACGGTTCCTTCTGCGCACCTAGAGCAAAAACTGCTTAACAAAAGTTCACCATGTTTGGAATGCGTATAGCACTCAAATTCATTTAACAGAATTTGCAGTTCACAACAGTTTTGGGTCACAGGTTTTCTCAGCTTGACTCTACTTCCACTCTACTTGGGGAGGGCGCACTTTCCACCAACTTCATTTTGAAATTAGGATGGTGCTGTTTTAGTAGCATCTGAAAAGTGAGAAGACTTAGTTTAGAGGCGCTGCAGAGCTGGGGCTTGCCACAGAGAATGCACCATTTGTTATTGTTGGTATATGGGGCCTTAATGTGTACTGTAAGCTCTGCGCACATTGTCCAAATGTGACACACGCCCTCACTAGGGTCAGCCCGCAGCCCAGCCCCCCAACAAACATACACAAACACAATTAAAATGTACGTCTGCTCTGCTGTCAAATGCTGCCCGGGCCACAACTCATGTTACACCGACCTAACCTCTTTCCACTCACGCTCCAGGCCTGCCAGGGTGAGGGACTGAGCCATGCAGGGCATCCCAGCCCTTAATGTGATGCAGCGCGGCAGCCATGCATCTCAGCATTATTTAATGAGATAGCACAAGCCTTGCTGGGCAACCCAGCCAGGCTCCGACTGTCCAATTACATAACTGATGATTGCGGCCCCTCCATCCTCCCTCCAAAAGTTGAGGGGGACAAAAATGCATGCCACAGAAGTTGGGGGGACAAAACCACGTGTCCCCCCTATAATTACGCCCGTGCAAATAGCAGAACCATTAGTCTGCCTGTATCATCTGACGGCAATAAAATGTAGGAAAATCAGGGAACATGTAGAAGGGGGCACCCTCAGCTCCATGGTTGCCTTAGACACAACTTCTGTGAGATTGCATTAGTATGCCAAAAGTGGCAGGCCTAGATTTTGTGTTAGTATTTGTGGACATGTTCTCGAAATTGATTGCGACCTATCAGTCCTGTAAGGTGGACACGCAAGCTGTTGTGAAGGTGTTAATACGTGCTTTTATTGCTAGTTTCTGGGTTCCTTTGAGTATCAATAGCGATAGTGGTGCACACTTCATGCAAAAACGAATGCAGAACCTATGTAAAGCACTACATACACAGCAGTAGCTCCATTGCCCTTATAACCCACAATTGGCGTGATTGAAAGAAAGACCAAATAGAATCTTTTAAGATAAGATTGCAAACACATATACTTCAATTGATTTGTGTGGCCAGATGCACTTCTGCTAACTTCAATGAGTATGCATGACACAGATGATATGGTTTCAGATTTAGGTCCAAATAAAATACTCACTGGCAGACCTACCAGTGGCCCTAAAATGGGGCAATGGGGCAATGTGCGGTTGATGAAATGGGGAATACTTAATTACTGCAAAAAGTTAGCATAGTTTGATAAATGCATTTACCAGCAGGTGCAAGAGTTGCTGCTAACATGGCCAGAAGCACTATGTCATTTGTTTAAGCAAGGCAACTAGGTCTAAATAAAAAGGCATTGAAGGACGAGCTGCCTACAGTTGAGGTGGTCTGGATTGCATGAGATTGTATTGACTAGTGATGCGATTCACTACAGAAATGTCCCCGCCTGGATTTATGCCAGCAATTGTAAATCAGCAATGTCACTGATTGATGCAAGAACCACTGATTTTAATGCTCATGCCTGATAGTTGTTTGCTTGTTTTTATTTCCTTACTGTACCGGCACTTGGTTGAGAGAACATTTTTCAAGATTTGAAAGCCTGTGAAATTAGCAACTCGGAAAATGAATAGAAATTTGCAAGAAAAAAAAAACAGTGCTGGTAAAGCGCTCGCCATGGTGGAAAAACAGGTCCATTGCAGTCTGGCAAGGGGGAGGGTGCTGGGCTCCTTCTTGGGAGTGTGGGCAAACATTTAGCGTGTTGTTCTAGCATGAGGGAGTGAACCTACGGACAGGGACCCTCTGCATGTAGAGATTTACTGGAGTGGGTTCCAACAGATTGAGAACTCGAGGCACCTGTGAAGACAGCACCTAATTCAGAGTGGGAAAAGGAAAAGGTTATTCAGAAACAGTTAGTGAAACCTGTGGCAACACAGAGGAAAGAGTAGGAAATAGGGATACTTAGACCAACACAGAAAACAAATGTATCTGGAAATTGCTCTAAATATGCATATTGTGTGGACTCAGGGAGTCTGCACAGCAGAGCCCTGCAGTGGACACGATGCAGGAAGATGATGATCAGCAAGGACCCAGTGTTGGCAAGTGAAAGTTTCAAATGTGAGATGCATCACTGCATGTCTGCTCCTTAAAAAGCTGCAAACTATGGTTACACCATGCATCTGTGTGCCTTTCGGGGAGGGGGAGGTACCGCCTGGGCAATGCTATAAATATCCTTTTCGAAAACGACACTGAACTGAGAATGAAACATTATTTTATGAGGGGCAATGAAGTCTACACCTTTCCACATAATTTTACTGGAGAAGCAATCCGATTATCTCACCAGAATGATATGCTGATTGATGGGAAAAAGCCCAGTTGAAGAAGCCCGAAGGAAAGGATCTGGAAAAGGGTTAATTCAGTAGTCTCTGCCTGTAATGTCTAGCGTGGAAGTGTGTGTGTGAGTAAGGAGAAGTTAGCAGGGCTATAGAAAATAATGGGATTTATGATGGGATTGCAGTTGAAAAGCAAAGGTGCACGCCTACTGGATCTTCTTGTTATTGAAGAATTGACCAGTGGGGAGCAATATGTGGTTAGAGTCTAATTTCAAATATCACAATGCAGGCCAGGAGCCTGAATAGAACATAGAATGTAGAGCAGTACAAGATTATCTGACAGATCAGTTGAGAATGATTTGTGTCGATGCTAACCCCATTCCTGGCAAAGAGGACGAGGGTAAAATCCAGGAGTACCAGTTGCATTGTGGCCATGGAGAAAGACATTTAAGTTCATAAGCTGCCACTTTCACAGCAAAGTGACAGGATGTTCATACAACGCCTTTGGCCCCATCCATGGATGATAGACCCCAACATATCAGCTGACTCCGCAAATCTGTAAATGGGACAGGTATATCCCAGCGGCTTCCTCTCTGGGCCTTTCCACCCTCGTCTGTCCTGCGATTGGCCACTTGGCCAGCCTTATTGGCCAACCGAGGACCTGCAAGCTTGCACCCTCCCCCCCTTCTTCTAAAGCACGTTGCATTATCCCTCACTGCCTTGTATCTGCTCACTGTGAAGCATCCTCATTCTGCAGCTGCTCCATTCCAGCTGAGCCTGGCTGCTTTCTTCACTTTGCTGGAGCCTCACCAGCTGAAGGTACTTTGGGGAAAATACAAATTGATGTCTTCAACATGCAACCACTTGCTTTGCAACTCGATTTTGCCAATAGATGGAAAATACTTGGGGAAGAAACAGTGGCTTTTATTGATTGTGTGGATCATCTGGTGATTTATTGCCTTGCATGGACTGCTGCACTTTGCTGTGTTTTAAATCCCTGTTTGTTCAATCTGCCTATGTTTTCCGTTTTTTTGTGTGGTGTTTTTTCAAAATGGCCTCCGCATTATCCCTGTAACAGTGGCTTCCTCTCTGGGCCTTTCCACCCTCATCTGTCCTGCGATTGGCCACTTGGCCAGCCTTATTGGCCAACCGGGGACTGGAGGGCTTTAGCCGGCCTGTTGTTCTAAGGCCCACTTCTAAGGCCCCTGTCAGCTTCCCTGTCTGCTGTCAGTTCGCTCCATGAAGCCAATACCACACCTTGACCCTCCCGGGTGCTGTCAGTTCACAGGCATGATTCTGGACCACTAAGCCTCTTGTACTTCCTGCCCAATGGGTTAGTTTCCAACCTTCTGTTAACCCTTTCTATTCCCTTCATTGACTTTCACTCTTCCATCTGCTAGCGGCAACTGGTCTCCCTGTACGCTATCAAATGATCTGGGCTCAGTGCCTGCCTCTAACTCTTACCTAATTTCTTTCACCAATGTAGCGTTAACATTATAATTTGGGTTGTTTCTGAAAGTCAAATTTGGGTGTGTTTTGTAACTGCAATTTGAGTTGTTCTGAAAGTCAGATTTGGGTGTGTTCTGTAACTGCAATTTGGGTTGTTCTGAAAGTCAAATTTGGGTGTGTTTTCAACATCACTTCAGGTCCGAAATTGTAACCGGCTAGCCCAGTGACTGTTCCTTACTGCTTCTCTTGCATATTTCTCCTACTGCCTCCTCTTGCTACTCACTCATGGCATTATCTATCTCTCCTATCTACTCCAACTGCTTCTCTATCAACTATCCTTCCCTTCTCACAAAGTCTGGTAAGAAGAAATTCAAAAAGAATATCTTGGCTTCAAACCCAGGTCTCCCCATCGCCGATACCTATTCTAGGGCATCTGCCAGATAAACCCTCACTGACATTCTCTTTTTCATTCCTTCACCTGATCTATGGACCACTCATATGATCTCTGTGCTTTGTCCTGTCTCCTCCTCTCCCATTAATGGTGGCACCCACTGGGAAGCCCTCCTGGCTTTCTTTCACTCCTCCAGAGTCATCATTAATGTCTACCTAAGTGGCACTGTCATGGTGCAAGGCCCAAAGGCTAATCTCCTACTCTTTGATAGACGGTTCCCTCGCCTCATCAATTTCCTCTCATCTCCTGCTGTCCCCTCCTCGCCCACTTGGCTACCTTGCACTCTCTCTCCTCCTCCTCTGCCCATCCTAGGGATCTTTCTTCTCTGCAGGGCGTAATTCTGATCTGCACCCCTCCCCGGAAGGTCTTTAAGGCTGGCAACCTTCTTCATCTCGCCACTCTCAACTCTCGCTCAGCTATCAAACACTCATCTGACATCTGCCACCTCCTCGGAGAACTTGACCTTGATGTCCTCGGTCTTACTGAGACCTGGTTCATGGCCAGCTCTGTCACAAGTTATGACACTCTCCTCCCTGACAGCTACAAGATCCTCTGCACTCCCAGATCCAACCGTCCTGGAGGGGGTGTAGCCCTGATCTACCCTGAGTGGATTCCAGCCTCTTTCATCCCTACGCAGACTTACACTTCTTTCGAATGTCTTGTCTGCAGGCTCTCTCTCTCTCCTAGCCACTCTCTCAAGTGTTGCTACTCTCTGCCAGCCCGCTAGTCAAATTACTTCTTTTCTCTCTAAGTGGGCAGATCTCTCCTCCTCCCTCCTGGCCTCAACCACTTAACTCCTCCTCATTGGTGACTTCAATATCCATCTGGATTCTCCCTGTTCTTCATCTGTGCTCTTTTGCAACTTCTGCGATTCACTCCCCCTCTCCATCCTCCCCTCCAGCCCCCTCTGGGAGGACAAACTGTGACCAACAAGGCCGAAACATGTCCGGGGTTGCTTGTGTTTCCGTGCAGAGGGGACCTGGCCTAGCAGTTCGGGCTGGGCTGCTACCATTGGTGGCAGTACCAGACTGATTTGCATATGGCTGGACCCCGTTTGCAATGGCGCAGACAGGCTAAAAAACAGTGGTGTGGAAGGTTGCCCAGAGCATTGCCAGTGGTACAGATTCATTCAAAACCTTCCACCCATCACTTTTGTGGTCACAGTTTGTCTCACTATGTGAGAGAGGGTATGCCCAGATGTGGGTCCCTTGCTCGCTGTGCCATAGGGAACCAAGCTGCACCTCACTGAGGAGGCCCAACAAGGCCGAAACATGTCTGGGGTTGCTTGTGTTTCTGTGCAGAGGGGACCTGGCCTAGCAGTTTGGGCTGGGCTGCTACCATTGGTGGCAGTACCATACTGATTTGCATATGGCTGGACCCCTTTTGCAATGGCGCAGACGGGTTAAAAAATGGTGGTGTGGAAGGTTGCCCAGAGCATTGCCAGTGGTACAGATTTATTCAAAACCTTCCACCCATCACTTTTGTGGTCACAGTTTGTCTCACTATGTGAGAGAGGGTATGCCCAGACATGGGTCCCTTGCTCGCTGCTCCATAGCGAACCAAGCTGCACCTCACTGAGGAGGCCCAGCAAAGCCGAAACATGTCTGGGGTTGATTGTGTTTCCGTTCAGAGGGGACATGGCCTAGCAGTTCGGGCTGGGCTGCTACCATTGGTGGCAGTATCAGACTGATTTGCATATGGCTGGATCCCTTTTGCAATGGCGCAGGCGAGCTAAAAAACGGTGGTGTGGAAGGTTGCCCAGAGCATTGCCAGTGGCACAGATTCATTCACAAACTTCCACCCATCACTTTTGTGGACACAGTTTGTCTCACAATGTGAGAAAGGGTATGCCCAGACGTGGGTCCCTTGCTCGGTGCGCCATAGGGAACCAAGCTGCACCTCACTGAGGAGGCCCAACAAGGCCGAAACATGTCTGGGGTTTCTTGTGTTTCGGTGCAGAGGGGACCTGGCCTAGCAGTTCGGGCTGGGCTTCTACCATTGGTGGCAGTACCAGACTGATTTGCACATGGCTGGGCCCCTTTTGCTATGGCGCAGACGGGCTAAAAAACGGTGGTGTGGAAGGTTGCCAAGAGCATTGCCAGTGGTACAGATTAATTCAAAACCTTCCACTCATTACTTTTGTGGTCACAGTTTTTCTCACTATGTGAGAGAGGGTATGCCCAGACGTGGGTCTCTTGCTCGCTGCGCCATAGGGAACCAAGGTGCACCTCACTAAGGAGGCCCAACAAGGCCGAAACATGTCTGGGGTTGCTTGTGTTTCCGTGCAGAGGGGAGCTGGCCTAGCAGTTCGGCTGGGCTGCTATCATTGGTGGCAGTACCAGACTGATTTGCATATGGCTGGGCCCCTTTTACAACGGCGCAGACGGGCTAAACAATGGTGGTGTGGAAGGTTGCCCAGAGCATTGCCAGTGGTACAGATTCATTCAAAACCTTCCACCTATCACTTTTGTGGTCACACATTCATCAACATTACCTGATCTTCACCCTGATCATAATCACTCTCATCCTATCTTGCATTGGACCCCCGACATTGTGCATTCAATACTGTAACTGCACTCTTGACTCTACACATCTTTTCCAAGTTGGTCTTACAACACTTGCAAAGTGTCACACACCTGACACCTGCTGTCTGTTTTGCATTGCTCTTTTGGCAGGGCAGTTGTTTGCATTGCTTAAATGGATTCAGCTTCCCGATCTATTGCACACTTTATGAACATTGCCTGCTTCTTGCCCTTAATTGCTTCATCACTATCCATATTTGTAGTAGCTCTTCATGGATGCTTTAATAGTCAGCTTTTGTCTAGCATCTACTCCCATGAAGTCTTTGGCTCAAGCAATGCAATCCTTTAAATCAAGTTGGGCCTGGCATTCCATCCTGTGCTCAACCTTTTGGCGATCGTAATCACTTCTTCGGAAGTTGGATCACCTTTCTTCCTAATCTCTACGGTTATCTTCTTGGTGGAGCAAACTACCATAAACTGATCCCTCACACGTTCATCAAAAATGTCCCCAAAGTTGCACCTGATGGCAAGCTGTCTCCAAGCTATCACATAATCCTCTGCCTTCTCACATTCCTCTCACATCCTTATGCTAAAGTGGTATTGTTCTAGAATGGTGCTAGTCTTCTTGTCAAAATGCAAATCCCTTTTGTGAAGCACAGTTTGAAACCCATTTAATATGTCACAATTCAGTTATTCTTCTGTAAGTGGGGAAAGGTCTTCATAGATCCTTCCCCGTTCATGCTCTAGACAATGTAATGGTAGGGAAGCTCTCCATTCCATACTGTAATTGGGTCGATAGGCTGCCAAAACATAGTTTAAAAGGCCCCTTTTCCATCACTTCCACTGAATTTCCATACAATCACTCTGTGGCATGGCAACATGTTTGATTACTGTGCTCTTTTCAGTAGGAGTTCACCTTCTCCAGCACTACTGACTACATGCCGCATGGATAGAGCAAAGTCACATCCGCAATACTAGATGGCAGGGCAACCAATGCCAAAAGGGGAGGATGGACAGAGAGAAAGCCGACTGATTGACGCACACACACACAGGAACCCATAAGGCTATGCACATGTTACATCAGGCTTTGTCCAGGGCTGACATATGCCCAGATTTCAAGCTCAGTTTTATCATTCAAGGTGGGCTGCACCCGTGAACACAAGAGTGAGTGTCACATCTATACGAGTTGCCGATTAGGCTTTGTTGCAGAAAATGCAGAGATTTTCTAAAGGTAGTGGCCTGTCCCACATAGGTAGGTCAAGGGGAATTGTACAGGGCTTGAATGGAGCTGGAAATCCAGGCCCTTGCACACCAGAGGATATTCTGTTAGGAACAAATGTGTTGGCGTAATCGACCAAAATTCTTCTTCATCCTTAAATCTCATTGTGTAAAATCCACAGGTTTTCTTTGCTATGGGGTCACAATTTTGGGACAGGAATATTCTGCCAGGTTCCTTGGCCATTTATGCAGATCACTATAGAAATAAAACCTTTGCTGGCTTATTTGGTGATGGGCTGTGAGATTCGTCAGCTCTTGTTCTTGTGCCACTCTGTTTCCTTATTGTTGTTTTCCAGGCACATTCCTGGGATTCAGTGAAGTGGTGCCCATATCTTTGCATCAGAAATGATCAAGGACTTTGGGGTAACAAGAGTCCTCAGACACATGCCTGGTTCTACAGTAACCCCTGCCTTAGATTTCCCAAGCACTGTCTAAATGCGCTCCAGGTGCAACGTCCATGATGTTTTCATACAGTGATGCTTGTGAATGGCTCCAGCCTGTCCAGCACTTGATTCTTCAAGAGCTGGAAAGCTGAACGGCCTCATGGGACAGGTGTCCTGCAAACAATGCAAAACAGGGGGTTTTGGGATGCTCTCCACTGGCCTAACCTCAGTTGGGGGAGTCTCAACCAGATGTTTTAGCTCACTATCCCTTTCACAGAAGAGAAATATCCACAACATTTCAGTCTTTGTCCTGCCCAAGGGCAGTCCAGCACCGAAATGCTAGGCAATTCTCTTCTGAACAAGTGTACCAACAGCCTTTCAGCCTCACTGTGCCTCATCAGTGAGGTGGTGCTGTGCGCCTCTGTAAGAACAGTGAGCAAAGGGTCCTTGTCTGGATTACCCTAGTAACTTATGCTGAGACTCAAAGTTATTTTTAAATATGCAAAACAGTGGGTTCTGGGAGTCTCTCTATAGTTTCAGTCATGGACAGTGGCGGCTGCTATTATAGGGTGGCTGGGCGCAGACCCCCCTCAAAAAAAATAGAGAAGCTAAAAGAGATTTAGAGAACTACTCTGATTGAATCTCTTTTAGCTTTAGTACTGCTGCATTTCCTTTGCCAACAGCGCGGGGTGCTGTGGCAAGAAAACAATAGTGTGTATAGGCTTGCCCAGCACCGAGGAACGTCCCAATTTAGTATATTTTTTTCTATAGTAGAGTGTGTGGAGCTCGTAGCGCCACGCACTCTATGTAGCCCCTTTAATTAGTAGCCTGGCGGGGCGCTTCAGGGGTGGCCCCGCCAGTATGAAATGTGCGCAAACAACGCACTTATTCCCTCCCCTGCCATGGATACAGTAATGTCATTGGCTGGCAAACAGCCAATGACATTACTGTATCTATGACTACTGGCGGCGCAGGGAGTGTGCGTGCACCTGTGCCGCCATCACACCCTGTTGACTGTTTCTCTTTCTTTCCAGCCGTACGAGTCTGATGAGTCAGCAACACGAGTGTGCTGCTGGAAGTGACCAAACGCTGCGCTAAGTAGCCCCATTTCTTCTCTGGGCCCGGGCACTGGGAGTGTTACTTAACTTCCCTCACTGAGCCCAAACTTTGTGGTCCACCAGACCACCACATGGCCCAGGGCCAGGGCTGAGTCAACACTGAACGACGTGTAGGCCGGGGCCTGCATGTCGTTCAGTGTTGCTGCTGAGCCTACTGCCGTCAGCTTGGGGCGAGCCTTGGTAGAAGCGGGCGGCCCGCTGCCTTGTAGCGGGCCGCCCGCTACCTTCAAGGCTCGCCCCAAGTTGACGGCAGTCAGCTCGGCGGGGGCCGCCTGGGCCTAGCCTACTTTTGTTTACCCCCAGTCCGTGCGTGGCCCAAGGGCCTTGCCTTGGGCAATGCCGGACCGGTATGCAAGGCCCTGGGCAGACAGGAATGCCTGCTGCTGCGGCTGCCCATACTGCAGCTGCGGCCCGCCGCGACCACTCCCGCATCTGCTAATTGTGCGGTTTTATATTTTCGGCATTTTTCAACAAAAAATGCCGAAAATATAAAACAGGAAATGGCACAAATTACCAGGGAGAGCCTTGGCAGTGAGAGGGCCTCTCCCTGCCAAGGCTCTCCCTGGTGACTAGTGCCATTTTATATTTTTGGCATTTCTTGTCGAAAAATGATGAAAATATAAAACGGCACAATTAGCAGATGCGCCGGGAGTGGTTGCGGGCCGCGGCTGCCATCAGACCTGTCTGCTTACCGGCAGGATAGCGGTTACAGATGGGCCTGGCAAGTCAGCCCCCTCCTGCCAGCTTGCACGGCAACAACAGACACTGCCAAGGGGAGGGGCAGAGTCTTTACTGCTGCGCCCAATACTGTTTGTAGCCTCTCCGGCCATCAAGGCTCTAGTCTAGATCACTGTGGGGAGCAGTGACCGCCCCTCTTTTCGGCTCCGACAACAAGCTAAACAAATGTCTGTGAGAGGACAGTTAACATTGGACAACGATGCATGTGAAAACAATGTGAACTGGTCATGCTAAGCCTTCCTGATGCGCAGTGCAAATAGGCCACGTGTATGCGTGCGTGTGTGCGCGCGCACTCTGGAAACCAAATATGATGTGAATTACGAGACTTTGATTGCAGAGCAGGGTCTCCAGTTTCTTCCGGTTGCGTGGGGTAAATGGGGTGTGTGTATCAGTGTCAATATGTTATTCCAGAGTCTGGGACTTAGCAGGACGAGGCCTGTGTTCTTGTTCTTTCCTTCAGGTTTTTATATAGTGCTTCGTGCTGGAGTCCTCCTGCTTCTAAGCTGATTGGGTTACCAAATGTAATGCTACTCGACCGTTAGTCAGGGGTATTCTATGGTACTTGTACTCTAATCTGGCGAGGTTGTGGCAGCTGATGCGCATAGGCCTCTGGAGAAGTTTTTCATTGAGTCATGATCAAGCTTTGTCTGATCCTTGTCTGGCCTGATGTCCCTGTTTAATTGGTACAGGCTGTTTTGAAGGTGATTTCTCTCTTTAATCACAGCATATGTCGCCTCGATTCTGTAGCAGCGCTGTGATGCCCTGGCCGTTAGCATAATAGCAGATACAATAGACCTTGTGACCTTGGATGGCTAAACAGCTTGCCTATATCTTTAGTACTGTTAGGAAAGATTTCTTAATTGTGGGTAATTTTCCTTCCATGTGGCAACCCCTAAACTTTTTGCTGTTTTTTTCACCATGATCTAGACTTTGCCAGGGAAGTGCAGCCTTCTGCCGCACTCCTCTGGGCTTTCGCTCCATTCTTACGGGGAAACTGACATGCCCTTAAGACTGTCAGTACCGGGAAACGCTGTTTTCCGTAGTTTCTTTATCATGTTGTGGCTTTCGTGCAACATGACACAAGAGGGCACTGTAAGCTAAGTTACTGCTCTCTTGGGTCTCTAGCCTTCTACAGGCCCTAGATACTCTTTTTGGATTGTAACTGATCGTTGCAAGTGAATCACGGATGGGAATGGTGGCAGCGATCGTTTCTTGTGTTTTTGAGCTTTCTCGCGCTTAGCCCAAAATGGTGGCCTGGCTCCCAAAATGGCCAGACCACGAGGCTCCTTTGTCCTGTCCGCTGACCGTCTTGCCCCCTTCAACTTCCCCAGGTCGAGCCGACCCGGGGCCTTCCTTATTTGGGCATGTACTTTCCTGCGAAACACAGATGCTTTCGCGGGCTTCTACAGGCCTTGTGTGTGCCTCCAGGATGTGGTCTGGGATGTCTGGTCCCAATACACATCCTGGGTGCCAGAGAGTCTAGGGTGGTGTGAATGCCTGGGACCACCGTGGTCCGTGATAGGTCCACGTATGGTGTGAGTGTTTTATGAGCGGATCTCCCATTGGGTCCCCTCTGTTTTGGCGCGAAGGGAACTGTGGATAAGAGGGGGCTGGAAACGCGACTACCATGTCGATCTCCTGAGTTCTCACGAACAAAGGAATACAGGAGCCAAGTATCCTGTAACCACAAGGCTGAACCGAGAAATCGCTGGTGACCCGCTGAAGGACTGCTCCTCTGCACTACTGTCGCCTTGTGAAACCCTTTTTTACTTCTGATCGAACCAGAAGGCCTGTACTGGTACTTCGACCCTTGGAATAGCGGGGACAGCTATTCTCGGCATCTTCACCATCTCCTGCACATAAGCCTTCGGAAGTGTCTCTGGGCCATCCAGCAGACTGACCAGCCTACCCAGGAGTCTTGCTCTGTAACCGCCGCCAGGTTGTGTTGTATTTCGTGTCCTTGTCACTCTCACACGATTCATACACTTGGCATTCCCAGGTCTGAAGTGAGTAGTGTACATATGGCTGAGATACACACGGCCGCTCCGTTGCCCTGCTGTGGTAACAAACTGTGCGGGTTCACTTCGTTTGGGACATCTTTAAATCAACTCTGCTGCTGCAGAATCTACACGACAACGAGACGCCCCCTGCTCCCCTGAACCTGCCAGCACTGAAACTGAGGTGGAGAAGCCTGGGTCTGCTTGCATCGGGGACCGGTGAGTAGCATAGCTAGGAACTGGTCGCCCTCCTGCAGGAGCCCATAACTTTTCCCCACTGTGTCAAACAGCACGCCTTTCCGTACTCACGCTCTGCTTCTGCCCACAGTGGAGGCTGCGCTTGAGTCACAGAACTCTGTTCTTCTTCATTTGTGCACCGAACTGAACTGCCTGATTCCCTCGAAGAGACTCCCCTTTTTGCCCGTTGGCACCAGCGTGTGCAGGTACTTTTGAGCACAAGGCTCCACTCTTCGTAGGGCTTGGACTTCCTTTTAGTTAGTTGCCTCTGAAGGCGGACTGGGTCTAATCATTATTTCGCACTGCCTGTTTTCCTCCCCTTCTAGGTGGACTACACATTTGGTGCATCTAATGCTTTAGACTCATTTGTATTTGTATATATATTGTATTGGTTTGGTATGTGTTGGTTTACTAGAGTTTTATTGTGATTTCTCGCTACGGTCATTGTTGCAAAGGCCTTGGAATAAATGTGTATATGTTTTTAATATAACACCTGTTTGGAGTAATTTGTGAGTGTCCTCATTGCGGGCTTTCAGTCACCCTCACCCCTCTTGAGACCTAGTCTTGACCGCCGCGATCGCTACCCTGATTGGTCTGGCTTGTCCAGAGGTTACCCTGTTCAAAGTAATTAGGTTGGCCTTCTGAACTTCTGCGCCGCCAGGACAGAGTTCAGAAATCCGTCTTAACAAGTACCAAAGAGAATGATATCCATAATAAATAAGAGTTTCATATAAAATGCAAAGTCAGTGAATACTCCATATTGGCACGTGTAGTCCAATCCTGGCCCCAAAATTACAGGAAAATTACATACCCCGGTAGTAACATCTATGAAATAGAAGATTCCAACACCCAATTGGATTCAGCGTTCAGTGTGGCATATCATCAGAAGGCAAGAACATTGATTATATAAGTGAGTTCCAAGGCAGAATATTATAATTGACATCTCGTGTACTCTTATGTCTGAAGGGTTTATATCTCAAGATGGCACACTATTAATCATTAAAGTTCTCAAGCCTTTTAAAATCCCAAGTCCTCAGGCGGAATCCCGGGTGGGAGCCGCAGTGAGGAGCTGTGTTGGCATCAAAAGCAGGGACAGCGTCAGGGGATTTCAAACCTTTCAAATGAAAGGGGCCTCCCTTGAGCCTCAGAGGGGCCCCCAGCAACTGCCCCCATGTTGGCAGTCTGCAGTCTTCACAAATAGCAACATATTCTTTTCATTCCTGGGTTTAAATGTGCATGTGTATTTAACTGTCAGCCTGTGCTTCTTCTTCTTGCTGTTTACCCACCTTCCCCTTTGACCTCGGCTCACTGTCTTGTGTTGTGCTTGCTTGATCTGTCTACCAGTACCTCCACCCCTTCATCACTTGTTGTTGCCAGGCACAGCTGTAGCACAGCTACACTTTCCAGGCACAGTGCCACTTGCCAGGCACAGCTGTAGCAGAATTGACTACCTGTTGTTGTAGAAGCAGAAACATGGTGCAAGTTCCTGAGCATCATGATCTAATAGCAGTGCCTGGCAGAAGCTTACACAGTCTGCACAAGGCCAAAATGTTGGCTTTGTCAATGCTTGTGTTTGAACAGAATCTCAGTGGCTTTGCCAATGCTGTTTTTAACAGGACTTCAGCGAAGGACATGTAGAGTGCTTATAAATCGGGTGCCAGAAGGGCTGTAGCAAATTAATTTTGTAATGTGAGCTCCGAAAAGCGCACTTTTAAAGCCCCAGAACGAAAACATTACAAAAATGTATATATTGCAGCGTTATACAACTGATGACTGGCACATGGTGGTAGTTGCTGGTACTTGCTTTACACATTGTACTAATGATAATTCTGGTGCAGCTTCAATGTTACAAGCAGTTAACTCTCTCTCCTTCATGTGTGAAAACCATTTTAATACTGCTCTGAGCATATGTTGACCTTTCTCAGATCAGTCTCTCGCTTTCTCTTTACAGACAATCAGACACACCTTACATGAACAAATCCAACCAGTCCAGGGCAATTGTGCAACTAAAAATATCAGACTTCAACCTCCACAGTGCACCTTCCGGGATTTGGATTTCCCATAGCCTGCGAAGGAGTTCATTGCAGTGACCATTCTCCAGAACGAGGTGAGCTAGCATGAGTCTTTTGTAGGGTTTGGTGCTCAGGGTACTCCAACTCTGTTTGTGTTCATCTGTATTAAAGAAGGCACACAGCTATCTTGTTTAATTTTTTTTTTAAATAAGCCCATGTTTGTGGGGATCAATGAGGTAGGGGAAAATCTGATGAACAGTACAGCCTGATGATACAGAATGGCAGATATGACTAGCTGAGAGGGTGGCATGTGAAAATGTAAAGTGAGAAATATAATGCAAAAAGGCCTGCTTATGGTTCAACGGAAGCAAACCTGTCCATTTGGAAACTGTTTTTCGAAGGATAGGATTGGGTGGTGGTTCCTACTTACCTCATGATGTCCTGGTATCTTCCATTTGAATGGTATACAGTCATTTGTTTTACTGCTGTAAAATCCCACAGTCTTTCAAACATCAGAATACCTTCTTTCTAATATTCACCATTGCTCCCACAGTGCTTGGGAGTGGTTGGGGTTGTGTCATGCAGTCAGAAAAATCTCCCTACATTCTAAACAATGTTTTTTTAGAGCAGTATTAACAGAACAAACTTGCCTCATTTCTTCCATAAGTACTAATTTGCCAAACAAGCTGCAATGCATAATGTGTGGCTGGTGTCACATTTGCTAATGGGCATGTGTGTTAACGCATGCATAGATAACATCGGCAATTATACTCAACTGTACTGGCCGATGATAAGTACAGTAGAGTTGTATATAATTGCAGACTCTATCTGTGTCTAGTACCGACTAATTATACTGATGTGTTATTGAAGAGCATACCTAACAATGACTACATGATCCCATCTACATATACATGTACATAATCATTTTGCTTATTAACAGGTGTCACTGTTGCCGAAAATGAATTCAGTGGACCAATTACTCTCAAAACCATTTTCCGGATTCGCACACAGTGAAAAACTGGAGGTGAAAAGACTAGGGCCTGATCGGCCAGATGTAAAAATTGAACAGTCCGCAAAAGATAGCGGAAAGGCTTACACAGTATGAAAAAAAGACAGCTCACTGGTAGCATTGCTAAGTGGTCTTTGTTTTGCATCCCTTGCCTGCTGTTTGGAGGTGAAACGGCCTGGACAAAAACCAGAGTCACTGATTTAAAGCATTTGTCAGAAAAAAGCCAGAGACATGTTGACTGATTCATGGAATTATCTGCGCCGAAAACGCAGATTTGCGCGCCTTTCTACCCGAAAATCCCCATACTTCAAACAGGGATTTTCAGGCAGAAAGGCGCACAAATCTGCGTTTTCGGCGCAGATAATTTCATGAATCAGGCGGATGAATCGTGCGAATCTCATATTGAGAATATATCACAGCTGCGCATGTTGGGAAGTGTAAACATTGCAACACAGTTGGATGATGCCTATCGCCGGAGCGTGATGAGGCATAATGAGGATGTGGATAAAAAACGATACATCTTGTCAAAGTTAATAGACTGTGTGCATTTTTGTGGTGCGTTTGAATTGGCTTTACGTGGCCATGATGAAACTGAAGACTATTTAAATCCTGGTGTATTTAGAGGCCTGGTGGATTTTGTATCCAGCATAGACAGTGCAATGGAACTACACTTAAAAAATCCAACAGTATTCAAGGGCACTTCAAAAACAATTCAGAATGAACTGCTGGACTGCATGATCATGGTTACCAGAGAGATCATTGTAGAGCAGTTAAAATGCACTGATTATGTGGCTATTCAGGCAGATGATACAACTGGTGTTTCCACTAAGACTCAGTCTGTGCTAGTCTATCGCTACATTGATGAACGATACAGAATTGTTGAAAGGTTTATTGATTCTCTCATCTGAAAGACTCTAGTCCGCAGACCATTGCTACTGCCATAATGGAAAAATTGGACGAAGTATTCCCTGAAGATTTCCACAAAAAAAGTAACTGCACCAACATATGATGGTGCGAGTGTAATGAGGGGGGGGTCTGGTGGTCTCCAAAAGAAAGTAACTGAAGTGTATCCAAATGCACATTATGTGCATTGCTATGCACAACCGCTTAACCTCATCATTGAACAGGCTGTTTCAAAAATCTCAGAAGCTTGAATTTTCTTTTGCGATATCTCTGGCTTCTGTACATTGTTTTCTCGTTCTCCAAAAAGAAACACAGTTCTAGATGAGGTATCAGATCACAGACTTCCAAAACCATCTCGCACTCATTGGAGCTACCATATCCGGGTAGTGGAAGCCATATATCAGCACAGGGAAGCACGCTGTACATGCTTTGAGCTCATTATTGAAAGACGGACTGATTTTGAAGGGGTTACTGTGCATGAGGCCCAGGGATTCATTCGAACTCTGAAAGAAAAGGAGTTCCTTTTCTTCCTTTTGTTGTTCAATGACATAATGCCCCATGTCGACATTCTATATAACCAGCTTCAGAAGCGAGACATTGACTCTGCGTATGTGCAGAAAGCTACTGCAACTTTTATCAAGTGCATTGGCAGAGTACGTGGAAGCACTGACAATCTGGAAGCTAAACTTCCATCAGAGGCAACTTTTTCAGGTCGCAATGCAAATATGAACACTTTGAATCGTTTGGCTAAAGAAGTATGTGATATTATAGTTACACAAGCCCAAGAACGCTTTGCATTTACTAACCACTTGCAGGGGGCCAAATTGTTGCAGAGTGACCTATTTCAAATGCATGGACAGTATTTTCCCAATGATGCACTGAATGCAACTGTCCAAGCGTACCCCATGTTAAACAAGGAAAGACTGCGCACTGAGCTTTCAATTGTTTATGAGAGACCAAAATTCTGTAGTTCAAGTGGGGCAGAATTCTGTAGTTCATTGTTTGTTGAAAACAATCTCGAAGAAACATTTAATGAGACAATGCAGTTATTAAAAATTCTGATTACTACACCTATGACAACAGCTGAGTCTGAGCGCTGTTTCTCCACACTGAAGCGAATTAAAACATTCTTGAGAAAGACAATGAATGAGGATCATCTGAATGCTTTGGCCATGCTGTCCATGGAAAAACAACTAATTCAAGATATCCCTGACTTCAATACACAGACTATTGATACATTTGCCTCTCTGAAAAATAGACGTGCACAATTTGTTTACAAACTTTCAAAATGATTGACCGGTGAATGTTCTGTTACAAACAAGCTATTTGCAGTTATTTTGTGGGTTACCTTGAATTCTTTGTTTCAATGGCCTTATATATGTTAGGATTTAGTGTAAGGTTGCAGTGATCTATTCGACAGAACAGTGAGAAGTGTGAAGTATGTTTGGATGTTATGGTTGTTGGTTGATTATAAAGCACTCAACATAATAAACTTAGTAAACTATTTCAGTTGCATTTTTCTCCATGCAATATGCATGTGCTATATCTGAGACCTGTGCATTCCACGTGTTGCAACTTTGAGCAACTGAAGCAATGGTAACTCAGCGAGGCAGACAGTCATTAGAGGTAGGACAAATGTCACATTAATTAAGTTGTTAAAAACTAAAGTAATATTTTAGCTTAGTTTCCCCCTTTCAGAAAATGCCTAAAATCCCACCTTAGTAAGAGGATGAACGCATGTGAATGCCAGTAACAGCATGGCAAACATATGTTCCATCATTAGTGACTATATAATGAATTTCTTTATGCATACACCATAGTACCAGCTATTCTCAATACAAGCTGCTGTAAAATACACCATCAACTTGCACACATAAGAATAGTGTACCACCATTAATATGTAAAACCAGATTCTTTTTTCATATTTTGGTGGGTTTTTTGGACAGTAAATTGCACATTTTGTAGGCCATTTTTCCAAAAAAACCCTTGGGGGTTGGGATCACGCGCTGCGTGCGCTCGCTACTAAATTCGCCCTGGGAAATTTACGCCCCAGCAGCTTTCAAACTCACCAGCCGCCACTGGTCATGGAGAGTCTCAACCAGATTTTATTAGTTCACTATCCCTTTCACAGAAGAGAAATATCCACAACATATCAAGTTACTTTTAAATATGCAAAACAGTGGGTTCTGGGAGTCTCTCTACTCTGGGGGTAGAAGGGGAAAGAATCTAAACCAGAACCGAAATGCTAGGCAATCCTCTTCTGAACAAGAGTACCAAAGGAAACCCCAGACACGTGTTCTCCCTGGTTGGGCCTCATCAGTGAGGTGGAGCTGTGCCTCTCTAAGAACAGTGAGTCCATTGCTGGATTACCCTAGTAATTTAGAGTGAGACCCAAAGTTACTTTTAAAAAGGCAAAACAGGGGGTTTTGTGAGTCTCAACCAGATTTGTTTGCTCATTTCTAGGATTCAGTGAAGTGGTGCCATATATTTGCATCCAAATGATCAAGGGACTGTGGGGTGACAAGAGTCATCAGACACTTGCCTGGTTCTACAGTAATCCCTGCCTTAGATTTCCCAAATGTGCTCCAGGTTCAAAGTCCGTTACTGGGCACACATGATGTTTTCATACAGTGATGGTGTGATTGGCTCCAGCATGTCCTACACTTGATTCAGCAAGAGCTGGAAAGTATAAATGCCTCATGGGGCAAGTGTCCTGTACACAATAACATGTGGGACATATTTCTGCATGGAGCGTGCACTCCCAGCGCGCCACTACTGTTTGCTTAAATATACTGTCAACCAAAGCACTGCATTTTCCTGTGCTTTGGTTGACAATCTATTTAAGTAAAATAGCTTGTCGGCCAGGTCCCTGCGTCCTGCTGGGCGCGGCCAACAGGGCGAACCTAAAAGGCACCTGCACCAAAACTGCAGCGCCGATACGGCCGGCGACAAAGCGCTGTGCCAAAACACGACGGACCTGGCTCAGTAAGTAATACACCCGGGCCCACCTGGATGGGAGGCCCGGGGCCGTAAGCTGGGAGTTGGGGTGTTTGTGCTAAGTATGGTGGGGCAGTGCCTTTGGCGCTGCCCCACTTAGCATGCACATGGTGGGGTCGGGCTGCTGGGTCCCTTAACAATGGGAACCCAGACAGCGCGTCTCCAAGACAGGAGGGTGAGGTGAGAGGGGCAGGTGACAACCGGCAGTCGCTGCCCCCTGTCACCTTGCCCTCCATACTTCAAAGGCCCCCCTTCCCATCCTGCGGATGCTGAGCGGGGGCCTTTTGAAGTTCAAAGAAGGGGCCGCCTTGCCCCCAGGCCAAATTTTGCCTTTATCTGGCGGGGGCAAGGTGGCCCTTCTCATGCTTCCTCCCCGTCAGCCACGAACAGCAGCAGGACGGCTGCAGGTCTCCGGGCTGAGTTTCACCAGCCACTGCCAGGTACTTCGGGACTCGAGCCACTCCAGCATTCCAGAGCACGGCTGGCAGTGCAACTTCACAGCTGATAAAAAGAAAGGAGCTGGAAAGGGAAAGCAGTAAATCAAGGCTGCAGGCAAGCTGCGAGTGTACACAAGATCGCAGATTGGCAGGGGGACTTTCCCAGGATTTCCATTCACAAACTGCAAGACTGCGGGAAGAATAATTTTCATTACTTTTGAAAGGTGCAGTGAGACGTGTCTTTCACCAGCCCCTCCAGCCTCCACGAGGACAGCTGACAGCTGCGGAGGCAGGCCAAAAAGAAAGATGCTGCGCAGCATTTTCCAGCTGCTTACAGGCTGCCACTGCCAGATCTAAGATTGGCAGGAGGTGGTTGGACGAGGGGCACCCATAATAAAGCCTCTGGCCTGGCTGCAGCATTCCATACCGAAGACTGGACCGGGGGCACTGAGCAGCAGCTTATGGAGTCTTGAGCCCACCTTGAAGTTATCCAGAAGGCGATCCCCGCTCAAGCATCATTAAGAAAATAAACAGTTCAAGCGTGTGCGGCTTTCAATGCTATTCAAAGCAAACACTGGCGTTAGAACACGCCTGGCCTCATAAAGTGTTTTCAGAGAATCGAGTTGGAAGCAAGACGACACAGAGCAACAGATGAAGGGCAAGTTAATGGCTGCCTGGCAATCATGCCATTTGCGAGCAAAACCAGTTGGTACAGTGACACGGCCCGCTTAAAATCAGGGGGCAACTCTGCCAGCAGGCTCACAGGCATTTTCGTGCGACTGGAGCCCACAGCATATGCAGGACCTCGCAACAGGTAGTTGGGGGCCACTAAAACATGGCTCCTATAAACAGCACTACCCCGGGAAGTTTACAAACCGGCATGCCTGGCTTTAGGTTTTTTCTGAATACCTTGCTTCGAGGGGAACACTGCGGTTCCAGACTACAAGAAGAAGATCAGGACAAGAGCCACAACCGGAAAGAAGGGTCAGGACAGCAACAGCCAGCATCACAATTCGCAGACGCACTGGAGTATGAGGACAATGGCTATGATGAGCCAGCAGAAAAGGAGCAGCCGGCAAGGAAGAAGCAGCGTTGTGATGTCCGCAGCATGCCCGCCTCTTCAGACACCCACCCCGGCACCAAAAGAAAAGCACAATCAGGTACTGTGAAAAGCAATGTTAGAACAATTTTTTAAAATGGCATAAGGACGAGGGTGCTGGGAAAATGAAGAGGCATAGGGATGACTCAAGCAGCTCCAGCAGCAAGAGTGACAGCATGGACACAGAGTCTGACTCTGGGGGGCGAGGATGTCCAGGGCCAACTTAAAGCAGGGGTTGGGCCTAGCAATGATGTGTCTCCAAGCCCACACATGAATAAATATGGGGGACGCACAGCCGGCAAAAGTGTGAATAGAAGCCTATGGCATGGCACATAGAGCGCAAAATTAAGACTTGGAAGAAGCAACTCATTGATATTTGTTGCCTATTGGAATATGAAGAATTGGGTTGTGTTTTCCGAGAGGGATAAGAAAGAGGAAGAAAAAGCGAGAGAAAAGAGGCCCACCCTGGAAAAGAATATTCAGAATTGGGAGGCCTCTTTTCAAATCCTGTCAACCCAGAAGAGGGCACCGCATTGATTGCCTACCACCATAGAATCCTAGAGATCCACAATACCTTTGGGCAGAAATCATGGCTGAACTACGACAGGGAGTTCAGGAAGGAGATGCAGAGATTCCCTGACCCAGGCTGGGAAGAGGAAGACCCCAAACTGTATATTTCCCATGTCTTAAAAGAAAACTCAGTTCAGTGTGCTCTGCTCAGAATAATAAGGACCAAGAGCAGCAAAAACAACAGAAGGGATAGAAACAGGCAGCATAGCTAGCATAGGTCACAACAAGACAGTGCAAATGCCAACAAGAACAAACTCCCGTTTCGAAGACCGCCCCCAAGGGGGCAAAAAGCGGGGCAGAATAAGGGCAGTTTGGCAACTGCAGCACGGGGGGGGGGCAAAGGGAGCACCCCAGGACCTGCTGGTATTTCAACAGAGGGTCATGCAACAAGGGCACTGAGTGCTGATACAAGCACCAAGGCAGCACATGCAATGGTGACCACAGCAGCAACGACTGCACAAAAGCCTCTCCCTCCAGGCCCAGCCCAAAAGTCTCAGAGGGTAAAAACATGTACTAGTAATAAAATGGGAGCCTCACCAACAGAAATTGACCAACTAATAAAAATGTTAGGGAACTACCCTGACCCTGCAGCTAGATAATTCTTGGGTCAGGGCTTCAAAGATGGGTTTCAGATCCCATTCAAGGGCCCAGGATCTCACACTATACCCAAAAACCTAAAATCTGCCTCTTTCCTAGCCAACATAATAAGAGAATAAATTGGTAAAGAGCCAAACCTAGGGAGGATTGAGGGTCCCTTCCAACACCCTCCTTTCATTGAGTTTTTATGCTTCTCCCTGGCCATTGTGCCCAAAAAACAGCAGGGGGAGTTTAGGACGATCCACCATTTATCTCACTCACCCGGAAGCTCTTTCAATGTTGGCATCCTTGCCACTGAGGCTACTGTCTCTTATAGCTGCGTGCAGGATGCGGTTGACCTAGTAAAACTGTCAGGTAGACACGCTCTCATGGCGAAAGCCGACACTAAGTCAGCATTCAGGCTGCCGCCTGTGCACAAGAACACCTACCAGTGGCTGTGTTTCCATTTTGACAACAAATTCTATTTTGATAAACACCCCCCGCCCCATGGGCTGCGCCATCGCGTGTGCCTACGTTGAACAGTTCAGTTCTTTCCTACAAAGGGTACTCCAACAGGCCACGCCTAGAGCCAGAACGGTACACTATCTAGATGATTTCTTCTTCACTGGCCCAGCAGGGTCTCCCATATGCAGCTCGTCCATTAAGTTATTCAGTGAAACCAGGCAGGCATTAGGGGTTCTACTGGCGCCTGAGAAGACGGTAGGACCCACCACCACCCTGTCATTCTTAGGCATAGAGATTGACTCTTCCAAGAGAGAATGCTGCCTACCCATAGACAAAATAGAGGACTTTATAAAGACAATAAGGTTGATGACAGGCAGGGACTAGGCGACGCTGTGGGAAAATACAGTCCCTTGCTGGGGAGCTCAATTTTGCTACCAGAATCAGGTTCCAAGGCCGGATCTTTAACAGGAATGTGGAACTAAAAATGAGGGGGGGTTACTAAGCCACACCACCACATCAGATTGGGCAAAGAAATAACACTAGACATGGCCATATGGGAATCATTTCTTAACAATTTTAATGGCCAGGGATATGGCGCTAAACCATGAATGGAGCAGACAAAAGGTCCTTGTTCACAGATGCGGCTGGCAGCAAAGGAGTTGGGGTTTGTTTTGCTAACAAGTGGTGCGCCGAGCACTAGCCTCCCTTCTGGCAGAGGAGGGGCTGGTCCAGGAACATCACACTGCTAGAGATATTTCCCATAATGGATGGCACTCTATTTATGGGGGGACTTGTTGGCCAGCACAGAACTGGTCACACAGTCAGACAACATGGCGGTTGTACACATTTTAAACAAGGGTGCTGCCTCCTGCCCTCTGGTGCTAAAAGTGTTGAGCGAAATGACAAACAGTCACCCTGGAAAATAACATGGTAATAATTGGGCGGCACATTGCAGGCAAAGATAATAAGGCCGCTGACGCTCTGTCCCGTTTTCAGTTCTCCACTTGCAAGGCACTAAACCCACAGGCAGAAGCCAGGAGGACAGCATTTCCAGAAGAGGTTTGGGCCACCATGGACACATCCAAGGCAGCCCCCGCCAGCCAGCCGGTCACAGCTCTCCCATCTGGCAGCAGTTTCATATTACACTAGATTAGCGGTGGCACCCGACCCCACCCACGGCGCACTAACCAGATATGCTCTCAACGGTTGGTCCAAAATGGAAGGGGTCAAGACAGACACCAGGCGTTCCCTCAATTTTGCTAAATTAAAAAGTTCTGCTAGACACCCTCCCTGCAGTATGCAACAATGCCTACGAGACATCACTATTTAGAGCTGCCTTCACACTCAACTACTCTGGGGCGTTCAGGATCAGCGAGATAGCCTCCAAAAACACAGGATCAGAGTTAGGGCTGTGAAACTGTGTAGGTCCAAAACTGACCAATTAGGAAAAGGGAGGATCATCAACCTGTACTGCATTGAGGAAACAGAATATTGCCCCATCTGCATCACTAGGGCCTTCACGAACAAGCGCCCCAGCCGGGGGGGGGGGGCAATTATTCACACACAAAATTGGGTCTGCCCTCAGTAGATTCCAGGTGAGGTCTGTCCTCAGGAAGACTATAATAGCTACAGGATGGAATCCTACTGAGTTTGGATCCCACGCCTTCAGGATAGGAGCAGCCACTTAGGCCTGGATGGGGGGGTTGCAAGAGAAAGCCATAAAAGGGATTGGGGGTTGGATATCGGGGGCTTACAAAAGATACATCAGGAAAGACTTGACCTAATAGTATCTTCCTTCCCTCCCCCCCCCTATTATCTCCTCATCATCCACCCATCTCAGGGGCAATGACTTGCCTCAGCTGGGCAGGACGTTTTTCTGGCTTAAATCGGCACCTCCCTCTGATCCTTGGCACGCATGCTAAGACTTCGAACAGAAGTGATGATGTCAGAAATCATCCCTCGCCAACAGTGGCATGGGGCAGAGTGCAGCAAAGCCATGGGGATTTCTAGGCGCAAACTGAACAAAGCCGTGGCCAATTTCTGCCTTTTATCAGGCCTCAAATTTATTAAACATGGGATCTCGGTACACAACCAGGCCATGTTCTGCAATGACAGGGTTCACCTGTCCATTGAAGGTATGGACATTTCACCAGGAATATTTTCTGGAACCTGGCAGCCAGAGGCTGTACTTAATTCATAATCTCTTATTTTGGGGGGACCTGGGAGACGCCGGTCAGCATCCCCTCAGGGTGGCGGCGGGGATCAGCCTCGAGCATCCCCTAATTGGGATTAGGGCCCCCCGCTCACCTGTTCCCTCTGTCCCCAAAATATAGTATTGTTATCCTTATGTGATGTTATGGCTGGTTTTTCTTTGCACCATGGCTGGTACTAAAATAAAGCTTGTGGCCAAAGTTTTTTCCACCTCACATCCTGGTCGTCAGTCTCCTCATTCCTGCAATTGTCATTCTGTATTGCCTGTCTTGTCACACTTGTCATCCATCCGTGTCACCCGCATGCCACTCCCCAGCACAAAAACACTTCCAGGCTTATACACCCGGGCCCACCTGGATGGGAGGCCCGGGGCCGTAAGCTGGGAGGTGGGGTGTTTGTGATAAGTATGGTGGGGCAGTGCCAGTTGGCGCAGCCCCACTTAGCATGCACATGGTGGGGTCGGGCTGCTGGGTCCCTTAACAATGGGAACACAGACAGCGCGTCTCCAAGACAGGAGGGTGAGGTGAGAGGGGCAGGTGACAACCGGCAGTCGCTGCCCCCTGTCACCTTGCCCTCCATACTTCAAAGGCCCCCCTTCCCATCCTGCGGATGCTGAGCGGGGGCCTTTTGAAGTTCAAAGAAGGGGCCGCCTTGCCCCCAGGCCGAATTTTGCCTTTATCTGGCGGGGGCAAGGTGGCCCTTCTCATGCTTCCTCCCCGTCAGCCACGAACAGCAGCAGGACGGCTGCAGGTCTAAAAAACCATCCCTCCCACCCTACAAATAACCGTAAGGAAAAGCTATAGCGAGGGCCAGGTAGAAAATAGAACACAATCATAGCAGTAGGGGAGGCTAAAACGCCTCTTTTCAAAAAATAAACATAAAAATTCAACTCCAAGAAGGGCCTTCTTAAAATACCAGGGGGTCTTTTTGTCTATTAGTTAATATTCCAGGAAAATACAGTTATAGAAGACCCAGGCGCTCAGAATCCACCAGAGAACATCAATACAGGTGGGAGCTCTAGGGGTATAACAAAACTGAAAAGGAGAGAGGAACTTGAGCAGAAACATGTACTAGTAAGCCTCAAGTATCCACCTCCATGCATGCAGAAGGGGGGTCTCACAACAAGTGGATCAGCAGCAGGGTAAGTTCCTAGTAAGGCTCTGGAACCCACCCCCTCACAATTTTGTTCATGTAAGATAAGCGCACTGGGGTACGCAAGTGGATCGTGGGCGGGGGAAGTTCCCAGCCAAGCCCTTAGAACCCACCCCAGCAGCGAAATAGTACAACACAAGCACTGAAGGGGTCTCACAACACAAGTGGTTCGGGAGCAAAGAACATTCTAGTAAGGCTCTCCTTTTGAACCCATTCCAGCTGTAAAAACAGGCAGCCTTAAGCGCTGAGGGGGTCTCACAACGCAAGTGGATCAGGAGCAGGGTAAAAACCTAGTAAGGCTCTTTGAACCCACCCCGGCTGTAAAAACAAGCAGTGCTAAGCGCTGAGGGGGTTTCATAATGCAAGTGGATGGGGAGCTGGGTAAAAACCCAGTAAGGCTCTTTGAACCCACCCCTGCTGTAAAAACAAGCAGCGCTAAGCGCTGAGGGGGTCTCACAAGGCAAGTGGATCGGGAGCAGGGTAAAAACCTAGTAAGGCTCTTTGAACCCACCCCGGCTGTAAAAACAAGCAGCGCTAAGCGCTGAGGGGGTTTCATAATGCAAGTGGATCGGGAGCTGGGTAAAAACCCAGTAAGGCTCTTTGAACCCACCCCTGCTGTAAAAACAAGCAGCGCTAAGCGCTGAGGGGGTCTCACAAGGCAAGTGGATCGGGAGCAGGGTAAAAACCTAGTAAGGCTCTTTGAACCCACCCCGGCTGTAAAAACAAGCAGCTCCAAGCGCTGCGGGGGTTTCATAATGCAAGTGGATCGGGAGCTGGGTAAAAACCCAGTAAGGCTCTTTGAACCCACCCCTGCTGTAAAAACAAGCAGCGCTGAGGGGGTCTCACAAGGCAAGTGGATCGGGAGCAGGGTAAAAACCTAGTAAGGCTCTTTGAACCCACCCCGGCGGTAACAACAAGCAGCTTCAAGCGCTGAGGGGGTTTCATAATGCAAGTGGATCGGGAGCTGGGTAAAAACCCAGTAAGGCTCTTTGAACCCACCCCTGCTGTAAAAACAAGCAGCGCTAAGCGCTGAGGGGGTCTCACAAGGCAAGTGGATTGGGAGCAGGGTAAAAACCTAGTAAGGCTCTTTGAACCCACCCCGGCGGTAAAAACAAGCAGCTTTAAGCGCTGAGGGGGTTTCATAATGCAAGTGGATCGGGAGCTGGGTAAAAACCCAGTAAGGCTCTTTGAACCCACCCCGGCTGTAAAAACAAGCAGCTTTAAGCGCTGAGGGGTCTCACAATGCAAGTGGAGCGGGAGCAGGGAAAAAACCCAGTAAGGCTCGTTGAACCCATCCCGGCAGTAAAAACAAGCAGCGCTAAGTGCTGAGGGGGTCTCACAATGCAAGTGGATTGGGAGCAGGGAAAAAATCCAGTAAGGCTCTTTGAACCCACCCCGGCTGTAAAACAAGCAGCCTAATGCGCAGAAGGGGTCTCATAGCACAAGTGGCTCTGGAGCAGGGAAGACCCTAGTAAGGCTCCTAGAACCCACCCCCGAGGAAACAACTAGCCCGCAAAAGGAGCGTGGGGGCTTCAAAAACTCAAGTGGATCATGTGTGGAGAAAGTGCCAAATTCATCTCCAAAGAGTGGACCAAGAGGCTAAAACGCCTCCATCCGTGGAAAAGTACAAAACACATGACCAAAAAATCAAAATGGCTCCAAGAACACATCCCGCGGAGGATCAAGTGAAAGGCTTCACAACGCGGGGTTTTGTTCTATCAAGAAATACGGACCAAGAGTCATAACTTCAGCGAAAATCACCCTGTGAGCAAGAGAGGGCGCAAGTGCTAAACCTGGTCAGGTTGGACATCAGTAAAAGGCACACAAGCGCACACCTGCCCACCTCACTTGGAAAGGACAAGAGAAAGCAGGATGAACCTGCTCCAAAGACAAGCAATTATGAACATGTCACAGCTCACACGCTGTGGCCAAACAATTGTCACAAGCTTTCATATGAATGGCGGCGGGGATCAGCCTCGAGCGGGCCCCTAATTGGGATTAGGGCCCCCCGCTCACCTGTTCCCTCTGTCCCCAAAATATAGTATTGTTATCCTTATGTGATGTTATGGCTGGTTTTTCTTTGCACCATGGCTGGTACTAAAATAAAGCTTGTGGCCAAAGTTTTTTCCACCTCACATCCTGGTCGTCAGTCTCCTCATTCCTGCAATTGTCATTCTGTATTGCCTGTCTTGTCACACTTGTCATCCATCCGTGTCACCCGCATGCCACTCCCCAGCACAAAAACACTTCCAGGCTTAAGAGAATGTAAGCATGCGTTTGCCCGTGGCTGTACAAAGGAGCGCCTTCAGAAGTCCTGAATGGAGTTGGGAGTGGGGGGAGTTGGGCACCAACTGTCGAGGGAGGGGTCGTTGGGGGGTAGGGGAAAACATCATTAGGAGGGGCAATTGGTCCCTTTTGCCACGCCCTAGGGACACCGATGCGCCAGGCTAATCAAGACACATGGGGCAATGGCGCATTACTGAATTCAGTCTGTGTCACCTTGGAATCGAGGGCTGTTGTGAAGTTTTAAAAGGCGGTCTCGAGTGGCTACCACACAGAAAACTCTGCTAGCCTGTGAGCCACAAGGGTTCAAAGGCAAACCAGAGAGACGAAGCCTGTCATACAGTCTTTGAATGCGGCGGAATACCCTTCAGCTGTCAAGGATAGTTTTAAGTGTATGTACGTGTGTCCGTGCAACACAGAGGACTAAGCGAAGCAGCATATTTGATGCTGCCCTCAGGTATTGCGTTTATACGGTTTCTTCTCTAAGGAACAGAGCTATTCAAATAGGAAAGACGATTTGTGATGCTTTTGCCTGCAACCAGAAGACGGTTTCAAGTCTCAGCAGCCCCACTTAGAATGCATAGAGCTCTCTATGAATGCATTCTTTCGAGAAGGCCTGTTTTTCCCTGGGTGTGCAGCATAATAGGCAAAAGCCAGCGCTTCTACACAAGTTGAAATTGGTATGGCATTGATGAGGGTTTTCTCTCCACAGGTTTAGTTTAAATGAAATGCGATGTATGGGTCTTTTCACAGTAACATATTGAAATGCGTTTTTTTTGTTTTTGCCTTAATATATCTGAGCTTCGCAAAATGAATAACCGATTGTACAAAAATCATTTTTGTCAAATTAATACTATCCATGGTGGGTGGTTCCACTAATTCTTTCCAAATTTAAAATATGTGTTAGTTTATTATTGCGTTTTACAATTCCCCTCTAAAAGCTTTAAAAATCATTATGCTTTGTTTTCTACTGGCCCTACCTTTAGCTCTTCACACCATGTATTGGTGAGGTGTTGAATAGACACCTAGGTACATCGGAATGAGGCACCGCCAGTCCCAGATACCAAGGACCTTGGCCCACGCCCCTGTGGGTTTTCCAGAGAAGTAAATTATGGCGGTAGGGTGACAACGGTGCGGTAGCGCTACCGGCACCATTGCTACCGTACTGCCATACTACGAGCTGTGCTCGCTGGTGCCTGTCAGCCCGCCAGATCTGACCTGGCGGGCAGAGTGGCACCCGCGAGCACAGCAAGTCGGATGCACCGGCAAGGCTACTTCCAACCTCGTAATGAGGCTTGTCTCCAGCACCTCTTTGAAGGTGTTTGAAGTAAACAATGAGCACGCCGGACGTCAGAAAGGGGATGTGTGCCGTATCAGCAGTGCCCTTCACATTTTGAGAGGTTTGGAAGGGCTCAGACTCAGAGGGCAACTTCAGAAAGAGTTATGAGTGATTACCCTGAGCCCCTGCGGCTTGCCCACAGACATCTTGACATTTTCGTGAAGGACTTTCCTTTATCATGTTCATGCTGATGTACCACTACATGTGCTTGGGATACCTTCACATGCCCAGATTCATCTTAACATTCCAAACGACATGTTTTCTTCTTTTTAAACAATCTAAAAGGGTGGAATGAAGGCTTCAAGCAACAACAGAAGCCCACATTCCACGCCCCTCCTTTTTCTCATTGTTTCCAGCTATGTAGACAATCAGGGAGCCTGGAGGGAAGCTTCTAACTGCCTGAAAAATGCTGCCTTCCGAGATGCCTTGTGTGATGTGTTCACCCTAGGCACTGGGACAGGAGACATGGGTGAGTTCCTTTACAGGAAGCCCCAAGTGAGGCTTGCAGGGAGGGAAATACCCTTGACCTTTTCACCGACAAACCACATCTTTCAAGAGCCTTAAAAAATTGGAAACATAAGGCCTAGAACAAAAGCTACAGAATCCAGCAATTTGGTGTTGGAGGTACCCGGGGCACTCCGGCCTCAAAAGTTAAGGCGGGGAGAAGCATTTTCCGCAATGGTACTGTCCTTGGCTTCTACAACAAAGCAGCAACAGTGAATTCAGCACAGCCAGTGAGTTGGGGAGACTGATACCAGACCAGGCTGTGTGGAAACCAAGTTTTCAAGCGGCAACATTGTATGAAGAAGTTTATTAAGACAGAAGATGAGTGAATTAATTTTAAAGCTAAAATACGATACCGTAGACAGAGTGGTCCAACGTCAAGTCGGTGCTCAATCTAAAGTCTCTGTTAGGTATCTAACTGAAAGGGTGTGAACATTGAAAGAAAGAGAATTGTGAAATCAAAGTGGTCCTACAAAGTGTCAAGCCAAACCCTGTGCACATTCAAAAGTCTTCGATACTTGATGTAAAATTGATAGTGGTCCAAGCCCAGCTCAGGGAGACTAATTGTGTAAAATGGATCTGAGCCTGGTAGAGGGGATCCGGGTGAACCGTGAGTCACCCGAAAAGGAAGAAGGGTGTGAATGACAGGTCTGAGCCTGGCTAAGGGAGACATATTGGGAACATGTGTTTGAGAGGGTCCGAGCCCGGCTGAGGGAGACCCATTGGAAACCGTGGTCGGAGCCCGAATGAGGGAGACACATTGTGAACATTTGTGCTTGATGGATCTGAGCCCAGTAGAGGGGGATCTGGAGGGGCTAGTGAATCACCCAATGTGAATACACCATCATTAAAATAGCCCTGACTAACACCACCATCGATGAGTGTTAATTTGCCAGCCAAAATATCATTAGAGTGGTTTAGGAGTTTCGCAATTTGCATCAGGCTCTTAACACTGAGGAGTAAGCCACTCTTGGGCCAGCCCCTGGATCCCTGATTTGCTAGTTTATTGATAGAATTCCACCCGTCAATAGTGATTGGCAGAGTTAGCCAAGTTTCCTATAATGCAATAATGTAGAACAGATCAATTACTTCAAATAGGCTCTCCTGTTCAAAGAGATGTTTGTGTCCCCTTGTGTTCCAGGATAGCATTAACAACCTAGCTAGGAGCTTAAGGTCAACCTTTTCTGTAACATTTCCAAAGCCACTCTCAACGAGCATCGTCCTCTGCCAAATGATAAACAGGACCACTAGAGCCTCTAATCCCATGAGGTCCTGCTGGTAATTAAGAAGAAATGTTAACACTAGGGGGGAATATATGAACCACCAAAGTCCTTATTGTGTGGGCCAACATGATCATAGCCAGTGGCCCTACCAGTAACACAATGCTGACCCGAAAACCCCAGGTTGATACTGATCTTAAGGGGAATACCTCGATTACCTGGAACGCTGGGATGTTCAGCAATATCAATGGCACTGCAATCATATCCCAATGTCATTAAAGCAGAGTCAGATTGTAACATGTAATAAATGAACTGCTGTGATTTAAAAAAATATATTTTTTTCTTTTTTATTGTTGTACATGATTAACATTAATCTTTTACAACAATTTCATCATATATCCAAATCTTTCATAATATCATACTAAAACCGTATATTTTAAGACAAAATAAAATATACATACACTCCAGGTTCAAGTTAGAGGAGAAAAAAAGAAATATACTTTCCCACCCCAAAACAGGAGAAGACAGTACCCTGATGACATATGATTTCCTTTTGCTACTGGTTAGGCAAGCAATTGCAGTGAATTTGAGAAAAAATTCTGAGTCATTTCCTGAAACAATTTCAGCTGTCCAGTATAGTGATAGTTAGTTTCAAACTTAATCCTGGTTTTCAGGCTACGACTCAAAGTTACCACTCTCCAACATCTGTATCACTGCAATTGTAATTTCCTGTGAATTACCACCAATAAAGTCTTTCCCACCAGGAATCTTGTGTAGAGTAAAGAGCAGAATGAGCAAATTTACTGAAAAGTTGTTGTCTAGCTTCTGCTGTTCCTTCACAGAATAGCAGTAGATGTTTGTTGGACTGCTGTTCTGGGTTTTCACAGATCTTGCAGAGCTTTATTGCCTGAATGCCCATTCCTCTTTTTGCCAAGACTTCTGCTGTTTTGGTAACATTCAACATCAACCTTAGGAACTTACTTCTGATTCTCCAGTCGGGGAATTTTACTAGATATTTATTCATAACACCCAATTTCCTATCTGTCATCTGGAGGGGGTTTGGGCATGTGCATGTTCTTATTTTCTCAATAGTTTGAATCCAGTCCATTTCATCCCATTTCTTTTTTGCTTTTATCGGATCTTCAAGTAAAAGCTTAATCTCAATATCAGTATTTCGCAGTGAGTTTTCCACCAACAGCTTTAAATTGTCCAAGATGGGCGATTTCTCTTATTTTAAACGGACATCTATAACCGCATATAGTGAGTCTTCTTGAGCGGTGATGATCTTTTGCCAGAGTGATATCAGTTTCCAATCTGCTTGTGATGCAAGAGACCTAAGGCTTAATTCAAAACGGAGATTGTCTATTGATAAACTCATAGACAGCCGTAATGCATGCTTCCAAATGAGGCCTTCCCATCTTTGCCATAAGTGCCATAAGTGAGGTTTTGCCTCCAATCCATACAGTAAAATCGGGACGATTTTTGCTTGATAGAATTTTAACACTGGGATAATGGAAAATCTTCCATATTTCCCAAGTATCTTTTTCATCTGGGCCGTCAGAGGTTTGAGCTTCGGGGAAATGTAATGCTCCATCTTATTCACTGCTGGCTTAGCAAACATTTTATAGCCAAGATAGACCAACTCTTCTACTCTCGATATTCTCTCTCCCCCCAATGACCAATGGTGGTAGGTGACATGTTTATTTTTCTGTCTGTACACTAAGATTTAAGATTTTGTAGGGTTAATTGAGAGCCCATTTATATTTGCATAACTGAAAAGACCATCCAACAATCGTTGTAGTCCTATCGCAGTTCTATCTAAGAGAACCACATCATCTGCATAGGCGAGCCAGTGTAGTTGGACCCCATTTAATACTGGACTCGCTAATGAAAAGGGAGCTAAAAAGTCCCCCATGTCAGATGTGTAAAGATTGAAAAAAAGGAGCTCCTAAACAACCCTGCCTCACCCCCCAGTTTACCCTCACTGGTTCTGATAAATGGCCTTCTTCATCCAATCGTACTCTGATTTTATTCTCTCTATGGAATTCTACCAACATGCCCAATAATCCTTCTGGCATTCCCTTCAATCTTAATTTCTGCCATAACCTTCCTCTAGCCACCTGGTCAAAGGCTTTAGAGAAGTCCACCCATGCCCCATATAGCTGTTTTTCCCCTTTCTTCTGTGTCTTCTCGCTTAATAGATTTAACAAAATGCCATTGACTGAGGTGGAAAGCCCCTTCCTGAATCCTGTCTGGCATCTTGATATAATCTTTGCCTTTCTTTCCCATGCCTCCAATTCACCTAACAACAGTTTCATGAACATTTTACTATCAATGTCCAGGAGGGCGATAGGCCGATAGTTTGCTGCCACCATCCTATTCCCCCCTTGAACAGAGGAATAATAATTGCAGAACTCCATGATAAAGGAAATTGCTTTCTGGATATGATCTCCAAAAAATGCCAGTTAAGCAATGTTGACGAAAAGTCCAGCCTATTCCTCATTACTTGCTAGGAGAGACCATTTGGACCTGCCACCTTTGAGGACGATCCTTTCATAATCAAATCTTTGATGAGGGTTTCGTCGAATGCCAATTTCCAATTTATCTGAATATCATGTTCAAATATAGTTTCTGATCTGTTTCCCAAAAACAGATTTTAAATGGCTAATCCAGTCTTCTTCTTTGACCAAATAACAGAGCTTGGTTGCTGGTCTGAATGACAGACCAGAAATCCTTTGAATTCTTTTTTGTAAGTAACTCCAACATATGTTCACCATCTTGCTGATGTCTGGTTATTTTCCTTGATATGGACCAGTCTTTGTAGTTTTTTTTCAGCAAGCTTATCTCATCTTTGATTTCCTCCACATTCCCTTTGTGAGTTTTTTTATTCAACCGTAGATTCCTATTATGTTCTTTTTTCTTCACCATGGTCTCTTCATCAAATAAATGTTTATGTATATATTTAAGACCGTCCCCACTTGTTTTTGGTGGACAAATTGACCAGATGAATTTTGAAAAACCTGAGGGTGAACAGTTTTCATATTGGAGGGATTCCGGCAGGGCTATGAGTTTCTCATTTAGTTTAAATCCCCCTGCTTTATATTTATGGATCCGGATTCTTCCCTTCCTACATTCCAATTTATGTTTGTCTCTCAATTTTATTTCTGATAATACGTCTGGGAATGAGTGTTCTAACCTCAAGTGGTCACTGCCACCCATCTCAGGAATGGCTAGCGTTACCTTTTGTTCAAATAGTGAGTTTGAAATAAAAAAAGGTAGTCTAATGTTGAAACCACTGCACTTTGGATTCTCGTCGGTTTTGCAGGTATATCCACAGGTATATTTCCAGTTGCCATTTTTAAATCCCACAAACTGAAGAAGTCTATCCATGAGTGACCATTCTCTGTCACCCTCCGCCCTCCTTGGTTTGTTTGTTCTTTCGCTAAATTTAAACTTTGGGAGTTCAGGTCCCCTCCTAGTATTATTTTAGCTTCTCGAAACAAGGTTACCGCCTTTTCTAGGGCCGGTGCTAGTTTTTCCAAAAATTCAGCCAAGCCTGAACACGCGGGGTTCCAATAGACATTGCCAATTATCAGCTCCATAACTTGTTCAGGGCTCTTCAGCGTCGCTTTACAGAATTGAAGGCCTTGTGTCTTACACTCGATGGTATGTATATCCCTAAATTTAGAGTTCTTAAGAGCTATCATCATCCCCCCACTCGGCCTCCCTCTAGCTTTTTGAGATGCGGCTTGTGCCTCTACAAATCAACCCTCTATTGCTATATGGTTTATCATCCATGTTTCCTGTAGCATGATAGCATCTCCCTCCCCAAAAAGGTAATTTTTCATGAGCTTGGAGAGGATGTTATTTGGGCCACGCATGTTCAAACAGAAGATTTTTAGACCATCATTTTCAAAGAGGTTTTTGTGCCAGACAAAGTTTCTGCAAAACCTCTGTGAGACTATCCGGCAACAAAGATAGCGCATTTCCATTTAAGGTTGCCCCGAAACCACTGATGCATACGTTGCCAATTTCGAATTTGACTTTGATGTATTTTTGTGCCCTTGGGGTGATTTACTTTTCTGACCCCCTTCCTCTTGCTGTATTACCATCTCTGGCCTTCCATTTGTAAAAAGTACATTTAGATTCTTGAGATCCTCCTTTGCCTCATTGAAGGCGGTATACACCTCTCTTGAGGCGCATCCAATCTCTGCCACTCAAGGTTGTGTTATATCTGGAAATTTCACAAATTCAATGTCATTGCTGCTAATCAGATATAGGCTTGGCCCTTTTTTTAGGATTGTCAAGATCACCCCTCGATTTAAAGCCTTTATCTGATTTTTATTTGCCATTGATTGCATCCAGATAATTGGCATAGCAAATGGTGATGATTTTGCTTGGCCTTCCATTTGTTGCTTTGGTGCCTCTGCCGAGGTCATTGAAATTGGGTTTGGACTTAAGAATTCCTCCATTTCTTTTGATTTTCCATCTCCATTCCCAATCTCCACGATTCTCTTATGCTTTCCCTCCCCCGTCCTTATATTATCACCGACAACCAGGTTCTTTTGTTCTACTACTGTCTTTTTCAGGAATATCGGGGCGATCTTTAGAGCGATCTTGACGTCTCCAATAGTCTCTGCATTTTGCACTTTTTTTTACTATTCCTGCTTTTTCCTTCATTTAAAATAAATAATAGAATTAGCATTTTTAGAATCATCACGAATATCCACAAGCTGAATATCGTCAGTACTGATACCTCTCACTGCAGAGGAATCATGTAATGCAACAAGTCAAGAAATCTAGTCCTGTTAATATATGTAATATATACATTCTGTGACCCTACTGTTAGGTTCATTAGCACCTAAAATGGTGTACAGTGTATGGCCAAAAATATTTGTTTTTATGAAGAAAAATAAATCGATTTAGGTGAAACAAAATCTGCAGGGACACAGAACAGAGCCTCAAGATCAGTTAGCACCTCATCATCACATTCCTTGTCCCTTGTCTGCTTCTTCTTTCAATGTTGAGCATGCTTAGGAGTCCCCTCAACGAGATAACGAGAACTAGCAGTGGTATTGGGAACATTAATATAAGAACAAATACCATTTATTTCTTCTATTCGGAGATCATACACATCCTTCCCCTCCACTATCTTCAGTCGAGAGAGAGATATTAACGTCACTACCCACTCTATTAGATGATTTGCAGATTTTTTTTTTACTTGATTCTGTTTAGTTACCATAGGAGAATATAAAATAAATTATAGAACCACTATCAGTCTTATCACTGTGGCAACACATCATGTTATCAGAAAAATTGACCAATGTATGACCACACTATGAGAGACTGTCTGGCTCTATGTTTCTAATAGTCTCCGTACATGATGGCCTGGCAAATAACCCTACTGGTTTTTCTCTTATACTAACCTTCATGTGGTTCAATTTCCTTACTATTCACAGGTATCATGGAAATAGGTTCAATGGAACTCCCCCCCAAATAAGCAGCATTGTCCTCCATGCCCAGCTGAAAATGATTATTAACGGTATCAAAGATTACATCAACATTAATAGTAACCTTTTCCAATGACCAAGTATTAATATCATTTTTACTATCCAATAAGACAATAACACCAGCAATCCTATTCGACGGAGTAGCTAGAGCATTCAAGTTACCCTCAAGGGAATTACATTTTTCGACTAGAGTAGTTAAACATTTCTCAAACATACTGAACATTTCAGACGAGGAGCAGCTGGCATTGCTACCAATAGACAAATTGAGGTTCTCTCCAACCATCTCCAAGGTTTTAACAAAATAAATAGCTTTAGATTCAAGAATCCAAGGTGAGGAGGAGAGGGCAGATGCTGAGATAGGCATCTTGTGCAAGTAATGGGATTAACTGTGAATACTAGTGGGAGATGAATGTTAGGTTAGTCTCCCACAACCACCCTCATCACAGGGCATTGGTTGAAAATTCTGGGCGAGAGGTTATACCCCCGGGGAACACCACATGTAGAGAGGAAGATAGATGATAGGAAGGACCCAAGTTGGACCTGAGAGGGTCAATCAGAGGTTCTTGAACTTGTTCCTTGCAGCCAAAGGGAGCCAGTGGAGGGATTTCAGCACCAGAGAGATGTGGTCTGTGGGCTTGAGGCCAATGATAAGTCTCGCTGTTCTGTTCTGGATGAGTTGCAGACAGCGCAGAGCCGAGGCCGGGAGGTTAAGAAAGAGGCTGTTACAGTAGTCAAGCCTTGAGAGAACCAGGACTCTGGAGGCAGTGAGCCTCTGTGGGAAGGTGAGAAAAGGAAGAGTGCCTGTGGGGAGGTGCAGCTGGTAGTTGGAATTCTTAGAGATGTCCAAAATGTGAGTGAAGAAGGAGAGAGTACAATCGAAGATGGCCCCAAGGTTTTTTGCCTCGCAGGTGGGTGTGGGCGTAGGGCCAAGGGAGGACGGCCAGAGTGAAAGTGGGGGAAAGCGGGAGCAGGAGTCCCAATGTGCACAATCTCATTCTTACTGGCGTTGAGGCAGAGGTCGTTTGCAGCACACCATGACTGAATTGCGGACAGACAGTCAGATAATCGTGAGGTAAAGGAGGTGGCTGAGGGTAGCCTGAAGGAGAGTTGCATGTCATCTGCGTAACACTGGAAGTTAGAGATGAAAGTGGCAATCACATTTGCCAAGGCAGCCATGTAGACATTGAAGAACTAGGGCGATAGGTTAGAACCCTGGGGAACGCCATAGGTTGAAAGAGTGATAGAAGAGAGAAAGGAACTAAGTTCCACCATGGGCAGTTGGAAAGGAACCACTGCATATCCCCTTGCTCAGCACCATATGTCCAAGTTTAACCATCATACGGCCATGTATTAACTTCATAAAGCCATACTCCACCAACTACATGCCAGAGCAAAGTGCAAGTTCCCATGCCAGCATACTATCTTATATTTCAGAAGCATGTTCATAAGAACAAGTTCAACTTCTCATGGAACACTACAAGACAACATGCATACATATCAGAAAGAGCTTCATACAGCATGCTCAGTTTCAGCCTCACATGCCCAGACTACATTTCCCTGTTAAGTATACATTCATATGGCAGTTTCCTCATTGCCTCCATATGGTATGGTATGGTACGGTAATGTTTATTTGTAAAGCGCCTATACACAAAAGTTTTTCAATACGCTCAACGTGGGAGGGAACAAGAGGACAAAACAACAGTCGTTCAGAGCCCTTGAAATTCTAAGACGATAATAGTCTGCACAGGTAGAGTAAGTACTTATAATACATTCAACAGTAGAGGTAACAGCGAATATGTCTGAAGACATTTCTGCATTTTTTCCAAGTGCCTTAATGCGCCACCATTCAGGGAGGGAAGACAACGGGCAAACAAGAGCAGACAGCTCTGACAGCGGCTCTGCCAGTTCTACAAACTCTATCCTGCCTTGCATGCTGCTGGTTGTACTCCCAGTAATCAACAGATGTCCCCATGGTCCCCAGTGTTGCTGTGAGGGCCCCCCCTATGATCACCTGTGATGTTGTTTGCCCCCCACCCCATGGTCTTCTGGGATGTTGTGTGCCCCCACCCCCAATGGTCACCTGTGATGTTGTGTGCCCCCCAAACCCCCACCATGGTTGCCTATGATGCTGTGTGCCCCCCATGGTCGCATGTGATGTTGCAAGTGCCCCCCACACCTCCATGGTTGCCTGTGATTTGTGTGCCCCTCAAACCCCCCCATGGTCACCTGTGATGCTGTGAGTGTCCCCCACCCCACTCCATGGTCGCCTATGATGTTGTGTGTCCCCAAACCCCCATGGTCATGTGTGATGTTGTGTGCCCCCCATGGTTGCCTATGATGCTCTGTGCCCCCCCATGGTCACCTGTGATGTTGCAAGTGCCCCTCACACTTCCATGGTCACCTGTGATGTTGTGTGCCCCCACCCCAAAGTGCAGAGGGGGGAATCATGTCAAGCGGAACTCCACATTAAATTAGATAATGTTCAAAATGAATGGCTGTGGGCAGGCTCAATCCGATCAAAATAAAAAAGGCATATTTAAATATAACACAGTTTATTGATATTGTCATTGATACCAGCCCTGACAGTATCTCCACTTGCTATCATACCTGTCTGAAATCCACTATTGACATAGTAGCACCACTCACTTCCTAAAGACCACACAAAACGAAGCAAGTAAACTTCTGGTTCGATGAACTCACACTTTTAGGCCAATATCAACAAACTGGTCTCTCTGTGTTGACTCTGGTTTTATGGGTTCTGTATGTCTTGTGGGAAGTTCATGGGATTCTATATTTCTGGAACTCTCTGCCCCTGAAGATCAGAGCTTCTTTCAATTTGAGCCATTATATTAAAAGAAAAAACAGCTAATGTGTCTTTTCAGGTAATTTCCCAGGGTTCTTGATCTACTTCTCCGTTAGCCTCTAAATATCTAGGGTGCATATCCTTGTCTTATGTCCCGTCATTTGTGTTAATGTTTGCTACCCGATGCCCGTGGGCTTTTGGGCGCATTACAAATAAATAAATAAATAATTAACGGAGGGAATTGCCCTTGCCCTTTTCAACCCAGACCCACAAAACCTCTGTGAAAGGAAACGTAAGACCGGGAGTCTCAGCGGGCGAGTGTCAGATCGGAGGTCCGTGGTACATGCAACCCTCCTGCACTGATTGCCAGGGCGGGGAGAGAGGGTTCTCATTGTGGTACTGACCTTGACTCCAGCGACAAAGGGAAACGCCAACGAGTTCAACCCAGCCGGTGTGTCGGAAGCAATCGATAACGAACCAGATTGTGTTGAGCCCAAGGTTTCAGTGGCAACATTGTTTTTACAGAAAGAAGATAATAGACAGAGGTCTTTTGTGAAGGAAGTTGGAATCACACATATAGTGGTCCGGTGCAACGTGGGTGCCCATTCAAAGGACTCTATATGGTATTCCACTGGTGAAAGAAAGAGAAAGTATTGAACTGAGAACTTTTTTCTTCTAACAAAACTACAAAGACCAACGGGCCTTAAGGGGGGGCCGTGTGTAGTGACAAAGTGGTCATAAAATGGTCAAGTAAAATCCCTCGTACAGTCAAAAGTCTTTGACACATGGTGAACACCAAGTGAGTTGTGAAAACTGTGGCAAGTGTGAACCCGACGGAGGGATGCCAAAAGAAAGTTAGGGGAAGGGAACCCCCGCTTTCTGATGAGAATGAGCGAATCATGAACTATATAAGATTGTCTATGTGAAACCATTGGAGGGATGCCAAGGGGAAAGCTGAGTAGAGTGAATCCTGTACATTGATAAAGCAAAGGGAACATATTTTTGACAAGCGTGAACCAGGCTGAGGGATGTCCACAGTGAATGGTTTACTCTTGAATGTTACATTGTGTATGAAAGGCCATAGTGAACTCGACAGAGGGAGGTCCACATTGTACGAGGGATCGGAGCCCGGCAGAGGGGGAGTAATCGCCCATGAAGATTTACTGAAGGAACTTTTGTTTTGTTGATTGTAACACATCAGGTCCTCTAAGGTAAGAGCCTGTGTGTGAAAGAGAATTGGCCACAGAAGGCCCTGATATTTTGGAAACATACTGTAACCTTGTGCTGGCGAGGTGCAGGAGTGTGCTGTGCTCATAGGTCCTGCCCTGTCCCATGCTAAAAACGTGGGTGAGGAAGACCCCCCTCCGGCTATAACACCCTGACTTATCCTTTGCGAACACTTCTTTCTTTTTCTTGTGAACATTATCCCACACTCATTTTGAAATTAGCTGTAAGGATTGACAATATTGTTTTTTAGTATAGGCCGTTTTATTTGAAAAGACACCACTAGGACTGCCTTATTATTATTTGATGGTCGTAGCTTGCTCTCATATTAGATTCAGGTTTAGATTAGGTGTTTATCTCACCCATTATACAGTTTAATAAACACGCTTGAACTGTGATCACTTGTGTCTGTATATTCCTGATACCATGCTTTCCTTACACTAAGATATAAAGTGGCAATCACCCGAAAAGAATTCCCATCACCCCTATGGGAGAGAGATTTAATTGCATCAGTGATCAGAGAAGTTTTTAGCTGTGTCTGTCCCAAATGCAGCCTGGCATCAAGCTTAGCATCCAATGTAATCCCCAAATATGTATAAGAATTAACCACTACCGTCCTGGTTTAATGTCCAGTTTGGCCCCAGAAATGTTTTTATTTTGTTTTTTCGATCGAAGCACCATAATTTGGGACGGAATTAATCTGTAATGAGATAAGCAGAGCATATGTTTATCCAGAAATGAATGCAACACCCTTGAAGTGAGATCTAACAGGGCCAAGTCATCCGCATAAGCTAACCACTGTGTGCTGGCGTTGCCCAATAGGGGGAATGGAAATAGAATTTTCAAAATCATCTCTCAAATCCGCCAAATAAAGATTAAAAAGCGTAGGGGCAAGGAAGCACCCTTGCTTCAGCCCTTTGTAGGTGTCAATTCACCTCATCATGGACCCATGCAAATTCCTACTCTAGTATCTGAGCAATAATCATGCACAATAAGCCCCTCGGGTTGTTCCAATTGGTCAACCTGAGCCACAGCCTGTGCATACTCACCATATTGAAAGCTCCAATAACATCAGTGAAAGCCACAAAGACATATTGCCTGCAGATCAACCAGGCCTGCTGGATGATGGTAGTGAGGTGCAGCCCTTTGATAGTGGTATTAGAACCCTTCCTAAAACTTGTTTGATTAAATGGAATGATGTTATTTTCCACAATCCAGCTGTTTAGCTCATCTAGGATCAACCTTGCAAAAAGTTTAGGTGTGGCATCAAGGATAGCAAGCAATCTATAACTAAGTGTATCTCGGCAACAGCCCTTCTTATAAACCGGAACTACAATGCTTTCCTTCCAGGTGAAGGGGAGGTGCTGAGAAGCACTAATCCACCTAAATAACCAATTCAGTGCACCCACCCAGATGCAAATATCAACCTTAATTAACCGATAACAAAGTCCACCTGGACAGCATGATCTAGAGTATTTAATAGTGCCAATTATTTTAGTGATGCCAGCTTGACACTTAGTATGAACCCAGCGCTCTGTGTTGGGCAATGAATTAGTACAGTCGGAGGAAACAGAAACACCAAAGGTAGCCTCAATATGCATAATCCAGTCACATTTGGAAACTCCACAAATTATGTTACTATCATCCTTGATGTTATGAATGATCCTCCAGAAGGTTTAAGGGTCATTATTTTGTAAGTACCAGTCTCTGTCATTTCAAACCTTCAGTGAGTTTTGTACCTTTTCAACCATGCTCAGGGCCTCATCATGAGTCTGGCAGTAACCCTTAAATGCGGCGGTAGCGCTATTACCGCCGCATTTAAGAGTCTGCCAGATCATGGCATTGGTGGATTTCCCCCCAGCTCTGAGCTGTAGGGTAATCTGTGACAAATTTGCCGATTTTCGGTGCTATTACCGGCGCCGGAAAATCCACCGGTGGTAATAGCACAAATTTCCCCATTGGGCCCAATGGGGAAAACCGTTCCGCCAAACCCGTGATCTGGCGCTAATAGCTCCGGGGGGTTTGGCGGTAGGGCTAACTCGTGATGAGGCCCTCAGTATTTTGAGCAAATCATTTTAACCATGTATGCCTGTTCCTGCAGTTGATAATAATGAGAAACAACACTACATAATTCAGATCTAAATATCTATCAGAGCAATGTCAAATTTATAGCGATGAGCGGACTTAGTTAGACCTACCCCCTTTCTGAAAGATTGTTCACTACAGTTTAGGATACTGGTTTTAATCTCATTGACAAAGCACTGCTATTTATAAATTCCTTTGTCTGCCGACTCCTTATCCAAAGTAATTTCAGGAAACAAAGTACACTCAATATTAAAAGTCTTGAGTAAATCATTAGCCAACGCACCAGCCCGCAGTAAACAATTAGTGGCACAAATAATATAATTAGACTGACTGCTAATACTAATGTTACCCTGATCCTCACAACAAATAGATGGACTAAGGCAAGTCTTGCAAAGAGAGGACGATGAACACTCTCATTCATGTCTAGGCATTACGCTCATATCAATAATCAAAGAGTACGGATCAGAAACAAAAGAATTATCAATAATGCTAGCACACATGTTAGAAATCCAAGTAAATTGAGGAGGCATATCAGTAGGACTATTGCCGTTTATCATAGTTAGGCCAAAAGAGTAGAGCAAATTGGCCCAAGTCAATACTTGTTTGCACTTTAAATACAACCTACCAATAGCCCAAGGGGAATTACCGGATTCCTGCTCATAGCCGCAGGACCTGTCATCTCTGGGAATGTTAGCATTCAGATAGCCATTAAGGATTATGGGCAACACAGCCCCTAACTTGACAAGGAAAATCTCCAGCTCCCTAAGGATTTCACAATGCATTTCAGAGAGTGAGGGATCATACACTGATTAAGACTCTGTAGATACGTTTCAACAGGAATTATTTGATCCATAGGGTGGCTTCTGGGGAGAAATGGAAGTTTTCAGCCAGTGCAAAGCACAACTTGTCGTGATCTACCAGATCAAACGCCGCGTATAGGTCGAGTATGAGTTAAATGCCTATGTTGCCTGATTCTCGGATGCTGTCCATCTGGATTTTTTAATCTAGTAACGCTGTTTCAGTGCTATGTGATTAATACAAGGCGGAAGATGGCAAGACTTGTTTGTGCATGTATAGCTCTATTAGCTTTAGAACTTTTACCACCAGGCTCTATGTTGTGATAACTTGGGTGCGGACATCTACCACACAATAGTCCTCTGTTGTGGGCTCATATGTATCAGTATACAGCCATCTCATGCCAAGAACACCTTTTTAGGACAGCCTAAGCCTTGTATTCACATTTAATTCTATGTATGCCAAGAACACCTTCATAGAAAAAGGAGGTTAACCACGCCAGAGCCTGACCAGTGATCCCCAAGGTGTCACGGAGACGTGCAATCATGATGTTGTAGTTTACCGTGTCAAAGGCAGAGGAGAGGTTGAGAAGAATGAGGACAGAGGGATTGTTAGTGTTGAGATTTGAGAGAAGGTCTTGGCGGGTGTTCAGGAGAGCAGTTTACATGCCTCTGGATGCTCTACAGCCAGACTGATGGTCGTGGAGGCAATCAGAGTCAATGTTGTCCTTAATGGTTTTGGAGGGGCAGGGGTCCACCTGTTTGAATGAGGCCTTCATAGACCGGACCTCATCAGGTGTGACGGGAGTGAGAGGAAAAAGGAGAAGTGGTGGAGGTGCCAAGGGGGGCTCCAGAGGTGTAGATGTGTGATGGTGTGGAAGTGACAGAGGAAAGGATGTCTTGGGTTTTTCCAGTGAAGTGTACAACCAGGGCCGAGCAAAGGTCCTGGCTGGGTGTGACAGAGGAGGAGGCTGCTGCAGGATTGGCCAGTTCCTTACAGACTTTGAAATGTTTGGCTGTGTTGTTGGATGCCGCGGATATGTAAGCTTGAATAAAGACCCTTTTCTTGGTGTGGATGCAGAGTCGATATTGCCTTTGAAGGAGGTGGTAGGCCAGTTTATTCAGAGGGTAAGCCCGATTTATTCCATTTCCGCTCGGCTGTCCTACACTTTTGTTTAAGAGCAGCCAGATTGGAGTCGTACCAAGAGTTGCACTTTTTGGAAGTCTTCAGTCGGACCCTCATGACAGGGTCAAGAGTGTGAAGGGTGTTAGTGATAGAGAGATTGAAGGTATTGATGGCTGTGTCAGGGTGAGAGTCAGCTGCAGGCGTAGGAGTTGGAGAGTAGGTGGAGGCGAAGGCAGCCGCTGTCACTCTTTTCATGGGTCTGGTGACTATGAAACCAAGTGGCTGCGCTGGGTGTGCCAATGCAAGAGGAGGGGCGAGTTTCAAGTGTGAGGAGAGAAGGGACTGGTCCCTCCAAGAGAAACAGGTATTGAGAGGGGTAGAAAGAGGGATGTTGTTGGAGATAAGAGCATCCGAAGTGTGGCCCGCTGTGTGCATAGAGCCAGAGGGTAAGATAGAGAGGGGGAGAGAATGGCATATGTTGGGGGAAGGGTCTTGAGGAGTCAGGAGAGTCCAGATGAATATTGAGGTCACCCAGTAGGATGTGTTGTGAGGAGGAGGAGAGTAGAGAGGAGGCCAGGTCAGCCCATTCCGAGAGGAAGAGCATAGACTGTTCTGCTGGCTGATAGAAGGTGGCCATTTGGAGCGAGGATTTAAGAGAGAGGCAGAGCCTGTGAAGTGGAGGAAGTGGGCACACTAGGCAGGGGAGCCTGTGCAGAGGAAGAAGTAAGCAGGGATAAAGACAGGGAGAGGGCACTTTACACAAATTGTCAATTCTCCTACTCACATTAAAGGAAGAATTGTTGACTGGATTGTCATGTCCAACATAACTATAAACTTAGAATCCATCTCTGAAGTTACCTGGTCCGACCACTTCCTAATACGTTTTGACCTATTCACCACTAAGGTGAAGGCCCCACCATCTGCCACGCATATCCCTATCTCCATCAGAAACTCCCGAAAACTCACTGCAGAAACCTTGTCCCTCTGTTTGCACTTTGTTTGTCCTAGCCCCCCATTACAAGAGGTGAGGCTACTTCAGGCTATGCACAAACCTACCTTTTTTGGAATTTTTCCTACCCACAGCCCCCTGCCATTTGAAGTGAGACTATGCCAGTCTGTACCACACTACCTATTCTGAAATGTTATGCTCCCTGATGCAACCCTCTACCATGTGAAGTGAGCAGACAATCTTTAGGCATGGTACGTTCGTGTCACGGAAGGGCACAGATCGTACAGGGGGGAGGTGGAGGCAGGGGGACAGTGCAGGGGGGCGGGGGCATAATCGCGCCCAGTCAGTAGTGGCTGGGGTAAGTGCAGAGAGATGCCACACTCTTGGGTCATTGACCAAGTGCAGTGATGATGAGGTGAAGTGCAAGGCCACGAGGCAAGTGCAAGAGGACATAATAGGCCCTTCCCTGACCATTCTGGAGCAACAGAAATTGAGTTTCACTTGCTTTTACTGGGGCTTCCCCCATCTCTCTCCTACTACATACTAAAGCCATGCGAGTACCAGGGCACGTCCTGAGACCCCATGGTGTACTCTCTGTCACTGCTACTGGAGCGGAAGGTGGAGCTACTACAGCCTTCTCTCCTTGCTCAACATATGATTCCCATTCATCTTTGTCTCCTACTCCTTTTATCACCTCCCCTGATACTTCTATAGGCAAGGACACATGCTCAGCATTACCATAGGGTGCCTGTTCCCATTCTCCCAGCTCGAATCCTGTACCCATAGCAATACTTCCATCCTTCAGGTCCACATTGACCTCTTTGATAACTGATATATCCAACCTAACAAGAACTTGTCCATGCCTCCCCCTTTCTTCCTCTACCTCATTTGCCTCTCTATTCACTTCTTCCCACTCTTCACTTCCCTGCTGTCATAACAGCTCTACCTCTTCTTCTGCTAGCCTCAGCGCTTCTTCCGATTGTTTCTGTTCCTGCGTCTCTTCTGCCAGTCGGAGACTATCCTCTATCCTAGTGGTAAAAGACATAGGGGGTCATCAGAAGTTGGGCAGTATCTCGGCGGTAAATGCCCTGGGATACCGCCCAATGCTAATATCGTTGCTGCAACTCAGTCTGGCGCTATTAGCGCCAAATACAGAGTTGCAGGGAGTGGTATGTCCTCATTCCCATTGGGTCCAATGGGGCATATTGGGCAATATTACTGTGGCGCATTTACCTACTTTCCACCAAAACCCGGGATTGGGTGGAGCAGTAATGTGATGGTAACGCTATTACCACCACATTTTTACTGCTCCGCCAAAACCCTGATGATGCCCATAGTATCCTCTTTTTCACACATTCTCAACCTTTCATCGACTGTTCTGGCTGCTGGCCAGATTTTGTTGAGTTTGGACCCAGGAATCGGAGATCAGACATGGCAGGTACCAATTGAGGTTTTTTTTGGCCAGCTGTGCTGCAGGAGGTAACACCAGGCATTGTTGTTATGATTATCCTAGAAGCAGTAGTAATCAAGTAGAACAGGGTGGTTCTCTCAGGCACCAATGAGGAACGTGGCGAATGGCACACAGTTTTGTGCATCGATCTCACCTTATTGCAAAGGGATATATCAGAGGAACAATTGTTTGTAGAAACAGGAGATGGTTTTTGAGATTGGGGTACCTTGCCAGATAGTGATAGAGCAAAGGGAGGTACCACAGACCATGCTCATCCTTAGAAACACATGGCCATACTGGAAGAAGGATTTAAGAAAAGTGCCAGACCATTATGGGCGAGTAATTCTCATGATGTAGGTCTGTTAAAGAGTGTTGGAGCAGGGCGGATAAAATTGTAATCTGCTGCGATATTACCACAGGTTAAGCTGTACCCTAGAGAGGTGGATGGAGAGATTTATGAGACCATTATGGTGTTGTTGAAGCAAGGCATAATACAACCTTCTGTGTCCCCATTTAACACAGCCAAATACCCTGTGAGAAAATCGAAGGGATTATTTGGAGGATGGTCCCGGATTTGCACGCCCTCTATAATATTGTTCAGGTGGAGTTCCCAGTGGTACCAAATCCTGCTGACATTCTCTGTAATATCACTACTGGGTTGACCCACTTCACAGGGATTGATTTAAAGAATGCATTTTTCTCGGTCCCTTTACAGCCTGATTTGCAGTACCTCACAGCATTTACATATCAGGGTCAGCGATTCGAGCACACAAGGTTGCCCCAAGGGTACTGTGAATCTCTGAGTGTTTTCAACAGAGTGGTTCAAATTGATTTTGTGAATTAACATGCATCCACTACGGTTATTCTGTACTTAGATGATTTGCTAGTCTATAGCACTTCAGAAGTACAGTGTAGAGGAGATTCAATAAAGCTCCTCACCCTGCTTGCAGAGAAGGAGAACAAAGTGGACAAAGAAATATTGCAATATTGTCAGACAGAGGTAGTATATTTGGGGCAAGTGATATCACCCGCATGAAGGAAGATAAAGTCAGAGCGAGCCATTGCAGTTCACAATACGCCTCAACCGGTCACATTGAGACAAATACAGCAGTTTTCGGGACTCTGTAAGTATTGTAGATCTTGTATATTTGACCACTCTAGTTATGTGAGGCCCGTACTGCAAAGATTTAAGGAAGCACAGAAGGTGAAGGGTCTGATAGAATGGTCTGAAGAGATGGTGACTTGCTTACAGGAACTCAAGGTTGTGAACAGCAATGCTCCAGTCTTGGTGACCCTGAAGAAGAAAAGAAAAAGAAAATGTCTCAATCAAACATGCAGGTGATGACAGTGGTCCTGGCCCAGCAAATATTGCTAGGCCATAAACCTTTAGCATACTATAGTGGACCCTGTGATGTAAGAACAGTTCCCTTGTGAGCAAGCGTTAGTGGCAGCGTCAGCGGCTTTTCCAATTCAAAAGTCCTCAACCATTACTATGGGTTACCCCTTGAAATTGTACGTGGAGCATGCACTCTTTACGATCTTGGAAAAATGCAAGTCGACTTTGACGACCCAAAGAATCTTGGGGAATGAGGTTATTCTATCGGACACAGTTATACATCCCATGCAGTGTCACATAGTCAATACTGCAACATTTGTAGCTGAGCTAGTGACACCTCATGATATTGTCCATGATTATGCATCTTAAGAGGGAGAAGAGGAAGTGAGGACGAGTGTTAAGGAGGATGCCTTTGGGAATGTGTTAACATTTTACACATTATTTTTACACCTTGCCACAGTTTAATTCATTGTAATGTCTGAGCGGGGGCATGGGGCACAATATATGTTTCTGCCTCCCCCTTGCGTAAATAATGTGGATTACTATGAAAAACACATGCTTTGTACAACAGCAAAAAGCAATTGGATTCTTTAGGTATCTTTTGTCTGCTATGCAAAAACCAGAGGCACGATTGACTAAAATTGCACTGCAAAGTGCGAGAGGGAGACATAAACGTGATTGAAGAAGACCTGTTTGCATTTAAGTGCAAATGTAGGCGGTCCCCTCTGTGCAGGTTATGGGGACTTGGCAAATGAGACACAGGGTGTCAATTTCTTTTTACAATGTATATGTTTATGAATACATACGTTGCCTTTATCCGAGTAGGAAGACTTCTTAGATTGCATAGACTACATGGTGTCTGCTGTCTGAATCTGCCAGTGTGTATGTGCATTCAGCATGCATGTTGTACCTCTAATTATGCCTGTAATAAGTGTTTCAGTCTGTACAAAGGTGTGACATGAGCACTCAGCCTTTGTGTGATATTTGCTACCAACATGCTGTGTTCTTTGCTGACTCACTGGGCAGTGTGATGTTTAATCCAATGGAAGAATCAATCTGTTACAGCAAATCACTCGGCTGGCTTTTAGCACACAGTTCTGTAGCAATCAGTTCTAGTCTGCTCCGATATCTTTCATAGTGCCATAAACTTAGATTAATTGAACCCAATGTGTATTCAGGACTGGGAGATATACAAATCATATGGTAAAACAGAAAGTTCAAGTTATTAATGACGCAAGCATCAAATTGGTGAATTTGAGTTATTCGTTATTGATGAAAAACAGAGTATTTCACGGACTACGAAGCTTCCCCTACAAAACTGCTTTATAAGATTCTCATAAGCAGCATATAAATTGGATTTTGGCAACAATAATACGAATTTTATAACTAATGACAATGAAATACTGAAGGAATTCTTAAAATATCGTATAAGTGTGAAGGAGGATGTCTGCTTGATCTGATAAAATTCTGATAAGATCCTTATAAGAAAATCAATAAGAAATTGCTGTATTGGTTCCCAGAAACCAAAACGTCATGCGCTTTCGATTTCTGCTTGTTACAACATACACTCGCTAATGGGTGCAGCAGTCGCCATTGGGAATGAAAGCGTGCACACGGCTAAATAACAGATACATGTTCATGCATCCCTGTGACAGAAATGACAGCATGATGATGGTGTGCGCTGAACATTGTACATTAATGAAACTGCTCAGCGTAAAGTAAAAAGGAGCAGGTACTAGGGCTGGCAGTTTGCACAGTTTATTTTGCAAAAATGTATAAATAAATAACGGGTGCAGAGTGAACCATGAGTTGGACAGGGTGTTGTTTAAAAGGTAAGAGCGTGCACAGTGTGAAAGGGGGCTGTCAACAAGCATACAGATCAATTGTATGCAAGTGCACACAATGCTACAGCATGGTCGCTTTGGGACACAATATTCCTGGGCACCAAAGGGGTCGACTTTAACGAACTGCAATACTTGAAATTTGTATTTAACTATGCAATAAGTCATTCAGCTGCCCACTCTGGTCCAGCAAACTGGCCCACACTGGCCTGTTGGGCTGACCTTGCTGGCATTGACCTATTGCCCTATGTGCCTAGTTATGTATATTTGTGTACATGGTCAAATATTTTGCACTCATCGAGCAGTTAGATCAAGAGTGCAACGTAGCACTTTTCCTTGTAGGAGAAGGAAATAGACTTTTCTCCCCTCACACTCTGCACCTTCGCACCTTAGCGGAAGGCATGTTCTCACTCCAGACACCCTGCACTCACATATAACACAAACACTATTGCACATCACCTCTGCCATAAGAATTAAGCTTCTTTTAATGATAAAATTTGAACTGTATTTTCCCACATAACTCTCTGTCTCCTTAAACACAATCCTCCCCTTTAGTCCATAGTATGCCTCTCCTGCGCACATACACACTCCATTTAGACATGGGTGACTCCTAGAGTATTGGCCACCCTCAAATACATGTAATCACTGAAATGCACACGCGCATAATAGCACCTCCCAAATTCTCCTACATTCATGCGACTCCAGTCCTTCCAAGGGCTTTCTATCACAAGCGCGTTGGGACAATAATTATGGTGAAGGGCACTATAAGAAATGACAAAATGAATGGATGACAGTGTTGTAGAGCGAACAGACTGCATGTATATTGTTAAATGAGAATGACCTTTGCTTTATTAGGATTGACAGTACACATATTTGAACTTGGGGCTAACAGAGTGCAGTGGAGTGTGAGAGTTAACAGTGTTCACAGTGTTGTTAGGAGACTGGAAGCGTGCATGATACTATAATAAAACCGTCTTTCAGATGGTGCAAGAGCAGTAACATGAAGTGCAGGAGGGAGTGGAGAGGTGGGAAGTGTAGGTCAGGGTAGAAGGGAAAATGCTAGGGTGGGAGGGAGGTGCGGGGCAAGAGGAGGTATACAAGTGCAGGGGGAGGAGGAAGAGGGCCAATGGGGCTAGGCAAGTACTAAATGGAGGCCAGGTGGGCAAGTGCCAGGGGAAGCATGGCGTGAGGACTGCATGCGAAGCCGAGGACAGGGCTGGACTAGGCTTGGTAGGTACACCCTACGTTGCTGCCCAGGCTTGTCAGGGGAAATGGGCACGGAAGGGCAAGTGCAGGTTGTTGGTGGGGGGCAGGAAGACTGGCTGATGGGGAATACTGGTCTAGGAGGATCTGGCACCCTGTGGAGCTCAGAAGGGACTAGGCAGCCAGTCAATGTGACAGAGAGGGTCATTAGCAGGGGGGGAGAAGAGAAGAGTTGGGTCTTGTTTAGGGAAAGAGTCAGATGTAGTGGGGTCCCTGCCCCCATAAAGTCTTGTGGATGATGCAAAGGGTCTTGAACTTGATCCTTGCAGCCACCAGGAGCTAGTGGAGATATCTTTGGGCTTGAGAAATGAGGTCCCTGGGCTTGAGGCCAAGGATAAGTCTTGCAGTCCTATTATGGATTAGTTGAACTGGGGCAAAGGGAGGATTTAGGCAGATTGAGGAAGAGGATGTTGAAGAAGTCCAGCCTGGAGAGGACCCGAGCTCTGGAGACACTGAGTTTCTGAATGTCTGCTGCTCCAATTTTCTGCTTAGATTCTTCAACTATCGTGAGTTCATTACAAACAGAGCTCAACATTAGGATTGGATAAGCAGGATTTACGAGCCGTGCCTGTGTATCCAGCAGTAACCAGTCACCAGGAGTTTCCATTAGCGAACAAGGAGCTAGTTTATAGTGTTACATTAATTCGTCAAGGGAGCAAAAAGTAGCTCCTGATAACTGTTGGTTTTAAGCTCACTAGTCTCTTCTACATTTGATTTGATGTGAGTCACATACTTGAAATAATCAGACTGACATTTATTGCTGCAATATAAATCAATTATATTCATGGTAATAAATACAAAAATCAAAGAAGAATAAAAATGTTAAGGCCTATTGAGTGACATTACATTACAAACAGTAGTCAATTAAAAATACATTATTTAACAATTACATCTCAAGTGACATACTATTCCATGTATTGCTGAGAAAGGGTTGGAGTGCTGTCCGCCTGTGCTGTGATCCCAAATGGTTATAGGTTAAAGGATCAAATGAAAGGGATGGAATGGCAAAAGGTTTGAGTCAAAAGGACCGAAAAAAAGGGTTGAATTTTATTTTTTCGGGGTCCCCCCCCAACTCCTGTTTTTGGTGTAAAAACCACTTTTTTTACCTATACAGAAGACAAAAAAAATATACATTTAAAAAAAGGCATTCAACCTTTTTGTTTTTCAGTCCTTTTGTCATTCGACCCTTTTCATCCGATCCGTTGACTGGACAAGGCCCCAAATAGTATACTTGGCTGAATTATTATATCAATGAAATATTTTCCAAAGCTGTTAGCAAAATGAGTTTCCTCAAATTCTTTTTTTTTTCCACTTAAATTTTATGGAACATTTTCCAGAAAACATCTACTGGGTCGAGCAACAACAAGAAAAAGGAGATGACAGTAGTTTGCAGGTAAAAACATGAATTAGAACAACCTCAATCAATCAAGGGGACTCACAGTCTCATAGTTCCACAGTACAGTCTTCATGAAGTAACACTTCTGCCCAATCGAGCAAAAATTAACTCATGATATTATGGGCCAAAGCTGTTAATTTCTCATAAGTAAAAATCAACCATAGTTCTGTAAACCAGTCTGATTTCGAGGGCAACACAGTGCTTTTCCAGCTCTGAGCAAGAGCAAGCCTCCCTCCTCGCAATATGGCCTGAACCACTTTGGGCAGGGCGGAGGAGTCTGCCTCAGGGGCAGAGACACCAAACAGAAGCTTAAGGGGACGCAGAGGCAGGGAAATGCCCACAATCTCCTTGATCCAGCTCAGGAGTTCTGACCAATAAATCTGTATAGAAGGACATTCCCACCATTTTAGAGAGTCTCTCTGGAGTGAGGTGCCATGAGTGAAGCATCTTAAAGTTGTGTTCCATGGCTGAGGTATACAAGGAACCCAAAAACATTGTCCCAAAGATCTCAGCCCAAGTAGATTCTTCCGCCATGCTCCCCACCCTTTCCTCCTACTGCTTCTTAAAACCCTATCTACCCTCCAAGTCTGCTGTAATCAGCGTTTGATAAAATCTGGACAGGAAGTCTCTTCTCGTAGGGGATTCCACAATGATTATCTCGAGAGGCTTAAGGGGACGGGCAAGGGCCTCCACCCACCGGGCATTGTTGAGGATCACCTTGACCCGGAGATAATCAAATATCGACATTGGGCTGTTCCCCATGACTTCTGCCAGGCTATCGTAATCAACGAAGACCCCCCTGATGGAAGAGCTGAGCAGCCCGCTCCAGGCCCATGTCCGACCACCCTTGCGTATTTCGCAGGCCTCTTTTGCCCAGGTCAAGGGAGGACTCCATAGGGAAGACAGGGGGGGAAAGCCAGGAGGAGAGACTAGAGTTCACTTTATTGTGCTTCCATAGCGACTATCTCACCTCCATAAGAACAATGAACATTCAAAATCCGGATTCATTACCCCCCCTCCCAATGTGAACAACTGAAAGAATAGACCACAACATCATGAGGGAAACCCTTGGAAAAGGGTGTCCCTCCAGCATATTGTGGGCTCCGTCCGGGGACCCCATCCCACCTCCCCAATCTCCAGAACAAAGAACACCCCAGGATCAAGTCAACTAGTAAACTGCCTGGGGGACGCCAGAGCCACTTTTCTGAATTTTCTATGGCCTCGGACACAACGCCTCTTGGCAAAGCTGGTATTATTTCGAGATTCCACCCCCTTGCTTCCCCTCTTCTCCTTGCTTCCCGCAGAAGGGAGTCTCCCTGGAGCTCCTGAGTCACACTCTGGATGTCGTCCTCATAACCAGAGAGTATTTATAGCCTTCAAACTCAAATGAGAGTGGAAATGGATGCCCTCATCTGTACCTCACACCTTTCGATTGAAGCCACTTCGTTAAGGGGGTGCACAGTCACCGGCGCGCCAAAGTGAGGGCGGAAAGGTTGTGATATATCGCAACTTTAGAGCCTACCCAGTTAATGGGCCCCTTCCTCTGGAGACAAGTATCGATCTGGGACCTCTGTGGGCCTTGTCGATTGTTGGCTCGCTAGTGTTGCCCTCATCGAAGACTTCACTTATCACTGCGTTCACTGTCCTTATAATGTTGGCAGAGGTCTCCCCCTCTCGCTCAGGTACTTCCAGGAATCTAAAATTACACCGACGCTCCCTGTTTTCCAAGTCATTGGGCCTCATTACGACCCAGGCGGTAAGTTACTGCCTGGGCCGTGACTTTACCACCATGGCGTAAACTACGTTTACGCCATGGTGGTTGGCGGACTTACCGCCCCATTCCGACCTAGGCGGGGCGGTAAGTCCCCAATCCCCATTTACCCTTCCCCATTCCCATTTTTGCCCCATAGGGCATAATGGGAGTGGGGAAGGCGTTAATTACGCCACCGTAAATTACGGTGGCGTAATTAACTCCATGGTCCCTTAGCGCCATGGATTTTAACACCTGCTAAAAGCAGGTGTTAAAAGCGCCATGGCGCTAAGGGACCTCGTAATTGGCGGTAAGGGGTCGGCGCAGCCAACGCTGGCGTAAACCCCTTACCGGCAGGGTCGTAATGAGGCCCATTGAGTTTAATAGTGACTTTCTCCTCCCTTCTTTCCAGCCTTGATAAACGCATGTCAAATTGGGTCTCAAGAAGGTCGACCGAGTTTTGGTTGGCCTCCAAGGCTTGGACTCGGTCGTCCACAGAGTCTAGCTTTTTATCCAAGGAATCCAGCCTTTTACTAATGTCAGCCCTGAATCCACGGATCTCCTCCAAAAGGGCTGCCATACACCCACTCATTGAATGGGCATCCATCGAGTCAGATTGCTCCGAGGCAGACATGGTGGGATCCTTCCGCGACACCCTTGGGGAGTGTCGGAACGGAGGATCCCCCCTAGAGGCGTGAGAAGGCTGTGAGCAAGCGACATGCGGCATGATCCCAACAGGCACCTAGGAAAAGAGGGGTGGACTCTGTAAACTAGGACTGCCAGAGGTGAGGACCCCACGGCAGCAACAACATCTGAAGATCTTCTCAGGGACGAGATAATTCATAACTGCTCAACAGGTCTTAGAAAGCATGGGCTGGGTTATGGATCCAGCGCTTGGCTTTCTGCCAGCGTAGTAGCAAAGATCCTTGATCTGGGATCTGTTGAGCGACAGTACGGGGAGAGCTCCACGGAAATGCCTGAGGGAGGGCTCCCCCGATGTCAGCAACAGCAAAACGAGAGGCTCTCCACTCTATGCAGAAGGGCTGTGTACCCCTCAACTGTGCCACCTACTACACCACCACACAGGGTCCTCCTCTTGGTGCCAACTCCGGGGTAATCTCTCTTCACACGCCTGGACCCAACAACCTACTTTCAGGGCTACTCCATCTGACTCCTCCATTGGTGATTCTGGTCTCTAGATGATCTGCGCCCATGGCAGGAAGCCGTGGAGTCACCTGGAACCAGTTTGGTGAAAATGTCCCTCTTTTGGCTGCTTAGTACCAGGGCTAAAAGGCAGTACCGCCGGGTACATAATTTTCACTTCAATTGAGCTGCCGCCCATGGAAGGAGTGTTGGATTATGCCTTAAGGTACCCAAAGCCCTTGCAAGTACCAATGCCCTCAACAAGGAACACCAACCCCGAGAGGCAGCCCAACATGGGACCAAGCATCGATATGTAGTGCCACGAGGGGGGGGGCAGAGTAGATACTGAGGTGGAGCCCAGAGGAATAACAACTGGGGAATACCTTGGTCTGCTTGTACTATGGCTGCCGTAATAAAGACTTCAGGGCTTGCGGTCTGAAAGATCACGTGTTGATTACCTCCATTATCGTCAGACCAGGCTCAGTCACTCGTTCAGTCCCAGGTCTGTCACGCCGATGGGCGGACCTGGAAAACAAAATGGAGAGGGAGACGTCTGGAGCCTACCGCTATAGCGAGCGCCTGAGTTCTGTCGTGTCGTCACCCTGCCCCCAGGCTCCCACAAGGTGCTGAAGGGCACAGAGGTCTCACAGTGCCCTAATATGGATTTGACAGATCTCGCTTGCTCGGCTCTTCACGGCCCTCCACTAGGCCAGCCGAGTGGCTCTTAGATCGGAGCTATTGTGCCCCGGAGCCTGCTCTGCACTCCGTGATCACCGCCTCTGTGTCCTCTGAATCTTCAGCACGCAGATCGGGTAGTCCCGGGGGGAGAAAGCAGGTCCTCGGGGTTCGCCCCCCATCTTCTCAGTCTCAGTGGGTAAGTGGAATTTGTGGGGGGCGACGAGGATCCAATGATGGCCTGCGGGCGAGGGCTACAACTCCACCAGGGGCCCAGGCCACCGACAGCACTAATTGCCACGGATTGTTGCGCAAGCGGGGTTTCCTCCCCGTAGCTGGGAACTGCTCCTCATGGGTGGGGGTCCTCCTCAGCCCGCACTGCACTGGTCACCAAACCCGGTCTGAATTCCACGCAGCTTAGAATCACCCGCTAGGTTCTGGGCCTTAGAGAGGCAGGGCCTGGGTCAGGAAACACTGCCTTCTCGCTCTCGGCTCAGTGGCTCCGAACTCTGCTTTGGAGGGACCCCGGAGGACCGGGATTGCTCCCCACTAGGTCTCTGACACTGTAGGGCAACCCAGGGCAGCAGGATCTCACTCCCAGAGGTATTTGGGGGGCTCAGACCCTTAATTCCGCCCTCGAGGAGGAGTCTGACTCAGGGACGTCGGAACATCTTGGTACCCCCTTGTGGCTCCCCTCAAACTCTTTTTATAATCAAGAAATGCTGAACAGCCGACACGTGTTTCGACCTACACAGTCGTTTTCAAGGCATTTTCAAATCACCGACAGTTCACAACCGGCCCCGCTGGATTTTCCCATTGACCTTGACTCTTTGGGTATTTGAACCCAATCAATCGTGAGGAAAATGGACCTGATCTAACTGTCCACTATCCAGGACACAGACAGACTGGCAATGAATGCCGTCACGCTCTAATGGAGAGCACCAAATAATTCTATCCTGTAACCTTATCTAAGGAGAAGCTTTCAAGATTTGCGTCACAACACATTGCAGAATTAGTTAACTATCATCTCCTACCGAGGAGAAGTCTTCTCTTTTGGATCCTCACCAGAAATGATAAGGACATATGTGAGCGTTGTAAAGAAGGTGCCTTGAAAACAACTGTGTAGTTCAAAACACGTGTTGGCTGTTCAGCCTTTCTTGATTAAAAAAGAATTTTAGGAAACTCATTTTGCTAACAGCTTTGGACAATATTTAATTGATATAATAATTCAGCCAAGTATACTATTTGGGGTCACAGCACAGGCGGACAGCAGTCCAACCCTTTCTTGGTCTTAATACTTTGGGAGTGTAGGGGTGCCTGTCTTGCTGTCACCACTGCTAGTGATCAGCCTCATTTACCAGGAGACGAGCACTCCTACCTCTTGGTTACACCCCACAAATTATTTTTTATTCAATTTATTGTACAATGAAAACAGTTTCCAAAAACTATGCAAAAGCTTGAAACTTGCTTTTTTAAACATTGTGAAGAAAGTCACACATAATTTGTATCTTGAAGTCAATCGTTCAAGAAATTCAGGTTTGGGAGGGCAAACCTCTTATGCAATGCTCTGTGGCATAGACTGGGGCCTGGAAACAAAATCTGGATCCATGTGTTTGCTTGGCCAGCACATTCAATGTCAGGTCTTTCACAAATTCAAAATCCATCTGCTGGAAGATTGGTTTTGTCACGCACTGTTTGCTACTTTTGGTAAACTCCTTGTAACAAATCATCCTGAAAATTCCTGCCGTTTGTGCTTGTTTGTTCCCTTCCAACGTTCTTGTTGTGTGCAAGTACATCCAGTCTTGTTCCTGCCTCCATACTGTCTATGCCAAAATGCAACCTTTTAGGCCTTTAATTTAGGCACATATTATGGAACACCTCCAAATCTCTAGTGTGGCAAAACTCAGAGAGTTCCCTCATATCTCTTGAAAGCATTTTGTCGTACACAATCTTCTCAAGTGCTGTGTCAGGATGGGAGCCTGGAACCAACCACCTTTCTTACACTCCTGCTCCTTGTCAATGGTCCATGTGCACATTCGTAGAAATGTCAGTTTTCTTTCCAAGAGTGTATGTTAGGACAATGGTTTCAAGCAGAATATCTAGAGGTCCATCAAAGGTTTTTGAGTTCCTTTGGTTGCTGATAGACTGAGACCAATTTAAATTGTTTTCGGTAGCCTTTTTTTCAAGTAGCTGTAATTCTTTTTTACATTAGTTTTGTGACTTCTCATATATCATATTGATGCTTTATGTCTGGGAACTGCTCTTGCATGACCTTGGCTATTGAAACGTGCCCTGTCAGTGGCTATCAGTTCTATTTGCATTGCTCTGGATTGCAGAATTTGAATGGATTTAATGAAACCATATTTTTCCATGGCAATAGAAGATGTACATTCAGATACTTGTGCAACAACTGAACTCACAATTATTTTGGTTTCCATGTCTTGGAAGTGGTAAGCGCAGTATTTAGCAGAAGAATCTGGACTGTCACACTGTCCAACAGCAGCAAGCGGGAGCCTTTTGCCAGTGATAGCATTGTCCATTGACATCTATTTGAGTGTCCATACCTGGCTAATAGCGGGGAGCAAGAAATCCTTCTGATATATGTAGTACTAGAGTTTTGAAAGGAACTCGAGTCCCAGAAAGTTACAAATGCTTGAAATTGTACTGTACGTTGATCAGCTAAACAACAAAGCCGATGAACAAAGCACATTTCCAGCAGGCACTTTTCCAAATATAGGATGAGCAGACTGTTGGGAGGGATGCCCAGGTGTGACAGAGTATGACGGGGGTCCACTGACTTTGAGGGCCCAACACCCTCCCCAGAACAAATAGAGCACTCAGCCAATAGCAAGTAATACCGTGGTTTATTGGAAATAAAACCAACAGGCATCAATACAAGAAAACAGGAATTCTCTGGTACATCTCTCTGGCCTGTCCCATCCCCAAGAAACTATCTATTACATTGTTGCAGAGTAGTGGGCTTACCATAGGTTCACACCCCTTGCCATCTACCCCTGGGTTTCTATGCTGTGATTGGTTGGAGCTGATCTCCCCATGCATGGGACTCAATTGAGTTCTCAGCTCACTGTGCACCTCTTCAAGGTGATGTGAACGATTATGTGTCTGCAGTGTAACTTGTGAGTACCACCTTTGCCTATGAGACTGTGCTCCTCACGTCACGACACTTGTTGCATTCTGCATGTGACTTGTTGGGATCAGCTCTTCTTTCCCACCATGGGTGAGTATCTATTGTCTCGTCTGGCTATACCACATGCTTAGGGACCACAAAATCGAGCTCTTCAGCTTGCAATTATGAGGATTTATTCAATTTCTCTGCAGCTGGTTTCCTTGTCATCTGGGATTGGAATGTGTCCGTGTATCTCTGCCCTTTGCTGTGAGCCTGCTTCACACTCCATACAGCCCAAGTCAGCTTCCCTCCTCTCAGGTCCTGTGGCTCTCGGGCCTTCTGTAATTTTCCTTTAGACATATAATATTGTTTCTACATGTTCATGTTATCCTACATACTCTATACATTAGTCACACAGTGTCCTACAAGGTTCCATATATATCCTTGTAGTTCCATAGGGTTGTTTGTGTTAAGCATCTGCAAGCTTGCTCAGGATCTCTTTTGCCTTGCGGTTCTGTGTTACTGCATTTGGCTAATGGAAAATAATAAAAGCATCAACAGTATGTATATGTATCTGTCCTCTAGCTATAGAACTGTGTGAGCATGTTCTTCATGTATACAAGTGTGTGTTTGTGGGATGCGGTGCAGGGCTGCGAGTGTGCTTCATGTCTAATGCTGCTACGTCATGGTGGCACTAATGACGTCAGCATTGTGGCTTCCTGGTGCTTAGTTGAGACTGTCCATATAGGTGGTTCTGTTCATGATCTCTGGTTCTTCTGCTATACATGTGAAGACTTGCATTGTATTCGGTTGGTATGGCTGGCTAAGGGGATACCTTTCAGTGTACTTGTCAATCAATGTTGCACTCAGGATTTGTTCGACATAAGATGGATGGCTGCAAGCATTCCTGGCTCTTCGTCTCGACATAAATCTGGGGGCGAGGAGGGGCATCTTCGGGACCCTCTCTTCAAGACCATGAAAATTAGTTATGGTGGTTTACAATGCTACACTTGATCTGCAGGTTGGTGCCTTTGACTACGCAAGTAAACTTCACCAATGGCTCCCCACAAATTCTTCTCACAATTTATAATCACATTTAATCATTTTAATAAACTCGATCAGGCAGCAGTCTAATACAATGTATTTTGGTTCCTTTAATAGCCAATCATCCAGAAGTATTGTGGTTTACGATTCCATGGTGGTGGATAAGTCCTCAACACTAGGACGTGTGAAGTCCACATAACAAGCACAATCATCAATCAGTAGAGAAGATGCTTTGATTATTTCTGTGTGTGATATTTCCAATTTGTCTACATGCATTGGGGAAACAGGGAACATTGTCTGTTTCTTAGATAGAATTGTTTTAGAGGGTGTGGAGTATGTTAGCGGTTCTGCAAGCAATTTTGAAATATCTTCTGTGTTGTCTGTTTCTTCTGGGTGACATTGTGGGCTGTACAATGATCCATGGTTACTTTCCATGGGCCACTGCTGACCTTCAATTAAAATTCCGTCCACTGGACATCTGCATCACGACACTGACTCTTGTGAGGACCATGCTGAGCCTCAAAATGTAGATGTACCCCAAGTGACTTTGGTTTGGCAAGCAACATCATTAGTTTGTGTACTTGTCTGTCTTTATGCTCCTCTTCTTCCAAAGCCTCTAATCAAAGAGAAAAAAACATGCTTAATTTATAGCACACATCCAAAAAATATGAATTACAAAATGAAAATGTAATATCAATCAAATAACTGATAAACAGCTTCTTTTTTGAAAAACCTGTCTGTTATGTAGCCTTGTTTTTCAGATTTTCCTTGAAACAGTCAAATTTGATTTGCCGACCAACAGACCAAGCTGAAAAACAGCATTTTGAAATTGCATAAACCTTGAAAGGTGCTCTTCCAATTAAAGAATCATATATACATATATACATATTCAATGAAAAAATGTTGTTAAAGGGACGTTATGGTTACAAGTAAAACCCCCAAAAAACAGAAATTTGCCAGTAAGCTAAGCAACTATAACTTGTGCCACCACCGTGCACTGCTAAGACTAACACCCAGGACATGAAAGATGACATCACAAAGACACAAATCATCATTCAATTGTCGACGGCATAAGGCTCAACCATGACTCCAGCTGAACCAAACCATCCCTATTATTCATTGCACCTATGCTGCATCCTAGCCCAGTGTCCACTATAGCCTAATAATGTAACCAATGGACAGTAGTCATGGCTTGTAGCCATGACAATTCTCCAAATCCATGGGGCATGGGCTTATGCCATGCTGCATTCGCCAATGAGCAGATCAGAGTATACATTTGCGTTTGTCGACTGCCAGACCCACTACCTAGACACCAAATGTATATCCCTAGTTTTTCTACGTTCATTCTTACACATTGGAAAAATAAAACACAAGACATATTTACAAAAAACATGCTTTCAAGTCCTTGCTAATGCTCATTGCACAAGTGTGTTGTAATCTAGTCCACCACTTCAGGCTGGAACCGTAGGCAGAATATATGTTCCCTTTCAAACCTACTGCTTCGGCCATGCTGTATACCCCAATAATAAAATTACAGTACACATTTCTCGTAGCTGATGGCCAGACCCATTGCCCAGACACCAATGTTATATCACTGTGTTGTGTACTTACATTTTCAAACTTTCAAAAAAATAAAAAAACCGGACATATTTGCAAAACCATGCTTTCAAGTTCTTGCTGACCCTCCTTGTGCATATTTACTGCAATTCCATTCAGCACTTCAACCTTTACCCACAAGCAATTGTTTCCCTGTTCAAACATATCCAAGCAGCCAGTGCCCGGTGGCTATGCCCACCTTATCCCCATTGCTGGTCCCTCATGGTCATGGCCAGTAGCCAGATTGTCTGGGTCATGGCATTTGGCCATGACCCGGACACTCTGGCCACTGCCCATGGCCACAGGCTATACCTCAGTTACCAAAGGTATATCACTATTTTTTGTACCTACATTATTACACATTTAAAACAGTAAAACACGGACACATTTGCAAAACCATGCTTTCAGGTCCTTGTAGAATATGTACGTATATAAAATAGTCATTGTTACAGAGAATTCTCATAAATGTGCTAATTCCCTCCCCCTTAGAGACCCCCAGTAAATTTGCTGGATTTTGAGGACTTGATTTATTTTACCTGGAAAGAGTGTGAGCCTTTTTTCCCACTCTCATGTATTTTGATGTATGTTTCACACTGGTGTTCTTGGATTATGTAATTTTAAGGTAACTCCATAGGCATCTTTTCATGTGGGTTACACAGCACCCTCAGTGCAGTGACCCAGGGATGTCTTTTTGGACTTCCTAAAGGTTTAAATACCTTCTCTGAGATATACTGTTTCCCAGAGAATGTAAGGTTCAATTGACTTTACTAGTCTCTTTAAATTCCTAGACCCAGGACACACTCTTCTTATAGAATGCTGGAGGGGTTACCTAGTATCTGTGTGTCTAGAAACTCATGTAGCAGTCAAATACTACCATTTTCTATTGAAATGGCTGGTGGCAGTGGTTTTAGAACAAACTACCATGATTTTTCTGACAGCGGACATCGGTAGCTAAAAATCGCGGGAGCCATGTTTTTCAAGATGGCGCCTTAAGCCCCTTTGTTTAAACAGATCCCGGTCTTCTTGTTTTGCCACTTGGAAAGGTCCTTCTAGTGTTTGCCTCTACATGCCAAACCAGGTTTGGTCCCTTTGTTTCCATGCCTTTGGCAGGCTTCAGAACTGAAGACCGCCTCTGGCGTCTGAGTGTCTGGGGTGAGCAGGAAGTGAGGCAGGTGCCCGAAACTCCCTGTGCTTAGTCTCCTAAGAGACCAGATGCACTCTGGCGTGATTGGCTGGCTGACTGTCCGGCAAGGACATTACCCTGCTGGGAGAGAAGGCAGCTAGGCTGGAACGAATGGGAGAAAACTATTAAAAAGGTGAGTCTCTTGGACTGGAAAGCATAGTCGACTACTGGAACGAAAGAACCAGACATGAGCTGGAAAAGGACAGCTGCTGCAACTCCTGGACCGTTGGTTTCACCGGTGAAGCCCTGCTGCAGGTCCGAATCACCAAAGCTCCTTTCGACAGAGAAGCCCCTTTAAGGACGACTTCTTCCTTGCGTTGGTGGGACAAATCAACTCGTAAGCCACCTGGATACCATTCTCAAGGCTGGTTAGGATTAACCAGGGAGAGGGACACCAGCTTGTGTGCATCTACAGCTACTGGAACTGAAGTGACTCCATTTTGTTTGTGAATTTCGACGCTCCCGTGCAGTGCAGGAGTCCCCTGATGTCCTCCCTCTTGTCCTCATGACTTAGGCTCAAGAACAGTGAGATCTGCAGGAACCGCCAGGAACCAACGACTTCAGCTGCATTTGTTTCTTCACACTAAGGTACTGTGCCAACCCAATTGAGAGAACGCCACTCTCGCGGTGAAAGTTTGTGAAACTTTCCCAACTTGCAGGCCTAATCAGCCTGTGACCCAACATATGATTCCTTTTTGCCTAAACTACTTCAGAGAACTTTTGCAAAGACTTTACCATTTTATACCAGAACTGCTCTTTCCTATCCAGAACACCAGCCCATTGACTTTGACCTAGGCCTATTGACTTGAATTGAACTCTTCTGGTGAACTGAAACTATTTGCACTGTCCAACAAGTATATGTGATCTATTCAACTTACCTTCTGCCTTTTTCTCACTTCTAAGTAACTGGACTGCCATCTGGCTCCTATTTCAGAAGAGCTCAATCTGTCTCAGAAGATTAGAGTTTTGTATTGTAGTGTATTGGTATATAACATTAAGTTGCCTCCTTCTAGTGAATGTTTTCTAAATTATCGTGTAATAAATTAATAAGTGTTTTACCAAGAAACCTTGAACATAATTGTCTACTTGAACCACTGTGATTTAAAGCCCTCTGTGTAATAGCTTGTACTGCTCACATTCACTCTTGAGATAAGCCTGGCTGCTCAGCTTGATACCACAACACTGTATAGTACAGACATATACCAAAGGTTGGTTTTTGCTTACACCTGTAGTCCTAATTGTATGTGGTGGTCCCAGAGGGTACTGCATGCAATTCTGCCTAACAGTCATATAACCCCCACTTGACAAAATCCATTCATATTTTGCACAAACATTCAAGGTTGGGTCTATTAGCATTCTGAAAACATCTGTCCACATTCTGCAAACGGCAACAGTTAGCCATCTTAAAACTTTGAGACTCCCTCTCTAATGTTGCCCCCTCTTGACAAAATCCCACCAGGCTTTGCAAAAACATGTATATCTAGGTCTAGAATCATTTTGCAAACCTTTGTGCAAATTAGTCAAATTGCACCACATTTATAAACCTTTAGAATAGTTTGAGACCCCCCCTCTAATTTTGTTCCCTCTTGGCAAAACAGCAGACACTATGCAGAACCATTCAGAGTCAGGCCTAGAAGGAAATCCCATCATGTTATGCAGTTTCATTGAGTGGCCATACAAAAATTGTAATGTAGAAATAGGCATCTCAGATTTTCGCGGACATCACAGGACTGGCCCGGACATCCAGACTGTTTGTGGATGTCAGATTTGAAAAAACACCTTTTTTTGGGGTGTTTTAAGGCCATATCCCATCCCATCCTCATCACCCCTCACCTCCCCAGAGATTGGTTCATATGTTTGACAAGTGCAATGTTGTGTTTTTTAATATGTTTTACTGTGCTGTCCACGGACAACAGCCGCTGTCCGTGAATCCAACATGGCGGGCCTTCCAAAAATCTGATGCACCTCACGTTTTTCACCATCCAATCGGTGGGCACGTCTGATGTCCAAGGACATCACGCCATCCTCTGAGCCAATCGGGGGCCTGTCTCCAGACCGGACAGGGAAATGAATCCACGGAACAAACCCAGATATCACTATTTATGTTTTTACCTACTTTTTGGCAGTTTTAAAAAAAACTACTGGATGGATTTACACCAAATTTACAAAAGCACACTTTTGGCACCAAATCTCCGCACCTGCTGCAAATGTGGTGAAAATCCATCCAGCGGTTTGGGTTGTAGGCATGAACACATTTTCCTCCATTGCGTCTATGTGAAAAAACAAAAAATTGGGGACCCCCTTATAACTTTTCCCCCCTGGACGAAACCTCACCAAACTTTGTAGAATCTGACTGGGCCATGTACTTTATTTATGTTCTTTCATAAGGATTCGTCCAGGGGGCAAAGTTATTAGCCTCCCAAAAAGTGTTCTTCCTATGGTTTCTGCGGAAAAGGCCGTGTAGTATAACAAAATGTCACTATTGAAACTTTTAAAACATATGATATATTACATCACAGTTAAAATTGACGATAACTGATATTTTACATTATCTTGTGTATACCTCTTGTCCATGCGTATCTTCAATTTTGAACGCTTCAGAAGTACATTCGTTGTACATAACTAATTCAAAGAACATTTACTAAATTGCTAAACAATTTAATGTTAAAATTTTAATCTCAGAAAGCACATCTTCAGAAAGTTGATTTATTGATTGTTGACCTTACAATATCATTTAAACTATGTAAAAAGATATGGTTAATCATCTGATTAAAATGTTTTAATTTGTTTTAATTTGTAGCATTGTAAAAAGACATATTTGTAAACTGTACCTGATAACCTTCAGAGATGTCACAGGGAGATGGTCTGAGATCATCCTGCAAAACATATTTATTAAATTGTGGCCCCTTTAATGCATTGTAATGTTATTTTGTTTCCCTGATTCCAGCTAATGCTTATAAACAAAAATATACACCATTCATATAGTGAAAGTGTCTATGTTATTCAGTGACAAAGTACATTTTTCCGAAGGTTTACTTTCATTGTTGCATGTGTTTCTGCGATAAATACATCAAGGTTGTTGATCTAATGCTTTGCAATTTGCTGAAAGTATTGCAAATTATCAAAAGAATAAGTTATCTTTAATGTGAAAAAGATATTGTTAGTCAATGTCTATTAGTATAAATCAATACATTATGATTTCTCATACCTCATTCTCCAGACCGGTTTTAGTAGAAAAAGAGTACATTGTCGAAGTTCCAGGCTTCGCCCATATAATAGTAATTGTAATAATATAGATGTAACATCAACAACAAAATAAATTACATGTAAAAGATGGTAGATATTGACAAAGAAGACTACAAGCCAGTTTGTATCAAAAGCTAATATTATACATAACAATAATCAATATGTTTTAAGTTGAACTTGAACAAATACATATTTTGTATAGTTGCATCTGAAGGAATATTCTAAAAAGATTACTTGAAAAGTGAGTGAGGTTGCTGTTGACTCCAGAATAGTGGTTGATGTAGCATCACGGTCCTTTAATCAATGTACATATTCATACCATTGTTCAATAGAAAATGGACATTAGTATTGTAATTTAGACTACATCAAAAAAGATAAAAAAGATTTTTGTGCAAGTTGCTTGACCTCACCATTAGGATGTTGGATGTGGCTGTGGTTTGCTCCATGGTATCAGTCTGTAATTCCAACATTGCAGTCTATGTAAAGACAGACACGGTAATTTGACAAAAATTACCTATTTTTAAAGGACGCGATGTGAGTGTGTGTTTGGAAAGGCTCCCATTGCACTGAACTATTCGAGTATATCTAAAGTAGGGATACAAAAAAGAAATCTAAAGTTCAAAATGTACATTGTGTCACGAAGGAAACTTGTGTAATAAAATATCAATGGAAATATTCCCCAAAAACTGAAAACCGTTCATTATATTACCTGTTCACACACTATTTCAACATATTGGGCCTCAACACGAGGTGGGTGGTAACGCCGGCGCTATTAGCGCCGGCGCTAATAGCCCTACCGCCGAACCCCCAGCTCTAATAGCGCCGGATCACGGGTTTGGTGGAACGGGTATTGCCCATTCCCCATTGAGCCCATTCGGGAATTCCCCATTCCCCATCGGGCTCAATGGGGAAATTTGACGCTCTTACCGCCGGCGGATTTCCTGCCAAGCGCTGGGGGGGAAATCAGCCAAAGCCATGATTTGGCGGACCTTAAATGCGGCGGTAATAGCGCTACCACCGCATTTAAGGGTTACCGCCAAACTCGTGATTAGGCCCATTGAGTGGTCATTTACAAGACATATTAAACAAGCAAATTTAGAAAATGGTAAAATGCATTTAAAAATTCAGCAGCCACTACTCACCTGGGCCAGCGTGTGCTGAAATTCAGTTGGACCTGCATTGGGAAGTAATTTGTGAAGGAGTCTGGGGTGACACTTTTTAGTGTACTGTGATTGTTCAAACACATATTCTGAGAATTGCATGCTGCAGGCACGAAAAAAGAAGGGAAGTTTACTTGACCTTTTCAACAAGGAACCGTTACTTTCAAGAAGCTCAGGAAGAGAAAGCGCAAGACCAGGAAACCAGGCTGAAGAATCCTGCATTGTGTGTTGGAGATACCCGGGGCCCTCCCGCGTCAATAATCAAGGTGGGGAGAAGCAGAATCCCCTGTGGTACTGTCTTGGCTCCAAGAACAAAGCAGTGTCAGTGAAATCAACACAGCCGGTGAGTTGGGGATAGCGATACAGTGTCAGGAACCGTGGGTGGAAGCTGTGGAATCACGGGAGGCATTAGGCTTAACCTCTCCCCCCTCCTCTAGTCCTAACCTAGTATGGCGGCTTCCTGTATAAAACCAGGCTCCGCCCCCCTCTCGGTGCATTGTATCTGTGTTTTTCTACTAACAACGCTCCGTGACACTCGCTCTGGATTTCCCTTTCGGATATTTTGGGTCAGCCTCGTCTGACATTCCTACTGCTGTTTTTGTATAACCCTTTGTGTGTGCTCTGCTTTCTAGTGTTTCCCTAACCTTTTTTTTCTTTCTTTCTGCTTTCGCGGCTTCCGCGTTACTCTCCCTTTCCCTCAGCGTTCTTACGCCCTCTTATCGTCATTTAGCACGGGTTTGCCCTTCCTTCCGCAAACCGCAGCTGCTTTCTTCATCACTTCGGCTTCTTTAGCCACGTTCTGCTGTGTTAAAACCGCCTTTGGGTTTCTGAGTACCTTTGTGACTCTCCGCAAGTCACCTCTTCCTACCAACCCTTTGGCGTGCACTTATTTTTCTCCCTTACCTGTCCTACTCCTTGGTTCAGGTGTCTATCTATTGTTTTCTGCTTACTGACTTCCGCATTGCTGGCATTGTTCTTGTCAATAGAAGTTGCTGTATGCTGACATACTCTGTACAATTTCATATCTGTTGAACCTAACCCCTTTAACTCCTTCTCTCCCCTTTATCCAATCTGGTCTTTTCCCTGTCTACTGCGACCTCTACTCTGCTATCTCTTCTTCTCCTTTCTGATTCCCGCTGCCATTTCCTTAGTCCTCTATTTTGGGTATACCCTGCCACGGAAGCCTTTGATTACCATTCCCACTTTTGGCCTGTTGAGCTTCTACTTGAGACAAGACTAGTCTACAGATCAGACTTACCAGCCTTCAAATATCTGGATAACAGACATTCTTCCTGTACTCTGGTACCTCAGTGTTTTTTCTGCCTTCGGCTTTTTCCCTGAAATTGGGGCTGGCTCCCCGGGGTCCCACGAGGGCAGGTTTCCATCTCTGTCAAGGTGGCCTCAGGGGGAGCCAGACCCTACTTACACGACCGGAAGGACCGCAAGCTAAAGGAAAAGCGGACACTTGAAAGGAAGCAAAACCACAAGACGTCTGTTACAATCCTTCCGAAGGTTCAGGTGAGGAGGATTGGGAGGATAAGCAGATGCCTGACATACAGGACCGGTCTGTGTTGAAGCCAAGGTTGCAAGCAGCAACATTGTATGGCGAGTGCTTGAACGAACATTGTTAAAAGGTTGTGATAACAGACGCAAGTAAAGTTGAACTGTTGATGGGTGATTGAACTTTCAAAGCAAGATGCAGTACCTTTGGCGGAGCGGTCCGGCACCACGTGGGTGCTCAATGGAAAGTCTCTGTAAGGTATACAGCTGAGAAGTAGTAGAAGTGAAAGTGAGAAAAGGGTTATATCAAGAAGAGAACGAATAACTGTGAATCGAAGTGGTCCTGCGACGGGTCGAGTAAAATCCTGTGCACAGTCAGAAGTGCTTGATTTTGATGAATAAGGAAAGTTTGGAAAAGTAGATAAATTTGGTCCGAACCTGGCAGATGAAGATCAATTGAAGGTTTTTGTGTTAAAGTGGGCCTGAGACCGGCGGAAGGGGACCCGGGGTCAACAGTAAATCACCTGAGAAGTTGTACATGTGAAATTCTAAGAAGAACAGAACTTTAATGTTTGTTGTGTTGCATTAGTTCCTCTGAAGAAAGAGACTTTGAATGACAAAGACACTTCGGCACAGAAGGCCCTGATGTTCAGGTTTTGAACTGTATCCTTGTGCTAGAGAGGCCAGAGAGTGTGCTAAGCTCGAGTGTGCTGCCTTGTCCCGAGCTGAGAACGTGGGGAAGAGAAGCCAACGGCTTGAATATCCTGACATATCATTTCTTGAACATTTTTCTTTTGCATAACTTTGTTTCCCACACTATTTGTATTTAGAAGTAAGGATTGGCAATAGGTTAATTAGTATAGGCCCTTTTATTTTGACAGACTCAACAAGGACTGCGTTATTATTATTTGATGGTCGTAGCTTGCTCCCATCTTTAGATTTAGGATTAGATAGGCGTTTTTCAAACCCAATTGAAGTTCAATAGTCACCCTTGAACTGTGATCACTTGTGTCTGCTTACTGTTTGATACAAGCCTTCCTTACAAAAGTCTTACAGAAGTGGGTGTGTATGTGAATATGTGATGTGTTTGTTCACACCCACCAGGCCTCTAGGTGAATGTTTGCCCTCCTCAATCCCACCAGTGTAGCCCACTTGTGAGCGCAAGGCCACAGGTGTGAACTGCCATTGATGCCGCAGGGGAAGGATGTGGGTGATGGGAGCTTGATAGGCCTGGCACACAGTCAAAGGACACAGACATTTGTTGATTGCAGGGATGGGGTCTTCAAAGTGGAGACTTGAATCACCTGGTCTGGGGAGGCCATGTGGATAGGGGTCCCCAGATGAAAGAACCCTGTGATCTATACATGGTATTCAGCACCTTCAGCATTCCTATCCACCAAGCCCCCTTGCAAGTGCATGCCTACAGGTGCAAACTGTCATTGATAGCGGAGGGGGATGGATGTGGATGAGGGGAGCACAATAGGCCCAGAACACAGTCAATGGAAACAGACATATGTTGATTGCAGGGATGGGGTCTTCAAAGGGGAAATTGGAGACACCGGGTCTGGGGTGGCCATGTGGATAAGGGTTCCCAGGTGAAAGAACCCTTTGAGGTGTACATGGTAGTCAACACCTTGAGCGTTCCCATCCACCCAGCCCCCATGCAAGCGCAAGCCCACAGGTGTGAACTGCCATTGATTGCGTAGGGGGATTTATGTGGATAAAGGGAGCGCGATAGGCCAGTAAACTTGTTAAAGCACATCAAACTTTTATGGTACTTACAAAAAATGTCTAACAACTGTTCAAATGAACTATTTGTTTATTTTTTTATTTAGTTTGGTAAAGTGGATGCAATAACACTACAAATTATACTGCTGCGGTCGAGGTACTGTCTGTATAAATACACAGTATTGTCCGTGGTCACTGGGGAATTCATCACGAATGGCTCGAACCACACAGGCAGGTATTACTAGTTGAAGGCGAAATCCCAGTCTTCAATGAATCCACCATATAAACGCACGAGATGCCACAAGCCTGTACCACCTGTGTAAGAGATAGAGAAATAGTTTACTTGACTGAACCCAATAATTGCATTTTTTTTGTTTGCACTATCTTGTAAAATGTAAGGCATTGTTATGCTTTAAAAGTACCTTTTCGTTAAAGTACTGAAAGTACTTTTTTAGTAGGGATCAATTGGAAATGTGAACGCATATTCCAGGAAAAACAGTTTGGGAGATACTTCCAAGTGAAAGAAACGTAATCGTTCGAACAATACATCTAAACATGATCAGATTAGAATGAGCGATTTATTCAATTTACATAAATATTCTTTTGTCTGTGATCCAGAGAAGTTATATTGATGTAGGGGAACAACATATTATGTTAGCCATCTTGATTGTCAAACACATAACATATATAGAGTGAACTTACTTGTTGCTTGGATTACGAGGGCAAATTGTAGCTCGAAGTTCATGCATAAGGACCATCATCATTCGCAACACGAATCTTGTAAGGCAGGCTGCCCTGAAGTCATGCAGCTCGGTAATGCATAGCGGTGGTGTGTAGCACCAGAGTTTTCTCTGCAACAGCAGTTCTCCACCAGAGTATGCATAAGCTCACAACAATAGCAGGTACACCAGGTGGAAACGTGTTCCATGCGACTGGGTTCAGGCTCCGGAGTTTGATCTTCATGACTTTCATCTGCACCACATTGTCTTTACTTTTTTCTCTTTCCAGTATTTTCTCTTCTGAATATTTGGGCTCGTACAGGTAGGGCTGAATTTTTGCCATAGTTCATGAATAGTGAAGAAGTACAGAATCAACAGTGAGGTAAATAAAACGTTTGTAGTTGTATACAGTAAAGAAAAGAGGTTTCCCCATTAACATTGAATGTTAAAGACAGACAAGCGAAGAAATGGCCATGTTATAAAAAAACATTGTAAAAAGACAAGATTAATAGGCTCAAACATTAAAAGTTTGCAAGGACACATGTTTAAATATGGTTTGGTAAAGTCATTTGTTCATAATATAAAAAATGAAAAGCAACTACTGAGTTAATTCATTTTAGGCAGTATAAGTACTGGTTCCCAGTGTGTCGTACTCCGCAGATAGCTGAACAGAGCAGAAAGAAGTCAGGGAAGCTTGAAATGAAATACAATGAGACGAAGGTCAAAGGAACTCCATCGTTGTGTGATCAGAAAGTGTTTGTTTACGCTTATCGAGGAATGACACATCTAGGCATTTCCATGGAGACATGTCAATATATTGAGCACAGAGGACGTTGACATGAGATGTGCATTGGCGTTGTGAAATGGGCGTGAGCATATAGTGATGTCAGCATTAGGAGCAGGTTATCTGAATTAGTGCCGTGATGCCATTTGGACTTAGGGCGATGGATCTACGGATATGATTAGCAGAAGATGGGAGTACCTGACCTGTTGTTTTCGCATGTGTTAAAGTGCGAAAAACGTTGGTAAGTTGTATTGGAAGTTTTTTCTTTTAAACAATAGAAGTATGCTTGGAAAAACATGCCCAATCGATTAGGCCAATAATATTTCTGACATAACTACCCCTTTACATTTTGAAAAGAAAATCCATGATGGGAAGTAAGAAAAGAAACTAGACTCGTCTTGTCAAGAACCAATTCCAAAGTCAGTTTATGTGCTATTACAGTATAGCCAATCTCTAGCAAAGCTAAGTGAATGTTGTAACCTAGCCGCAGAAAGTAAAAAGGAGGGTGCATGGTGAGGAGTGGGAATCCAGGCCTTGAAATGTCCAAGCCAAGTGCAGCACCAACGGCCAGAGGCACATTGTCAAAACGGTCAACCAATCTGCTTATGTCCTGAAATCACTAGAGCACGTGCTGTAAGCAGTTGATGGGAAGATCACATGGTGAACACACCTCCCATTACCGAACACAAGATCTCCTTCACTGCTGCCAGGGTTATGGAGATCAGAAAGAAATTAGTCTCAATCCATAGATGCAGTTTATATTGGTACTTACAAACCAAAAAGGTGTGCAAATCCATGTGTAACCATGCCCTTGGTAATGGAATTGTGCGGTCACACCGTAGCTCCCAGGAACTCTGTGGCATCCACTGAGACCAACCTTCCATCTGCTGCAGCTGATGCGCAACGCCACAATCCATCATGCTCAGATCTCCACTGCAGCATTGTTTC